>NC_090811.1:18680630-19036464 GCF_036512215.1 Solanum lycopersicum | reverse complement strand
TAGATCGTAGAGTTCTTTTTGTGGAGATTCAATATTCACGACGAGATGACTCTAAATTCTTGAATGATTTAAATGGGATGAAGTTCTTCAAATCACATGTATTATATTTATCATTGTTATGTTATTATTATTATTGTTATTATTGTTATGCTTTTTTGATGCATTTTGTAATTTATATCTCTTCATGATATTGAATCGTTTAAATTTGAACGTATTCTTATATCTTTCCGTCTAGTTTTTACTTTAGAAGATTTTTTTGAATTTATTGTAGACTTATCAGATAAGGATATAAATAATAATAAATAATAAATGATTTTTAAAAAAAATCTAAGTAGAATTATTAATTAAAAGGAGAAAAAAAATTCACCTAGAGATTCATGATAAAATAGTGATAATTATTGTTAATATAATAATAATAATAAAAATAAAAATAAAAATAATAATAATAATAATAATAATAATACAAAAAAAGAAGTAAAAATTGAGAAATTATATAAAGAGAAAAAAAGAATTTAAAATTAAAAAAAGAAGAAAAATTTAAAAAAAAACACGAAAAAAGTAATTTAAAAAATATAATAGTTTTTTTAAACAAAAAAAAAGAGAAAAGAAAAAAGGAGTAAAAAATATAACGTGAATAAAAAGTTATTAAAAAAAACTTTTTAAAAAAAGAAAACAACATCTGTAAAATAATAATAATAATAATAATAATAATAATAATAATAATAATAATAATAATAAAAAAAAAATGATAAAAAAAAAAGAGGAACAAAACATGCAGAAAACAGAAACAAAAACAAATATATAAAAAATAAAAATAAAACAAAAACGTGCAAAAACAAAAATAAAAAAGCAAATCAAAATAAAAGGAAAATTTTCTTTTTCAAAAAAAATTCCTAATCTATTTAGGATTTCTTTATAAAACTAACTTCAAATCTTTAAAAAAATTATTTTCATATTTTTTAAATCTAAATAAATAAATAAATATATAACCCTAAATTAACTTGAACTCTAAATATCTTCTTTCCACACAAACTCTAATTCTTAGAATTTAGATATAAATATATATTCTACCTATGATAACATTAAAATATACGGTTGTTTCAAGTTTAAACTTAATTGACGCACAACCACAAAAAATAAAAAAATAAGACCATTAAAAATAAATAATCCAGTTTCAAATAAGTTTAAAATAAATCCCGGGGTAAATAACAATTTTATTATTAAGTTAAAAATATAATGTTCAAAAAATTAAGTCAAGTCATACTAAAGTCAATAAAGGACCATGCTAGAACCGCGGGACTCGAGGGGTGCTAACACGTTTCCCTCGGTCAACAGAATTCCTTACCCAAATTTCTAGTTCGTAGACCAATAAAAATAGAGTCAAATTTCCTTTTGATTAAGGATTTAAGTAAGGTGATTTGAAACACCAAAACTCAATTTCAAATGGCGACTCTAAATAATATTATCCCTTTTCAAATGTCACTTTAATTGGAATAACTCTTTTTCTTTCAAAACAATAAATCAAATTTTGTAGGAAAAAAGGGGGTGACAAACCCATGATTCTTTATGTTTTCCAAGTAATGATGATATAGTGAGGGTTTTGAACTATAAAACAAGAATTATAGAAATATGCATGTTCTTATGAAATAAATGAATTATGATGTAAGATGCTTTGACATTAAAGTATATACGATGTTGTTTTTGTTTTGTTGTGAAAGGATTTCTCATATACACAAAAAAGTTTGAATATGAATGATTTTCTCACATTAAGTATTTTAATATTGAAAAGACTTCTCGGCTAATATGAATCAAAGTTAGGGAGCTATTCTACTGAAACTTAACTGGGATGGCTAATCTTAATTGTACCTTTCCATTGATGACATATGACTTATATTCGATTTGGAAATATGATGTGTTCCATAGATGATAAAAGCAAGTCAAGAAAACTACTTTTTTGTTGGACTTACACTTTGCACTGAGAGAATATCGTGGTGGAAGCTTACCCGTTAGCCTAGGTCTGGTTTCTAGTAGCAATATCATTATCCCATACCTATGTTCCCTTATAGGATGATTGTATTAGATAGAAATTAGCTAGTGGTTCCACAATGGCAAGAAGTTCATGGCCTTACCTTGGCAAGTAGGACACCCTTTTTTGGTGTGTGATGTATGCCAGATTTTATGTTGATAGCTTACATGGTGTTATATATCAGCTAAGGTAAATCTCCCACAATAATGAACTAGGGTTACTTAAATAAAATATCTCACAAAGGTTTGAAGGATATTAGCTTGCATTGACCATGTTTTATGACTTATTCTAAATATTCTTCTCAAGTTATAGTTTGGTCATTGCATGGCACAAAAAGCTCTTTTAAGATGTTTTATTATGCTTTATTCTTGGATATAAAACGTAGTGCATTTTCGGACTAACGATTACTCTATATATCATTTCTTATAAAAATATAGGATCGGATTCTCCAGGCTCACACTTAAACGTTATGGATCTACTAGTAAAAACTTGAAGATTGGTGAGTCCACATGTCCAGAGGACCAAGACTTTACTTCATTGTATCTTTTCATTTCATTTTGAACTCAATGTAGGGATTTACATCCCGATTACTTCTCATGTACTAGATGGTTTGTGACATTGTTATTGTTTCCCTTCTCTTTATAAATTCCATGTTTGAAATTTTCTTTTAAATCTCTTGATTTTTATTAATCTTATATAAGGTACTCTATGTGCTTGATATAGTGTCCGTTATGATCTTATACACCATTTTACATGTATAGTTTACCTTGGGTCATGACAAACATTACAAGGTTTAGAAAAGTCCTAGGAAGTCTCATAAGCCACGTCGAGTATAGACTTGTTCATGGGTTTGTAGCGTGCCACACTTATGGATGAGAGGTTATAAGATTTGTAGGGAACTGAACTTCTTTTATTATTAGCATTAAATAAGAGGAAATTTGTGGATAATAGGCAAACCACTAAGTGGTTAAGAAAGCTCTATACAACGTCTCTTAGCAAGACAATGCACCTATTTTAAACCCACATTCTCGAATGATTCATAGCCACACTGATGTGACTTTTGGGTTGACTAATTTAAAGTTGAATAGGTAGGCAACAATGCTATCCATGTTCCGGAGGACAAATTGATGACTAAAACATTTTGGTAATCAAGGAATATATAGAATGTAATGTGCAGAGTTGCAGTTAGAGGAACAAAAGCGTGTAAAGTGAATGAATATGAGGATTTAAACCAATTTCTTGCAAACTGTCCCGTTTATGCCCATTCAGCAACATTGGTCATAATTGTTGAGATATTCGGCGTTTCATTAAGCAATCACTTACTTCATTGAGATTTACAGAAAATTCCACTAATTTTGGATGGTCAAACAACTGCTAAAAATCAAAATTGGTAAAGTCGAGTTTTACAAACTCTATTTTGAGAATATATTAGGTTAAGCAGCGGATAAAGTTGAGTTTTTCAACCTATTTTGAGACTCAAAGGTAGGTCTTGTTTCTCACCACCAAACATTTTTTCTCGAACACTTTCTCACACATCAACCTGTAAAACCAACATACTATTATTTTACCAATACGAAAACATAAAACGATAGGGGTTTTTGGGTTGCCTCCTAAACAAGTCCTTAGTTATTGTTGCGGTACAGAGAAAATAAACAACTATTTTTCATTATCGGAGTCGGCCATGGTGTAGTTAGGCAATTCCTCGTCCAATGGTGGATAACGACCTGATATCAAATTGCTGATTTGAGTATCCTGTAACTGAATAGTTATGACGTTTAAGGTTGTCATTTTATACAACAGTTTGATGTTCTCTTTAATATCATTTAACATTTTTCTTATGTTTAAACTTGTTGTTGAATGACTAAAAGAGCTTTATCATTTTGCACACACCCGAGTTTCTTCCCATTTTTTTGTTCTCGTACGAAGAAGTATTTGCCATTTCCATGGACTCTGCTTCCAACTCTAGGACTCATGTGGACAGAACGTCTACTTGATCCACGAGTAAGTCCAACCTGTGATCCTTCGAGCTTCCTCCTTGGTTTCAACCATCCCATCAAGGATTTGGGAAAAAACTTCATAGGGCTGGTGTAGCATACCATTAGTGAAAAGCTTATCCGTGATACTTCTATTTTCAGGTCCAAGACCCCTATAGAAGCATTCTAGTAACACTTTGTTGGTAATCCATGAAATGGGCAAGGTGCTAGCACTGTTTCAAACTTCAACCACATTTCCTGAATTGTTTCATTGCCCAGCTTTTTGAAGGTTAGGAGGTTGTCCCTCTAGTTCAATAGTTTCAAGAGGGGGTGATCCGTTTGACATCATTAATTATTATTCATAATCATTTTCTTCCTTCCACACACTAACAATAGACACAAAACTAGAAATTAGGTAAGTTAGCTATATTAAGACAAAAAATAATTCTAATAATCTAAAAAAATTCACATAACACCACTCCCCTGAGCGACACCATTTTGATAGGTGACATCATAAAACACACAACCTACAATGCAACTGTCGACGATCGTCTGTAGTATTGTAACCCAACCATGTGTTGGTGTCATTTCCACGGAGAGTGTTGTGATATTTGAAATAAAAGTAAAATTAAATACTAACTAGTTGTAGGTGAATACATTATTGTGAGAATTAATCGAAAAGTAAAATTAAGTTCTAAGAAGTATTAGCTAAATACATTATTGAATAACAAATTATTAAATATAGAGGGGTTACTCAAGCGTCAATAATCAATGAAGGTTTTTGTCACGATTAAGTAAATACAAAAAAATTAACAAAAGGTGCTAAATCAAGAGAGAGGGAATCTTGGGATGTGATAGGAATAAAGGACAAACTACATTATTGGGTACATGATTTGGAAAGGAAATTCATAGGGTAACTAGGCTAGACTTTTAGGGGGATTTTCTCTCTCTTGAGTAACTTGCACCATTTCAAATGGGTTCCTCTCGTACACCCACTTGCCATATGAATAACAACCTCCTGCTTAGGCCACACACTCTTCCGAACAAAGTGTACGAGAATGAGACTAGGGTTGCCTCTCTCGAGATGAACCTCATGTCGACCCACTCTCACTGACCATTAAATAAGTAGTCTTAGTTTCACGACTTCTCTATCGAGTAAGACAAAAACACATTTATGAGATTATATTTACAACTACAATCTCATTAAATTCATTTGAAACTACTAACCTAATTAACATTTAAACTATGAATAAACTATCAGCAATCAAGACCCAACAACTAATTTAACCCATATTCACAAAATCACATCCTAAGAATTGAGGGGAAAGCTAGACATGTACAAGAGTTAGAAATTTATACCAAAGTGAGGTTGCATTCAAATGGGTATGAAGATTTAATTCTTGTTATAGACCAAGAGTGAAGAATGAAAGCGACCCAAGTCCAAATCCTTGGAGACGAAACCCTTTGAATCTTAAAGTTCTTCTATAACCCACTGAAAAACATAGAATTCAAAAATTGTATTTAGCTAAATAAAATGTCTACAATTCGAAACTACTCTAATTCATTAAGACTAAAATGAAACACACATTTTTCAAACATTAGTGCTGCAGCGGATCATTCGATGCAATTAATCAGAATCGTCAATCGAATAAATGATTCGCCCGTTGTTAACTTCATCACCGTCTTGCACTCTGTCTAAGTATTTTCATGTTTAGGATAACTGGATGACAAGGTACAGCTTCAAAAAATGCTCGGTGATGCACTGAATGCTCCTTTCCATTACTGATTTGATCCTTTACTTCAGGGTTCAACACATTGGGGAAAAGGCGATATTCAAACCTATCATTGATTCGACAAGTGGACAGAGTTATCCCTAGGCCTTCATTTCTTTGTTTTAGCCTTTGTGCTCTTTTTTACAACTATTGTCCACGCTTTGACTCAAACTCAAAATACCTGAAAATCAAGGTTAATCATCAGTATTTGAGACAAAATAAGCATTTAAGGACACCATTTCTATGAAAATATTGCCCATAATGAGTCTAATTTGTGGGGCGCTCCAGTTTTGTTTGTGAAAAAGAAAGATAATTTATTTTGTCTGTGTATTTACTATCAACAGTTGAACAAGGTTATAGTTAAGAACAAATATCCTCTCCCAAGATAGATGACTTGACTAACTACAAAGGGCAATATACCTTTTTATAATGGACATCCAGTCGAGTTATCACCAATTGAGGGTGAAGGAAGATGAATTCTGAAGGCGGCTTTTCGAACTCGATATGGTCATTAAGAGTTTTTTAATAGTTTCGTTTAGATTGCCTAATTCTTCACTAATGTTTATGTATTTGATGAATAGGATGTTTAGAAAACACCATGACATGGTTGTGATTGTGTTCATTGATAAGGACGAGCATACCCATCAATTGAGGATTGTGTTGCAAGTCCTCAACGACGAAAAGTCTTGGTTAAGTTTAGCAAATGTGAGTAGTGGTTGTGATTTGTGGCTTTTCTTGGTTACATTGTTTCTTATAAGGGTATTGAGGTCGATCCTAAGAAGATAGATGTAGTTAGGAGTTTTCCTAGACATCTATCTCCTTCAAATATTAGAAGTTTCTTGAGTCTAGTTAGTTACTATAGAACGTCTGTCAAAGGGTTTTGTCACTCCCAAATCTAACAAATCTAACAAAGGCCCAACAGAGACCCAGTGCCTCAATCGACTAAGTGAATAAGCTAACACATAAAGAAATGAAACAATGAGTCCTGACAAGGCAGCCACACTAACCTGTCGAAACTAAATAACTAGATCACAATGTAAGAACAACATGAAAGAAAAAAAGTAGACCGACAAGGACAACTTACTAATAATGAACTAGCATACCAATGAGAAATCATATGAAACTATGAATATAATAAACCTATAAGGCTATAAATGAATGCTTAGAAGACGTAACCAAAGATGTCCACAAGCAATAAATATAAGCAATAGGTCCCATACCTTCCAATTATAGCTCGGAAGTAGAATGCATAGCATATCATGTCATGAATTTGTAATGCGTTTATGTTACCTTACTCATGTTGACAACACTGGACCATTGGAGCTTATGTTCTCATAATTCTGTATTAATTTCCATATAACATATAATGGCCTCATAGAACCTCATATAGTTTTAGAACAACCTAATTGCATAACTTGATTTCAGAAGGGTAACTTAAATCTGAGGATATACAAGAGGAACTCAAGGTGCTCAAACAATATTTTCATGAACTCATTTAACTCCCGTACAAATATTTAGGTCTAAAGAGTCATAATTGATTCAAAGCTCTTCACTCGACTTCAAGTTAGAAAATCACTCATCTAGAAACTTGTAAGCAGAGTAACATGCTTAACATTATTTATATGAATGACTTCAAATTGATAATAGTATGGTCCGTGTTAGTAAACATGTTTTTTGACAAAAATATATTAACTAAAATAATATAGTACAAGATTTAATATTAGTATCATTTTCAAATAAAATTTTTGTAAAAGGTTTTGACAAGAAAGCATGACTTGACAACTCCCCCGGGTATAAAATGATAATTCTCCAATATCTTAGCCTCAATCATAGGACAATAGCGCGTGAATAGACATAAGAAATGAAAAACTTGATGGAGGATAACTTTACCAACAACGCACTTCACAATTTTACAAGTATAAGAACAAAAAGATAGAATCAAAGCATAACATCAGCTCACTTCCCAATGCCCTTCATAGAGGGCCTTTCTTGGAATAGAATAGTAAAAACAATTCATTCGATAATCTATAAATTTTTAGATTTTATGCGATATGAAAAAGAAAATTTTGCCTTAACATACCTGAAATAAAACCTTGCAAAACCTGGTGTAAAGCAATAATTTTCATTTAGACGCCAAAATCTCACGATAAACATATTTTTTCCCAAATTTCCTTTACCATATAGACAACAACAACACAACCATCAGGTAGTGTTATAAAAATTCCACATTAGCACAAAAAATCATGGTATATATTTTACCATCACTAAAGACGTTGAAGGAATACACACACACATATATATATGGATCATTTTCTTTGCTTGGTTGCTTTCCTTTATTCCTGCTCACTTCATCTTCCTCTTCTTCTTCTTGTTTTCGTACATTGCGGGTCTTCACTGTTAGTGCATATGCTTTCTTCTTCTTGAATCATTTCTTAACCTATTCTTTAACTGGTAGACCAAATTTCGTTTTGTTAAATTGGAATTACTGCATAAGCGTTTTAAACCATATGACTTACATCTCGCAACAGAATAGTCATATGTAGAAACATGTGATTTATTTCACAAAAGAACATTCATATGTATGAACATATGTTGCTACATATGATATAACTAAAATGTATAAACATGTTGATTTATTTTTCACAACATAATAGTCATATGTAGCGACATATGACTTACATCTCTCAACAGAATAGTCATATGTTGCTAGATATGATATAACTGAAAAATGTAGCAACATGTGATTTATTTTTCACAATAGAACAATCATATGTAGGAATATATGACTTACATCTCGCAACAGAATAGTCATATATTGCTACATATGATATAACTAAACAGTGTAGCAACATATGATTTATTTTTCACAACAGAACAGTCATATGTAGCAACATCTGACTCAAATATCGCCGTAGAATAGTCATATGTTGCTACACATGCTTATTCTTTATAATTAGTATTTGTTTCTTTAATTATTTTCTTCAGGCACAATGTCATTATTTGTAGGAATTAAATGTCGTGGTGAATGGGTTGAGAAGAAAAATCACTTCATATGGTGTAGGGAGTATAGTAAAAAATGAGGAATCGGTTTAGTAGGGATGTTTGTCGAAAGAAACATTTTGTATGATGAGTTCTTTGATTAAGTTGCGTAAACGTCTGGATACAATTGTAAACAACAATATCTTGTCATGAGTTACATTCCCCATTTTTTTCATGATGAGAAGATTTTACATTTAGAATAACTAATCAATCTAGTTTGAATGTTTATTTGGGAGGAACGGAGAAATCGCCAATGTGAAGAGTCTACGTGGAAGAAACTCCTATCAAGGATGATCATAATGTACATCAAGGACAACAAGATATGTTTAATGATGAATTTTATCCTGTGAACATGAATAATCCTGATGATGAAATTGATATAGGTGAAGGTGAAGGAGAAAGTGATGCTCAAGTTGAAGGGTCGGACCTTGAGAGCAAGTTTCTTCCACTCCTATAGATGGAGGCAACAATCCATGTGCTTCTCAAACTTCACGTGGGAATAATGTAAGAGATGATGAAACATGATTTTATAAGGGAATGACATTCAAGAACAAGCAAGAACTCGCAAATTCATTGAAAACTGCTTGCTTGAAAAAAGATTTTAGACTGAAAAAGGTGATCAATTCTCGTATTGTATTTTCCTTTAAATGTTCATATCAAGATTGGAATTGATGGCTGACGGCTATGAAATTTGCAAGTAGTGACAGGTTTTCCATTAGAATTTATGAAAAGTACCACATGTGTGGTTCAAAGCATCTTACAATCCATAATCCCCACGCTACAAAAAATGTCATAGGTAAGTACTTTGAAAATAGGTTGCCAAAGGTAAAGTCCTATCCACAAGAGACATGTCAAATTAACTCCGCACAGAATTGTGTTGTAAGGTAAGCTATTGGAAGATTTATAAGGGCATGGATCATGCTAAGTCAAATGTTAGGGGAACACATGAGCACGGGTACGCAGTTCTTAATGAGTACCGCTATATGCTTGAATTTGCGATCCAGGAAGGAAGACAACATTGTCACTCGATGAAAATGAGAGGTTCCAGTACTTCTTTGTATCGTATGCAGCTTGGATAATTGGTTTTCAAGAAATTAGAAAAGTAATAGACGTTGATGGTACATTTCTAAGGAGAAAGTATGGAGGAGTTCTGCTATCGGCGGTGGCACAAGATGCCGAGAATTATATATTTCCAGTTTCTTTCTGTGTTGTGGACAAGGAATGTGATGCCTCATATGAAATTTTTTTCAAAATATGAGAAGCTTTGTAGATGATACTGATGAGTTGTTCATTATCTCTGATAGGCATCCAAGTTTTCGAAAGATGTTTTCGAGAATCTACCCTGCATCTTATTATGGTTGTTGCATGAGCCACCTTGGGGAAAATATTCAAAAAAACTTTAACAATTCAAAGGTAATTTCCCATTTTTATAAAGCAGCAAAGGCGTACGATATATATGTGTGTTAAATTACCATTTCAATCAAATAAAAGATTTGGTACCAAAGGCCGCTGAAGCTCTTGAACGTATTGAATTTCACACATGGAGTAGGGCATTTTGCCCGGGAAATAGGTACCATCTTAATTGAGTTTATTTTTACTTTATGTGTTTTTTTAACTTTTATCTGCTATTGTGTATATATAACATTATGACGTCAAACATCGCGGAATCGGTGAATGCTATGTTTGATGTTGAAAGAGAATTTCCTATTCTCGCTCTATTTTATGAACAAGAGATTTGCATTGTTATTTCACCAGACGCGTATGGAACTAGTGCACTCTGCAAATACATTTGTTCCTTCAATTGAAAAAGACATATAAAAGTATGTCAACGCGGGCAACAAGTTGTTGTCCCATCAAATTTCTAACTACAAAATCAGTGTCACTGGTCATGGAGATGTTGCTACTGTGGATCTACAAAGAAGAACTTGTACTTGTAGAATTTTTGATTTGGACAAAATACCTTGTCCACATGCCATGGCAGCAATTAATCTCAACATGGTTATGATTATGGAAATCAGATTTACATGTACTCCTCTCCATATTATTTACTGGAAAAATACATAAGTGACAACTGGAGATTCTTGGATTGTCCATTTGGATATCATACAAAGAGAAATACCTCCTCCATATTTTTATCCAAGTAAACCCGTAAGAAGGACATTTAAGAGACGGCGTGGAGTTGGTGAATCATTTCGAACAAGAAAAAATAAGTTTTCAGTATGTAGGGACTTTGGCCACAAAAAAACTACATGCCCAAATTTAAATGCCTCATAAGAAGTGTTAAGCATTGTGTTGTTGAGTTTTAATGAATGTTCTTTCTTATTTGATGATGATATCTCTTATAAAATATTATTTAGAAATTTCCCATTGCGAATTGTGTATTTGTGATTTAAAACTAAATTATCTAGTTAAATTTCTTCCGCATACTACAGTGTGAGAATAATTTAATTTAATGTGTGTTCAAGACGATGTTGATTTTATTATTTTTTGTATTTACTTTGAAATTATATATGTGGCAATATATTATATTACATATGGTGAAAATGTTGCCTTCACTTTTTTCGTACTTATTTTTGAATTATGATATAACAAATTATGGTCGTACATACCACTCTTCATTGTTATACCTTATTATTATTGATTATTTATGTTCTAAATCGATCGAATCGTCTTTCAGTGTCTCCTTGAATTTTTATCTGTAGCAACAATGAAACTTTTGCAACATATAATTATAACAAATGACTTTTTTGGGGCTTAATACAGTTAAATTGTTACGTAATTCGATATGTAACATCGATGTATATACCTACAACATGTCTAAGTAACAAATTATGGTTGTTAACAACAATCTCCATTGGATTATAGCAATTTTATTTATAAAGAGAATCATCTGACTAGTTCATCATACATTGTCCTAGTAAATCTATATGATAGTTATAAAACACCCTTCTAAATTGTTGTTTCAAATGCTATAACTTATTATTATTGATTATTTATGTTCTAAATCACTAAAATTTGGTTTAAATTTCCATTTTTTTCTTTTCTAAATCGATTGAATCGTCTATTAGTGTCTAATTGATTTTTTAGCTATAGCAACGTATACAGTTTCTGTTGTTAAATTCGCTACTTATAACGAAGCTGTTGCAACATATAATTATAACAAATTACTTTTTTGGTGCTTAATTCAATTAAATTGTCACGTAATTCGATATGTAACACCAATATATAGTCCTACAACATGTTTAGTTAAAAAATTATGGTCCTTAACAACACTTTCCATTGGATTATAGCAATTATATTTATAAAGACAATCATCTCATTAGTTCATCGTACATTGTCCTAGTAAATCCATATGATAGTTATATAACATACTTCTTAATCGTTGTTCCAAATGTTATAACTTATTATTATTGATTATTTATGTTCTAAATAACTAAACTTTGGTTCAAATTTCTATTTTACTTTCCTAAATCGATTGAATCGTCCATTCGTGTGTCTTAATTTTTAATCTGTAGCAACATATGTAGGTTTCAGTTATTAAATTCGCAACATATAACGAAATTTTTGCAACATATAATTATAACAAATGAATCTTTTTAAAAGTGGCCCAATGATAGGCAAAGCTCCTTGTGTTTTACAAAAAGTAAAATAGGCCCAACCCATTCTAGAATATGTTTTTATTTTTATTTCAAGAATAGGGTTTTCAAATTTTTCATCTTTGCCTCTTTAGTTTTGGCGCCTTTTTTCAAATCTAATTTGATTTTCTGTTAGTCACAATGTTCTATATTTAATTCGCCTTTGGTTAAACATAATTTTGGTACTCTAATGGTATGATGTCAAATGCTATACTATGTCAAATTTTTGATAATGAAAATTATACTATGTTGAATATTAAAATGTATTGCAAACATGGAGATCTACTTTCAATGCAAACTTCATGGTCAAAAGACAATCAAGGTCGAAGATTTTGGTCTTGTCCATGATATCCTATATGTTTATTTATTTCTAAAATATTTTGGAGATTTCAGATCTCATTATTTTTTTGATTAAAATTTATTTCTTTGTTGTATTTTAGTAGAATTCATGCAACTTCTTTAGATGGAGGGATCGTGAAGATGTTGATATAAGATCCAAGTTTGTTATTCAACGATTAGCGAACAAAATTAATGAGTTGGACACTGTTAATGAAAGTCATATCAAAGGAAGTACCAAATGGGGGATGAAGGATAAGAAAAAGACCAAATGGTGTAGCATCTGGAAGCTAGTTTTGGTGTTCTTTGTTTTTTTTTCCCTTATATTTTGAAGCATTACCTAGAAGAATTTTGTAGAGGATACAAAATTATTATGTAGTTGTGTACAACCAATACAATTATCATAGTTGAGGAATTAAATAGACGTAGTTTTGCGCTCCTGATCAAATAACAAATTATTACGTAGTTGTGACGGACGAATATTGTGATATACGCTTCAGCTGTAGCAACATATGACTCAAATGTTTCTACATATAATCATTAGAAACAACATATGATTCACATGTTGCTACATATAATCATCAATGGCAACATATGCAACAAATGTTGCTACAGGCGAATCGTCTGTAGAAACATATGCCACATGTCGTGATGGACGAATGTTGCGATATACAGATCAACTGTACCAACATGTGACTAAAATGTTGTTACAAATAATCACCTATACCAACATATGACTCAAATGTTGCTACAACTTATTCGTCTATAGCAACATATGTCATATGTTGTAACGGACGAATGTTGTGATATACGCATAAGCTGTAGAAACATATGACTCAGATGTTGCTACATAAAATCAGCTATAGCAACATATGACCCAATTTTTTCTACATAAAATCATTTATAGCAACATCTAACTCAAATATTGCTACATATAATACCTCTACGAACATATGACTCAAATGTTGCTACATATAATGATCTGTAGCAACATATGACTCAAATGTTGCTAGATATAATAACCTATATCAACATATAACTCAATTTTTTCTACAACTGATTCGTCTGTAGCAACATATGCCACACGTTGTGACGGATGAATGTTGCGATATATGCATCAGTTATAGAAACATTTGACTCAAATGTTGCTACATATAATCATTTGTAGAAACATCTGACTCAAATGTTGCTACATATAATCATCAGTAGCAACATATGCAACAAATTTTGCTACATTAGCAACATCTGGCTCAAATATTGCTATAGGTGAATCATTTGTAACGACATATGCCAAATGTTGTGACAGACAAATTGATAAAATAAACATTGTCTTTAATTACATTGTGTTTAAGATAAAATAAAATAACATATTTGATAAATTGAACATTATCTTCATTTACAAGAATAATGTCAAGGCTTTAAGCACTAAGATATTATCCATTATCCCAAATATATTGCATCCGTTCAATTAGATTGTCACAAAACGTTGAACTGGGTGGATGCAATTTTGTCCGACTAATCAAGTGCTCAATGAATGCAATGGAGTATGACCCGCACGCCGCTCCACTTGAGTTTTGTACCATAGGTTCTATTTGACCGTTAAATTCGCATGGTTTAGTGAGCAACTTCTCTGGAAAATGATTCATTATTCCACTCCGTTTCAACAATTTAGGTAGCAAATCTAAGACATGTTGTATGAGTATTAAAAACTTGTCACTTTTGGTAACCACCAGGTTGCAGTCATAAACATTGATCAATCCCTCGTGCAAGAGTATCTCGACAGTCACGAAATGATTATCTGAAATGTACATGATTGTCAAAATCCTTTTTGCATCAATCAAATCCATGCCTCCAGGAGTTGGCCTTATACCCCTGACATAGTCAATCATATCATCATCCCAAACAAAGTCATCTAGTAACTGACTCATTCTTTTACCACCTGACATTGTTGCCTCATCTCTCATTTGATTATATATATGTAGGAAGTACATATAAAAGTAGAGATCCAGGATTCTATCTCTGGGATCTTAGTAGTCCAGGTATTTTCAATGCCTATAATGCATGAGGTTAAGGATTTCGTCAATATGGTGAAATGAAAAATAATATTAAATAGTTAGGAAGAGTATTCACTAAAAAGACATAAGAAATAGTTAATAATACAAAAAGTAGGATTACCCAGTCTTCCCACCAAACTGTTAGGCTTGTCATGTTCCTGGAATCTTGACCGGTAAAAACATGCATGTCGTATTCCATTCGAATATCCTTTGCACCGGTCACTTTAATTACTGCTTCTTTTTCAGCTACAGAGGGACGCCTATAAATATTCAACTTTTTATACTACGTCATCTCTTCGTCCATTACGACACTTGGAATTTCTCCAAACATCTTCCTCTTCATATTTTGCATTGCCTTGGCAAATGATTCTTTTCTCCGCTATGCCTTTGGAGTACATGCTTGATACAATTCCCTTCACATCACGTTTCTTAAACTTCTTAAGGACAAAGATACAACATCGTCTACAAGAGGTAGCCCCTTCGTGTTGTATTGCACCAACACCAGCAACATCACCAACACAAGCAGCAATAGCAGCACCAACATCAACATCATCATCACCATAAAAAAAAACTAATTCATTACTGACTTCATTAGGAACTCTCTTTCTTTTTATGGTTGTTGCTCCAGCCAACACCATTTTAACTCTATCCATAACAAGATCAAAAATGGTTTCAACCAACCCTAGAGTTATTAGATATGGCATTTGCAATTTCTCTTCTGTTGGGGTAATCCATGGATGGACAACCTAAAATAGTAAAAATGAGTCATCAGTAAGAATTTTTTGTTGCTACACATGAATTGTTTGTCGCAACATGTGTCACAAATGTTGCTACAGATGAATCATCTGTAGCAACATGTGTCACATGTTGCAACACATGACTCGTCTATAGCAACATGTGACACAAATATTACTACAGATGAATCATGTGTTGTGACATGATCCACAAATGTTGCTATAGATGAATTGTCTGTTGGGACATGTGTCACAAATGTTGCTACAGATGACTCATCTTAAATCCCGTAAACAAATGATGCACTATTTCACGTAAATTTAAAAGTATATATTGCTACAGATGATATATGTAGCAACATTTGAATCATATGTTGCTACATATGATTATATGTAGCAACATTTGTCCGTCACAACATGTGGCATATGTAGCTATATCTAAAAGCATTGTCCCACGTAAAGGCCAACAATTTTGAAATGTCTCAAGACATGATGTTCAAATAGAGTGAACTGAAGAATCATAATTATTAAATAAAAGGTATTATCTAATAACATTTGTTGCATATGTTGCCACATCGAATATGTCTAAAAGCACAGTCCCACGTAATACTTAGTTAAAAGTATATGTTGCTACATATGATTATATGTAGCAACATTTGAGTCATATGTTGCTACAGATGATTATATGCAGCAATAATATTCGTCCATCACAACATGTGGCATATGTTGCTACAACTGATTCGTTTGTAGCAACATTTGTTGCATATGTTGCCACATCTAATATATCTAAAAGCACAGACCTACATAATCATTATTTAAAAGTATATGTTGCTAAAGATGATTATATGTAGCAACATTTGAGTCATATTTTGTTACAGATTATTATATGTAGCAAGATTCGTATGTCACAACATGTGGCATATGTTGCTACAACTGATTCGTCTTTCGAAACATTTGTTGCATATGTTTCCAAATCTAGTATATCCTGTAGCAACATTTGACATGTGTTGAGATACAAACAAAGAAGAGTAACAAATTATGCATGGGGGCATTTCTAAATAAGATTATATTATAGAGATAATCCTCAAATAGAAAGAACATTCATTAAATTTAGCACATCTTATGAGGCATTTCGATTTGGGCATGTAGCTTTTTTTGTGGCCAAAGTTCGTGCGTACTGAACACTTATTTTTTCTTGTTGAAAATGATTCACCAACTCTACGTCGTCTCTCATATTTCCTTCTTCCGGGTTTACTTGGATTAGCATATGGAGTAGGCATTTCTCTCTGTATGATATCCAAAGGTACAATCCAAGAATCTTCAGTTGAAAGCGGGTGAATTTCTTGACAATATGCAATTATGTATTTTTGAACTGAATAATATGGAGAGGAGTGCAAGTAAATATATTTTCCAAAATCATCACTATGTTGGGATCTAATCGCTGACATAGCGTGTGGACAAGGTATTTTGTCCAAATAAAAAATTCTACAAGTAAAGGTTCTTTTTTGTAGATCCACAGTAGCAACATCTCCATGACCAGTGACACTGAACATGTAGTTAGCGATTTCATGGTCCAACAACTTGTTGTCCACATTGACATACTCTGATATGTCTTTTTAAATTGACGGAACAAATCTATTTGCGGAGTACACCAGTTCCATATGCCTCTGGTGAAATAACAATGCAAATCTCATGTTTATTTCATGAAATAGAGCGACAATGGAAAATTCTATTTCAACATCAATCATAGCATTCACCGATTTTGTGATGTTTGACGTCATAATGTTATATCTACAAAACAATAGATAAAAATCAAACAAAACACATAAAGTAAAAATAAACTCAATTGAGATGGTTACCTATTTCCCCGGCAAAATGCCCTACTCCATGTGTGAAATCCAATACTTTCAAGAGCTTTAGCGGACTTTGGTACCAAATCTCTTATTTGATTAAAATGGTCATTGAACTCACATATATCGCACGCCTTGCTTCTTTATAAAAATGGGACACTACCTTTGAATTGTGAAAGTTATTTAGAATATTTTCCGCAAGGTGTCTCATGCAACAACCATAAAGAGATGCAGGGTAGATTCTCGAAATCATCATTCGAAAACATGGATGCCTATCAGAGATAATGCAGAACTCATCAGTATCATCTACAGAGCTTCTCATATTTTGAAAAAAGATCACATGAGGCATCACATTCTTTGTCCACGACACAGAAAGCAACAGGAAGTATATAATTCTCGGCATCTTGTGCCACCGCCGATAGCAGAACTCCTCCATACTTGCTCCTTAGAAATGTACCATCAATGGCTATTACTTTTCTCATTTCTTGAAAACCAATTATCCAAGCAGCATATCATACAAAGAAGTACCGGCACCTCCCATTTTCATTGAGCGACAATGTCGTCTTGCTTTTTGGATTCGTGATATGCTAAAACTTACTTCTCAAATAAGCAGTAAAGTCATGTCAAGTGGGAAACCCAACTAATAATATTGTTCAGACTTAACTTCAATATATTATTACTACTATTTAGTCAATTATTTCCTTGGAAAACAAAGACAATAAAGGGGGGGTTTATTTCTAAATGAATGAAAATAACTAGCTAAATCAAAGGAGACAACTAACAGATTCAAATGTTGGAGTTTAACCAATTAATAAAAGTAACTAGGGTTTACGTGTTCACACATGTTCCTTACTTGATAATTGAAATTATAATAATTCTTTCCTAGTATCTTGCATGCAAAGTGATAAGTTTTGTATTTCTAAATGCTTGGTCCACCATCTAGAAAATTGTACTCCACACCTTGGTCCACTTATGTGTGTTGCTATACTAACCCTTACCATTACCTCATATTAAGCATTGTATTCGATATTTGACTAAGTTATTACCTCATACCAATAAATACTAGCCTATTAGATAGTATACACTAAATCTATATTGATAATTCTTTTTCTATTATCTACCTCCTTGTTCCGGCAAGTAGCATTAAGGTGAGTTCTAAGGTTGTCCATCCGTTAAAATGACTTCTAACACTATTCTAGAATTGTTATTTTAGTTAGATTTTACCTCATTATTGGCCTATGGTTCTCACAATCCTAGTTATGGAATTTAGTTACCCATATTCATAATCACAATATTCAAATATATGATTTAAGAATTAATGCACTTACTTCAATTAGAAAGAATAAAATCCAGAAATTCACTTGAATAATCAACAAAATTAACAACAATCAATTCCAGAAAAAGTGTAACAATCAAAAAGTCTAATATCAACGAGTTTACTAACAAAGATTCTAACACCAAAGAGTCTAACCCCAAAAATGAGTTTTTTACAACAATTTACAGTAAAAAAAACTAATGAAAGAAGGACTCTAATTGCTGGAAATCTGTCAAAACACGATTGGGTCGACGGATTGTCGTGGTTATGACGGGCCATCATGGATTCTGTCGTCCCATACTTTGCAAACTCTTCTGCTGCTCTTTTCATTACCCTCGATAACAGATATGATGGATCGTCACTGGCACAATGGTCCGTTGAGGGTCTTCGTTCCATAAAACTTGAACTCTTGGAATTTGGGTACTTGGACTACTTCTCTGATCATCACGACGAACCAGCAGGACGGACCGTCATGGACACGATGGTCCATCACGCACTTTGGAATCCCACACTTTGTCAGACATCCCCATCTTCGTTCAGCATCTTCACTACGATGCCACCTACGGACCTTCACAGGCACGACGGACCGTCACAAGCTCTGTAGGTGGTACTTTTCTGCATTTCTTGCTCAAAAACTTCCGCGTTCATCTTTAGACATATTTCCTGCAAATAAACAAAACTTACATAAAAATTAATAAAAAAAGGCTTTTGGACACACACTAAACTTAAGGAAAAAACATTAAAAATATCATGAAACCACGATATATATACACCCTCAACTTAAATTCGTTGTTTGTCCTCAAGTGACGCACTATGACTCACTACAAAATCTTTGTACAATAGTATCCATGTTTTATCTTTCGCAATCATTTGGATATCAATCCCGATCTGTCTCATCATATTTATACATGCTATCACTATTACACTTGAATTATGTGGAATCAGACCATGACATAAACTCACCACGCACTAACATCTATCGTCTTTAATATCTCACCGAGGTGCTAATATTTCTGGTATTGCAACTAGTGTCCTCACTTCAAAATAATAACCTCATTTTTCATACTGTGATTTTAGTTTGAGTATAAGGATTACTTTTCAACTGTAATGACCTGTTTAGTCGTTTTGAGCAGCAGATTTTATTTCTGGAAAAACAGGCTGAGATGACGGAACCCACGAGGGACCGTCATGGGCACGACGGACCGTCGAGGGGGTCTCGTTCCAAAACACTTAGATTTCTGAAATTTGGGTACTGAAATCGACTCTCTGAACTTCATGATGGAATGGCAGGACGGACCGTCACAGGCGTGACGGGCCGTCACAGATCCTTCAGTAAAATCTAGTCTCTAAACTCTGTGACGAAAGCAGCAGGACGGACCGTCGCAGGCACGATGGCCCGTCACAGACTGCATAATCCCTGGCTGGGTCGGATTTCTTTAAATGTTTTTAAGGGGCGTTTTGGACTAGTCCTGCTTATAATTATAAAGTTGGTGGTTGCATATTAATAATCCAATTTCTTGAGGGTTAAAGGAGATAGCCTTAAATTAATTAGTGGGTTATTTTTTCATCTTTTATACTTAATTATATGTTAATTAGGGTAAAAGAAAGAGGGTTTGAATAACAAAAATAAAAGAACAAGGAGAGAGAAAGAGAATTGATCGAGAGAGAGAGGAACGAAGGGGAAAACAAAAAGGCTTGGGAAATAGCTTGCTTGATCAAGAATCTTCGGTAGAGGTAGGTTATGGTTTTTTTACTATTCGTAGTTAACTCTTAATAGCGAATGATATGTGTTGGGTTGTATTGTAAAGTGTTCTATATGCTTAATTGTATGCTTGCATGAATGTGATTATATAATTGTGATGAAATAAGCATGATGAAGCTATTGAATCCCAAATCTTGAAAACCCCTTGTTAATGATGATGCCTTTGTATAAAAGAAGGCTTGATGAACTAAAGTAATGAGATTGATAATGCCTTAGTATAAAAGAAGGCTTGATGAAGTCATAGAATGAGATTAGTGGAGCAGGTGTCACGAACCGACACGTAGAATTAAGGTATAGGGTGTCACGAACCGACATGTAGAATTAGGGGATCGGGTGTCACGAATCGACACATAGAATTAGGGGATCGGGTGTCACGAATCGACATGTAGAATTAGGGGATCGGGTGTCACGAACCGACACGTAGAATTAGGGGATCGGGTGTCACGAACCGACATGTAGAATTGGGGGATCGGAGTGTCACGTTTCGACACATAGTAGTAGGGGAGCGGAGTGTCACGTACCGACACAAGAATAAAGGTGATGAATCTTGAAAGATATTAATATACTCAATCTAATGAACCTAATTCCCAAATGAGTATGGTATTGAGGCTTGAGTCCTCATGTGTTAACTTGGCGGCACTTATTAACGATTATAGTACTTGTTGTTGCTACATGTTGAGTAATGTAGTTGATTTTATATTATTACATGATATATATTGTTCTCCATTTTGAGTTGGCCGATGATACCTACTCAGTAATTGTGTTTTGTACTGACCCCTACTTGTATGTTTCTTTCTTTGTTATCTGTGGAGTGCAGCAAACGTGCCGTCGTCTTCAACTCAACCGCAACTCTAGCCAGTCTTCATTACACCGGATTTCAGGGTGAGCTAATGCTTCTAGCTTGGACTGGATCTTCCTCTTCATGTATTGATGACTTGAACTTTCGGCATGGACTAGCTTTTTTACTTATTTTAACTTCTTCGATACTCTTAGATTAGTAATTTGAGGATAGATGTTCTTGTGATGATGACTTCCAGATTTTGGGGATAATAATAAATGTTTGAATTTTTAGAAGTTATTTGATTTATTTTGTTAATTAGTTTTAAGTCTTCCGCAATGTATTTAGTTCATTATGTTTGAAATGATGGGGTTAGACTGGTTGGTTCGCTCACATAGGAGGATAAATGTGGGTGCCACTCACGGCTCGATTTGGGTCGTGACAAACTTGGTATCAGAGCATTAGGTTCGTTGGTCTCATCACACAAGAACGAGTCTAGTAGAGTCTTAAGGAACGGTAGGGGGACGCCTTTACTTTTCTTTGAGAGGCTATAAGACTTTAGGAAAATTCCATTCTTTCTTTCCTTCTTTCGTGCTATTACTTGGATCCAATTGGTATCTAGGTGATACAAATTGGTATCTGACCATCTTCACTCTATTTCGCAGATGGTTACAACTAGAGCAACAACCGCGCCAACATCAACATCGGCAAGACAAGATGCATCTGAGCCAGCCACTGAGACTGTAGCTCAAAGAGGAGCAGTAGCAAGAGGCCGCTGTAGAGGTCGCGGGAGGACGTCCTCTAGAGGAAGAGGACGAACACCTGGCCCATCTGGTACTAGGGCGGTGACTCCTCCACCAACTGAGGAAGTAGTAAGAGAAGGGGAGGATGGGGAAAATGAACAAGTATAGAATGAGGAATTACCACCCCAACCTACCCCAGAGATGATCAATCAGGTTCTTGCTTATCATAGCGGGTTATCTGATCAAGGTCAAGTGCCTCCAGTGTTTTCTACTCCAGCACCTCAGGCTCCGGAGGTACAACATGCGGCTACTGTGGCTCCCCGTATGGATGCCTCATTGGAAATAGGCACGTTTCCTCGTCTGACTACCGGGCCTATAATGACAAATGATCAGCATGAACTTTTCAGTAAGTTCTTGAAATTGAAACCTCCTATCTTCAAGGGTGCTGAATCTGAGGATGCCTATGATTTTCTGGTTGACTGTCATGAGCTACTACACAAGATGGGTATAGTAGAAGGGTTTGGTGTTGAGTTTGTGACTTATCAGTTTCAAGGGAACGCCAAAATGTTGTGGCGGCCACATGTTGAGTGTCAACCAACAAAGGCACCGCCTATGACTTGGGCATCATTCTCTAGCTTGTTTATGGAGAAGTATATCCCCCGGACTGTGAGGGATAGGAAAAGAGATGAGTTCTTGAGCCTAGAGCAAGGTAGGATGTCGGTTACTGCATATGAGGCTATGTTTCGTGCATTATCCAGGTATGCCACCCAACTTTGTTTCAGTCCACAAGAGCGGATTCGCCGTTTTGTGAAGGGGTTGAGGTAAGAATTGCGGATTTCAGCCTTTACAGGTAGCGGCTCCGGCAAATCTTTTCAAGAAGTGGTAAACTTCGTGATAGAGGTAGAGGGAGTGAAGCTAGATGACTTCACTATGGCAACGACATCAAAGAGGTTTCGAAAGGGAGGTGAATTTAATGGTTCTTACTCTAGAGGACAAGGTTCAGAAGGTTACTCAGTCCGACCAATTCAGTCTTCACTACAGACTGTAGTTGGGGGTCAACCTCAGACCGGTCAACACTTCTCCGAGAGACCTATGCTTGACTCCTGGGAGTGTTATGGATGTGGGGAGACTGGACATATTAGGAGGAATTGTCCAAAACAGAGTTATAGACCCCCAATAGCTAGAGGTAGAGGTGGTTAAGGTAGAGGCCGTTATTCTGGAGAACGCGGTGGCCGAGGTAATGGTAGTCACCAAAATGGTCGGGGTAACGGGCAAACTGGAGCCACTACAGCACAACATGGTAGGGGCAACGGGCAGACATGTGATAGGGCCCATTGTTATGCTTTCCTTGGGAGATCTAAAGCGGAGACATCTGATGCTGTCATCACAGGTAATCTTTTGGTTTGTAATTACATGGCTTCTATATTGTTTGATCTTGGATCCACATTTTCTTATGTATCTTCCTCATTTGCTAATGGTCTTAATTTACATTGTGAATTGCTTGACATGCCTATTCGTGTTTCTACTCCTGTGGGTAAGTCTGTGATAGTTGAAAAAGTATATAGGTCTTGTTTGGTGACTTTTGTAGGGAGCAATTCTTATGTAGACTTGGTTATCTTAGAAATGGTTGATTTTGATGTAATTATGGGTATGACTTGGCTTTCTCTGAATTTTGCGATCTTGGATTGTAATGCTAAAACTGTGACGTTAGCCAAGCCTGGGACAGATCCATTAGTGTGGGAGGGTGACTACAATTCCTATCCGGTTCGTATCATCTCGTTTCTTTGTGCTAAGAAAATGGTTAGTAAGGGTTCTTTAGCGTTCTTGGAACATCTCAGGGATGATACTACCCAAGTACCTCCAATTGAGTCGGTTTCGATAGTTCGCAATTTTCTGGATGTGTTCCCTGCAGATCTTCCTGGTATGCCACCAGATAGAGATATTGACTTTTGCATCGATCTGGAACCGGGTACTCGCCCCATTTCTATACCCCCTTATAGAATGGCTCCCGCGGATTTATGAGAGTTAAAGGCCCAACTTTAAGAGTTTTTTTAGCAAAGGCTTCATTAAACCAAGTACATCTCCTTGGGGTGCTCCGGTGTTATTTGTAAAGAAGAAGGATGGGAGTTTTCGGATGTGCATAGACTACAGATAACTAAACAAGGTAACTATTATGAACAAGTATCTCATTCATCGTATTGATGACTTGTTCGATCTGTTACAAGGTGCTTGTGTCTTCTCTAAGATTGACTTGAGATCCGGTTATCATCAATTGAAAATACGGGCAACCGATGTGTCAAAGATTGCTTTTCGGACCAGGTATGGGCATTACGAATTTGTAGTGATGTCTTTTGGTCTTACGAATTCCCCTGTTACTTTCATGAGCTTGATGAACGGGATTTTTAAGCTATATCTGGATCTCTTTGTGATCGTATATATTGATGATATATTGGTATACTCACAGAGCAAGAAGGAACATGAGGAACACTTCAGAGAATGCCCATTCCTGAATGGAAGTGGGAGAGAATTGCAATGGACTTCGTGGTTGGTCTTCCAAAGACATTGGGGAAGTTTGACTCTATTTGGGTAATTGTTGATAGGTTAACTAAATCTTCTCACTTCATTCCGGTCAAGGTGACTTACAATGCAGAGAAGTTAGCCAAACTTTACATTTCGGAAGTTGTGCGATTGCATGGAGTTCCACTTTCTATTATATCAGATAGAGGTACGCAGTTTGCTTCTAAGTTTTGGAAAACATTGCATGCGGAATTGGGTACTAGGTTGGACCTTAGTACTGTGTTCCATCCTGAAACCGATGGTCAGTCTGAGCGAACGATTCAAGTGTTGAAGGATATGCTTCGTGCATGTGTGATAGACTTTAGTGGTCATTGGGATAACTTCTTACCCTTAGCAGAGTTCTCATACAACAATAGCTATCACTCAAGTATTGATATGGCTCCATTCGAGGCATTGTATGGGAGAAGCTGTAGGTCTCCCATTGGTTGGTTTGATGCATTTGAGGTTAGACCTTGGGGTACTAATCTTTTAAGGGATTCATTAGAGAAGGTGAAATCTATTTAAGAAAAGCTTTTAGCGGCTCAAAGCAGACAAAAGGAATATGCAGATCAAAAGGTTAGAGACTTGGAGTTTATGGATGGTGAGCAAGTCTTGCTGAAGGTTTCGCCCATGAAAGGGGTGATGCGGTTTGGTAAAAGAGGTAAGCCAAGCCCAAGGTATATTGGACCACTTGAAGTACTTAAGCGAGTAGGGGAGGTGGCTTATGAATTAGCCTTGCCTCCAAGACTGGCAGGAGTGCATCCGGTGTTTCATGTGTCTATGTTGAAAAGATACCATGGCGATGGAAACTACATTATCCGTTGGGATTCAGTTTTGTTTGATGAGAATTTGTCTTATGAGGAGGAACCTGTTGCTATTCTAGATAGAGAAGTTCGCAAGTTAAGGTCAAGAGAGATTGCATCCATCAAAGTTCAATGGAAGAATCGACCAGTTGAAGAAGCCACTTGGGAGAAGGAGGCGGATATGCAAGAAAGATACCCACACCTGTTTACAGATTCAGGTACTCCTTTTCGCCCTTTGTTTTTCTTATTATGATCGTTCGAGGACGAACGATGGGTAAATTGGTATCTATTGTAACGACCTGTTTAGTCATTTTGAGCAGCAGATTTTATTTCTGGAAAAATAGGCTGAGATGACGGAACCCACGACGGACCGTCATGGGCACGACAGATCGTCGAGGGGGTCTCGTTCCAAAACACTTAGATTTCTGAAATTTGGGTACTGAAATCGACTCTCTGAACTTCGTGACGGAATAGCAGGACGGGCCGTCATAGGCGTGATGGGCCGTTACAGATCCTTCAGTAAAATCTAGTCTTTGAACTCTGTGATGGAAGAAGCAGGACGGACCGTCGCAGGCACGACGGCCCGTCACAGACTGCGTAATCCCAGGCTGAGTCAGATTTCTTTAAATGTTTTTAAGGGGCGTTTTAGACTAGTCCTGCTTATAATTTTAAAGTTGGTGGTTGAATATTAATAATCCAATTTCTTGAGGGTTGAAGGAGATAGCCTTAAATTAATTAGTGGGTTATTTTGTCATCTTTTATACTTAATTATATTTTAATTAGGGTAAAATAAAGAGGGTTTGAATAACAAAAATAAAAAGAACAAGGAGAGGGAAAGAGAATTGATCGAGAGAGAGAGGAACGAAGGGGAAAACGAAAAGGCTTGGGAAATTGCTTGCTTGATTACGAATCTTCGGTGGATGTAGGTTATTGTTTTTATACTATTCGTAGATAACTCTTAATAGTGAATGATATGTGTTGGGTTGTATTGTAAAGTCTTCTATATGCTTAATTGTATGCTTGCATGAATGTGATTATATAATTGTGATAAAATAAGCATGATGAAGCTATTGAATCCCAAATCTTGAAAACCCCTTGTTAATGATGATGCCTTTGTATAAAAGAAGGCTTGATGAACTAAAGTAATGAGATTGATGATGCCTTGGTATAAAAGAAGGCTTGATGAATTACTAGAATGATATTAGTGGAGCGGGTGTCACGAACCGACACATAGAATTAGGGGATAGGGTGTCACGAATCGACACGTAGAATTAGGGGATCGGGTGTCACGAATCGACACGTAGAATTAGGGGATCGGGTGTCACGAATCGACACGTAGAATTAGGGGATCGGGTGTCACGAACCAACATGTAGAATTAGGGGATCGGGTGTCACGAACCGACACGTAGAATTAGGGGATCGGGTGTCACAAACCGACACGTAGAACTAGGGGATCGGAGTGTCACGTTCTAACACATAGTAGTAGGGGAGCGGAGTGTCACGTACCGACACAAGAATAAAGGTGATGAATCTTGAAAGATGTTAATATACTCAATCTAATGAACCTAATTCCCAAATGAGTATGGTATTGAGGCTTGAGTCCTCATGTGTGAACTTGGCGGTACTTATTAACGATTGTAGTACTTGTTGTTGCTACATGTTGAGTAATGTAGTTGATTTTATATTATTACTTGATATATATTGTTCTCCATTTTGAGTTGGCCGATGATACCTACTCACTACTTATGTTTTGTACTAACCCCTACTTGTATGTTTTTTTCTTTGTTATATGTGGAGTGCAGCAAACGTGCCGTCATCTTCAACTAAACCGCAACTATAGCCAGTCTTCATTACACCGGATTTCAGGGTGAGCTAATGCTTCTAGCTTGGACTGGATCTTCCTCTTCATGTCTTGATGCCTTGAACTTCCGACATGGACTAGCTTTTTTACTTATTTTAGCTTCTTCGATACTCTTAGATTAGTAATTTGAGGATAGATGTTCTTGTGATGTTGACTTCCAGATTTTGTTGATAATAATAAATGTTTGAGTTTTTAGAAGTTATTTGATTTATTTTGTTAATGAGTTTTTAAGTCTTCCGCAATATATTTAGTTCATTATGTTTGAAATGATGGGGTTAGACTGGTTGGTTCGCTCACATAGGAGGATAAATGTGGGTGCCACTCACGGCTCGATTTGGGTCGTGACATCAACGCTCACTCTCTAAACAAATTCACAACTCATTCATATATATTGCCATAAGCTTGCCCTTATTTTCACTGTTTTAAGTTCGCTATACAACTTTTTGGATCACGATAGGACTTTCTTAGCTTGTAACATAGGCTAAGGGTCAGGTAGGGTATATTTAGGTATACTTTAGTGACTTTTTGCCCTCCTTGACATATCGTCTAAACATACCACTTTTTATCATTTTAAATCGCCCAATTTCTCATATTCTTTCACCTTGCTATTTTCCATTCATTCTTCATTTGTGTAAGTTACTGTCTTGTTTTCTTGCTTGTATTTATTGTATATATTTTTTTATTCTCATTTCTTTCAACTTATTCTTGAGTCACTTTACTTTTGTTCTTTCTCTCTCTTTGTTCTTTCAACCCCATTTTCCAGAGGATTACTCATAATAGAAACCCTTAACTCATGGCTTTGCCATGAGTAAAAGTACCCATAACCAATGTTGGGTCAGGGCCATAAAAGGTTGTTTACGGCATTAGCCACCCTCAACTTATGCTTTTGGCATAAGCTAAGGTGCACATGTCCAAGCAGGGACCAGGGCCAACACATTATTCCCAGAAAATATCAGTTGGGGTGAAAAAGAAAAGTCTAGTTTAAGCTCAAATCATTTGGATCAAAGAAGGATTAATTTCATTTGTTTTTTTTATTTAGGGTAAAAATGGGCTATATTGAACAAGGGCCTATGATCCTTTCCTAATAGTCTATTACAACTTACTTTTAGCATGACTAACCAGGCAAGTTCTAGCTTAGTACAAATAGTGGACTATTCAAATCTTCCTCACACTCACTTGACATCTCATTACTCTACCAGATTATCAGACACCTAGTTCAAATTTTAGACTTAGCGTCATGCAGTGATGTATCTCTATGTCATGCTTAGAGACACACATTTATCAATTACTATGCCTGGTCATGCATCATTTTCATTTAATCAAGATATAATTTTAGCCATCATGATTCAGGGTTAAACTATGTACACAAGATATAGGCATGCCGGTTCAACTATAATAATAATCAGTCTCTTGGGGAAAAAGAACACAGGCGAAAAAACCCCAAAAGAGGATAGTGAATTGGGATACTTACACTTCACCCTAGCACTCACTTTCCATTTACTCCACCCCCAACAAAAATACATGCAATTGTCCCCAATGCATAAAAAAATTGAAATACGAGAGTGGAAGGTGAAGCAAACCTAGGGCGCAAAGCGCCGACGATCAGCAAGCTAGTGGGTCCGATTCCACGAAACCCACTACCTCTGTAATCGGGACACCCTCAGTAGTGACCTCATCACCAACAACACTATCAGCAGTGCCTCCCGCTATCTCCATATTTCTGGAGCTAGATGCCCCAGCAGCTAACTTTACAGCCCTCATCCGACTCGCCTCATCATCAGCAAGCGAGGCTCTCCTCGCAGCCTCCATCTCACTGCACTCTATCTTTCGTTCTCAAGCCTTATCCTCCTCTCGACCCTTACGCCTCTTGGCATGCTCTCGAGGGGGAGGTGGTGGAATCTCGGATGTGGCAAATAAGGCTGCCATCACTTGTCCTCAACAGGCTCTATAGAAGGGGGCTCAGACTAAGGCACCCTGGCCTCTAGGAACATATCAACGTCTGCTTGAAGACTCTCGATCGCAGCCTGAAGGGTCGACACATCCACCTGAGGGGCTGGCCGGGATAGCACCCGCAACTCAAAAGAGTCCAAGCATTGATGAACCTCAGCGATCTTTCGCTCTGTGTGCTAGAACATTCTCCGCTCCAAGCGCTGTTCTGCCTCAGTAATAGACCTCTGCATCCAAGGCTGGATGTGATGCAAAAGTGTATTCATCTGTGCCTCTAGTTTCTGGACCCTAGCAAGCGGGACTAGAGCGGGGAAAGGGGCTAACTGAGAAAAGCTCGGGGTAGTGCTACTACCTGGGATTGACTCGACCGGGGTAGTGTCAGTGGTTTCAGAAGCAGCCTGCGTAGCCATGCAAGCATGTGCTACCGTATCAGCCAGATTGTCACCAAGCGGAGGCAACTTTTGTTGGGGCCCTCTGCGTGGAGCCAACTCATTGGCCTCATCCCTGAGGTGTCCGATATCAGCAGTGCACAGCGGAGTCTTTAGTTGATCAATGCGACAAATGGGCACACCTACGGACCTGCATAAAGAAAATATCGTTTACGGAAAAGGGTAATTAGTTGTGGACTTAAAAACCCTATCGTGCATGACCACCTGTAGAATCCAAGCAAAGTCCACCTCAGACCAAGATTTCATCACAGCCATCAGAACTGTATGATCCAATGTGACTGACTATTTTATCACCGGTTTTTGGGGAAAGGGAGTGGCGGACAATAAGCCATAAGAACTTCGCCGTGAAGGTCAAGTTAGCCTTTTTGATGGATTCATTCGGCTCGGTTACCCAGTCGGCACCCTCTCCATCAACAAACAAGTGCAAGGCCATCCACCTCTTGGTGGTATTTCTCAGCGATGGCTCATGCAAAAATTGGCCATCTTTGACAATTTGCCACCACTAGACAAATTTGGCGGTGAGAGGGGTTTGATTGGCATCAACATCCTCGCCATATAGATACCGGCGAATGGAAGGCAGAGAGATATCAACCTGAATATCGCATACTCGTACAAGCTCAAGTGGGGCCTGTGTGGCGGGGGCAGCCCACCAATCAATCTGTGATCTGAGAGTATCCACGTAGGAGGCGTAGAACTCTCGGACCAACTCTTCACTATAACGGCCCAAAGAAGGCGTTGTCCACTCCAGTCGGTGTATGGTGAAGAGATTGTGGATATCTGGAATAGTATGGAGACTTCCCGTAAGGACCCACCTCTCCAATGTAAGGGTCCGTGTCATAACTCCGTTATCATTCAAAAACATTACGTCTGAATAAACTTGATACTGCCCGTCCACACACCACCGGTTGGGCTGGTCGGCAACCAGGGTGAGAGCACAAGTCGGTGAGCCGGGAGTAGATTCAAAACTTTCAGCCTCATCATCAGACGAGGCAGCCTGTGTAGGTGTGGTGGGTGCAGGGACTTCAGCAGATCCAGAGGCTTCCTCCGACCACGAAACTCCTAAGGAGCCAGACACTCCTTCTTCATGAGTAGCTAACCCAGAAGGTATGCCGGTCAGTGTGCTCCTCCTCAGACTGGGAGGCAGTAACTACGCCGAACGCCACCTTTTTGGGTGTGTCTCTGGATGCACGTACAACTCGGGATGGGGTGGTAGTGCCTGGGGGCACGTATTCGGGGTCACGCCCATCATCAGAGCCAATGACCAGGTGGGCAGACGAGGGGTCAAACTTTGATCACCCACATGCGTAGACTCGATCTTGTTTTGGTGCCATTAGAGATAGTACCTGTAAGGAATCAATATTAGTACTAGAAGGAGCAAACAAGACAAGAAAAATGACACAAAATAAATAAAAGAGTCAAGATATAATGACATTTTTATAGAAACAGTGAAACACGACGGACCAGGTGACGCCTCGTCGTGAGTACGATCGATCGTCATGGGGTCCGTCATATCATACTTAAACTATGTTTAGGTCGAGACCCCTGAACGAAAGTCTCTCACAATTATGACGGATAAGCAGAACGCACTGTTGTGATAATGACAGTTTTTTGTCGATGTCCATCGTGGACACTTATAACAAGTATGGGGACCCTTAGGAGAGGGGTTTCAGACCGTCATGACGGTTTGTGCAGGACGGACCGTCGAGGGTATGATGGTCCATCGTAGGTATCCGTCAGAGGACACTTGGAAAAAGTATGGACCCTGAGGAGAGGGGTCTCTGACCGTCATTACAGTTATGCAGGACGGACCATCGAGGGTATGACAGTCTATCATAGATGTTCGTAAGAGGACACTTGGAAATAAGTTGGACACCCTTAGGAACAGGGTCTCTGACAACCAGATTGGTTGTGCAGGACGGACCATCGAGAGTACGATGGTCCATCATATATGTACGTTAGATGACACTTAGAAATAGGGTCTCTGACAACAAACACGATTGTGCAGGACGGACCGTCGCGCATGTGTCCCTTGGTGGACACTCAGAGAAAATTGGACAGTGCGGTTTTGGGGATTTTGGGTTGGACCCTATGACGGTCCGTCGTGGGTATGGCGGTCCATCATCGGGGTCTCGTACTATCATTCAGTGATTGAATTGGGGATGCCACAATCATCCCCTATGACCCTTATGGGATTTTTGGTGTTTAACCTACATGTGTCTAACCCAAATGCCTAGTAAACTAGCAATGCCAAAGCACCTATTTCTAGAGTTTTAACAAGGCAATTATGAGGATTCTCAACCTACGTCAGACAGAATTTGTATTAAAGAATGAACCCACCAATAAGAAATAGGCTAATACTAATTGATAAACAAAAATGCAATGTAAATGGGTAGAAATCAGAGACACATACCTCAAATTTGAGAAAAACAAGCGAGGAAGGTACTTGGTGATCAAGAAGAGAACCACAGCAGCACACTCCGACTAGTAAAGAGTAGATTTTAGGAATCGAGAAATTTGGGGAAATGATCAGTTGAAAGAGAGGTAGGAAGTGGGAAGTTTAAAAGGGAGGGAATGGGAGAAAGAGGGAAATATACCTTTCAAATGAAGGGGTGGGGGGTTTTATAGGTTAAAAATTTCTAGAAGTTGTCAGCCGAGTTGGGTCAGGTACGCTCATTTATGATGCGATGAGTCCCCGACAACGGCGCCAAAATTTGATACGCTCAAACTTACTTCTGAAATAAGAAGTAAAGTCGTTGTATCAAGTAAAGAACCCAACTAATGAGGTTAGAATTGTTCTCACGAGAAAAATAGGTCAAACTTAACTTCAATCATTATTACTACTATTCAGTCAATTATTTCCTTGGAAAACAAAGACAATAAAAGGGGGGGTTTTATTTCTAAATGAATGAAAATAAATAGCTAAATCAAAGGAGACAACTAATAGATTCAAATGTTGGAGTTTAATCAATTAATAAAAGTAACTAGGGTTTACGTGTTCCCGACAGGTTCCAAACTTGAAAATTCTAACTATAACAATTCTTTCATAGTATCTGGCATGCAAAGTGATAAGTAATGTATATCCTTCGTTCGGCATCTAGAAAATTTCACTCCGCACCTTGGTCTGGCTACGTATGTTGCTATTCTAACCCTTACATTTACCTCATATTAAGCGTTGTATTCCATATTTGACTAAGTTATTACCTCGTACCAATCAATACTAGTCTATTAGATATTATACACTAAATTTATATTGGCAATTCTTTTCCTATTATCTACCTCCATGGTCCGGAAAGTAGCATTAAGGAGAGTTCTGACATTGGCCATTCGTTAAAAAGACTTCTAAGAGAAATAATTATCAATACATGCAAGACATTATTCTAGAATTTTTATTTTAGTTAGGTTTTACCTCATTATTCACCTATGGTTCCCACAACCCTAATTATGGAGTTTAGTTACCCATAGTGATAATCACAATATTCATATATCTGATATAAAAATTCATGCGCTTACTTCAATGAGAAAGAATAAAATCATGAAATTTACTTGATTAATCGACAAAATCACCAACAATCAACTCCAGAGAAATGTGTAACAATCCAAAGTCTAATAATCAAAATAATCTCTCAACAAAGAATCTAACATAAAAGTGTCTAATAACAAAGAGTCTAACCTTATGAGAGTTTAACCCCAAAAACGAAGTTTTTACAACTATTTATAAAAAACAAAACCTAATAAAAGAAGGACTCTAATTGCTGGAAATCTGTCAAAATGGGGCAGGGTCGATGGACCTCGCGATGGATCATCGTTGTCATGACGGTACGTCATGGACTCCATCATCTCATACTTTGTAAACTCTTCTATTGCTCTCTTCATTACCCTCGACGGCAGGTATGACGGATCATCACAGGCACAACAGACCCTCGAGGGTCTTCGTTCCATAACACTTGAACTCTTGGAATATGGGTACTAGGACTACTTCTCTGATCATCACGACGAACCAGCAGGACGGACCGTCATGGACACGATGGTCCGTCACGTACTTCGTAACCCCACACTTGGTTATACTTCCCCATCTTCCTTCAGCATGTTTACTAAGATGCCACCTACGGACCGTCACAGGCACGACGGACCATCATAAGCTCCGTAGGTGGTACTTTTCTGCATTTCTTGCTCAAAGACATCCGCATTCATCTTTAGAAAGATTTCCTACAAATAAAGAGAAACTTACATAAAAATTAATACAAAAAGGCTTTTGGACACACACTAAACTTAAGGAAAAAGTATTAAAATACCGTGAAACCACGGTATATCAATTTGCAACTGCAAGCATATACCGGTACGCATTAAGCACTGTGTACCCGCGCTTATGTGTTCCCCTAAAATTAGACTTAGCATGCTCCATGCCCTTATAAATCTTCCAATAGCTTACCTTACAACCCAATTCTGTGCGGAGTTGAATTGACATGTCTCTTGTGGATGGGCCTTTACCATTGGGAAACCTATTTTCAAAGTACTTACCTATGGCTTTTCCCGTGTGGGGATTATGGCTTGTAACATGCTCTGAACCACAAATATGGTACTTTTCATAGATTCTAATGTCAAACCTGTCACTACTTGTAAATTTCACAAAACGCTGCCACCAATTTTAATTTGGATACGAGCATTTAAAAAAAAACACATTACAAGAATTCATCACCTTTTTCAGTCTAAAATATTTTTTCAACCAAGCAATTTTCAATGAATTTGCCAGTTCTTGGTTGTTCTTGAATGTCATTCCCTTATAGAATCCTGTTTCATCATGTCTAACATTATTCACATGTGAAGTTTGAGAAGCACATGATTGTTTTTGTCTACTATAGGTGTGGGAGGAAACTTGCTCTTAAGGTCCGACCCTTCACGTTGAGCTTCACCTTCACCTATTCCAATTTCATCATCAGGATTTTTCATGTTCGCAGGATGAAATTAATCATTAAACTTATCTTGTTGGCCTTTGTCTACATTATGATCCTCCTCGATAGGAGTTTCTTCCACGTAGACTTTTAATATTGGCGGTTTCTCTGTTCCTTTCAAATAAACACTCAAACTAGATTGATCAATCATTTTAAAAGGTAAAACCTTCTCATTAAGAAAAAAATGGGGAATGTAACTAATGAAAAGATCTTGCAATTTGTACTATACTTTTGCACAACTAAATTAATGAACTCATCATACAAAATGTTTCTTTCGACATACATCCTTATTGAACTGGCTCTTCATTTTTTACTATCCTCCCAACACCATATGAATCAATTTTTCTTCTCGACCCATTCATCAAGACAATCAATCCCTATAAATAATGACATTGTACCTGAATAAAATAATTTTAAAAAAAACCATTACTAATTATAAAGAATAAGCATATGTAGCAACATATGACTATTCTGTGGAGATGTTTGATTCATATGTTTCTATATATGACTCTTCTATTGTGAAAAATAAATCACATGTTGCTAAATTTTTTAGTTATATCATATGTATCAACATATGACTATTTTTTTGTGAGATGTAAGTCATTTGTTGCTACATATGACTGTTATGTTGTGAAAAATAAATCAACATGTTGATACATTTTTTAGTTATATCATATGCAGCAAAATATGACTATTCTGTTGCGAGATGTAACTCATATGTTGCTACATATGACTGTTCAATTGTGAAAAATAAATAACATGTTGCTACAATTTTTAGTTATATTGTATGTAGCAACATATGACTATTCTGTTGCGAGATGTAAGTCAAATGTTGCTACATATGACTGTTCTATTGTGAAAAATAAATCAACATCTTGATACATCTTTTAGTTATATCATATGTAGCAACATAGACTCTTCTGCGAGATGTAAGTCATATGTTGTTACATATGATTATTCTGTTATGAAAAATAAATCAGATGCTGCTACATTTTTTAGTTATGTCATATGTAGCCACATATGACTATTCTATTGCGAGATGCAAGTCATATGTTGCTGCATATGACTGTTCTGTTGTTAAAAAAATAAATCATATGTTGCTATTTCTATTAGTTATATCATATGTAGAAACATATGACTCTTCTGTTGCGAGATCTAAGTAATATGTTGCTACATATGACTGTTCTGTTGTGAAAAATAAATCAACATGTTGATACATTTTTTAGTTATATCATATGTAGCAACATATGACTATTCTGTTGCAAGATTAAGTCATATGTTGCTACGTATGAATGTTCTATTTTGAAAATAAATCACATGTTCCTACATATGACATTCTGTTGCGAGATGTAAGTCATATATTGCTACATATGACTATTTAGTTGTGAAAATAAATCACATGTTGCTACATATGACTATAATATGTTATAATAGTCAATTGTTGCAAGATATATAGCAATATGTTGGAAACGCGAATGCAAATTATTGAAAAAAATGCAGGTACCTAGATCAGATAATAATGAATTGATTTTAAATAACTATTAATTGTACTTGGCAGAAACAATGGTGTATAATGCTTATGCAATAATTCCAATCGAACAAAACGAAATTTGGTCCACCAGTTATAGATTAGGTAAAAATCTGATTCAAGAAGAAGAAAGCACAAGCACTACCAGCGAAGACCCGCAATGTACGAAATTAAGAAGAAGAAGAAAAATTGGAAGATGAAGAGAGTAGGAAGAAAGGAAAGGAAGCAAGCAAAGACGAGAGCAGAAGATGTAGAAGAGGATGAATACGACAGCTGGAGGCGGGGGGAAAAAGCTTTTATTTCCTCTTTTGGCTCGATATTTTCCCACCAAAATTGGTTAAATAAGGTTTTGTGTAGTCAATTTACCATTTTAAGTTTCATTTAATTCCCACCTAAAGTTGGTTAAATTAAGTATTTTGAAATTACCTTTTGCCCTTCATTTAATTCAGGGACCAAGCTATCAACCTATAAACTTGAGGGCAACTCCACAATCCTTAATCATTAATCACATAATTGTCACCTACACTCAATACTTAAGACTTTTGTCACCACCCATTTATTTTGAAACCTTAATGTCACTTTTAAAAAAAATCCCAAGTTGTTTTATGCTAATGAGGTAGGAGGTGGCTGATTTTAGTTTTTATTCTTTTGAAATCCCTTTTGTTGTTTAGAGCATATCATATACAATATATATATATATATATATATATAAAATTGTGAATTACTGAACGGAATGTGCCTTAAACTTTCAAACAAGTACTTCAATTTTTCACCTTTTGCTTTTATGTTTTGTTGCACGGTAAGTGTATCTGCATGCCCACCTTCTTCGTTCAATGGTGGAACTTTGAATACTTCAATTTCTCTTCTATGGAGTCCCTCTCGAATCAAAAGTGATTTTGTGGCTTATTTTGTGTTGGACTTGGGTGATTAACTAGTGTTAGTATGTATAACAAACATGCTTCTATATTATTTTTTCATCCCTTATAGAAATAACATAATTTTTTAGACTTGACTATCTGGAAGGGAAATTTATTTTTGTAATTGAAAAATACAATTTTTTAATCTTAGTTAAATGGTAATATTTAACCTTTCTTAAATTATATGTTTGTCGTATGGTCATTTCTGTTTCCTTTTGAGTTTCATTTACTTGATTACGAACTAATTAATAAATTTTAAGTACTAAAAGAATTTTTTTATCATTGTTTCTTAGATAAAAATCATGAGTTCCATTAGAGTTGATCGCAGGTGGATGTATATGAGACTAGTACCAAGTCGAACAACAGTCACTATTGAGTTTATAGAAGGTGTTCATAGATTTATAGAGTTTGCATTTATGCAACCTGATTATTTTTCTAATGGAAGTATAACGTGCCCTCATTTAAAATGTAAAAATAACAGTGGGTTTCTTGAACCTTATGATATTAGATCTCATTTATACAATCATGGTTTCATGCCCAACTATTATCAATGGGAATCACATGGGGAATCTTTTGTACCAATTTCTTGGCCTCAACCTAGAACCAATATAGGTGATGAAATAGGTTCTGACAGAACACCAATAAATCCATATCGTATTATGGTCTTAGACGCAGCTGGTCCTAGTTTCAACTAACACAATGATGTGTTTGATATTGATTATGATGATCAAAAACCTCCTAATAAAAATGCTCAAGAATTTGAAATATTGAAAGCTGTTGAAGAGCCATTGTTGGTGGATGCCAAACTCATTTTGTTATACAATGTAATCGCTAATCATTTTGTTCTTTTTCAGAATATATTTACAAAAACAATTAAGGATAAGGTGGGTGAGACTTCAACATTATGGAATGAAGAAGGTCTTGAAGTACATGATGGAGACATGGAAAGAAACACGGCCACAAATGGAGAAGACGAAGGAGAAAAACTAGTGAAGATGATGTTAACTTATTTAAAACAGTATCATAGGAGCAATTACTTAAACCTTGGATAGAAACAGTTGGTGGAAGTAAAAAGGAAAAATATATGGGCTTGGATCAAGAAATTGTATGCTGGCAGATTCAAAGAACTCTAATTGTGCATCCTCTACTGCTCAGAATCCTTCAAATATTCCTACTCATCAAATATTTGAAACACCTGAATTTCAGCAGCTTCTTGACCGCGTGTAGGAGAAACGGATGATGAATATGCAAGAGCATGTTCAAATTGATATTCAGCAGAATATGGAAGCTCAAGTTACTATTGCGGTTCGTGCTGCTATGGCTTGGGTGCCTAGTTTAACTCCTCAACAACCATCATATGGATTTTGTTCTACCCAAATGTACCTTGATATAATTTATATTACTATTTTTATGTTTTAAGACATCTATGTTACTGTTTTTATGTTTTAAGACATGTTTTAGATAGTAAACAAGTACTTAACTATTTAAGGATAAATGATATTATAATTGTAATTATTTTGAAAAGTTGATTTGATTTAAATATGTTTTGCATATTGTGGCAAATAGAGAAAATTATATATGTATCCTTTCATACAATTTCTAGCCATATTTATCTAGAAAATATCCCTAGCTATTTTTATCTAGTCATTTAGCAATGAAATATTCCAAGTAAAAATTGAAAAATGGCTAGAAAATTTGTAAGTTTAGATAGGGTAATTCCTTACTAAGTCTTAGTAAAGTCAACATTTACGAACCAATTGTGCTATGAATTTAGCTACTATACATCATAGCAAATTGTTTGTTACGGAAAGAGACTAGAAGAGATATCTTAGCTAAATTAGCTAGGAATTACATATTTTGCTAACTAAAAATTCGCTAAGAGCTTCTTAGCTTTAAAGGACTGCTAGGGTCATTTTCCTAGCTAAATTGACATTAGCCAGGATTTTATCACTTTAGCTAGAATTTGCGTCTGTAGCAAAATGACAGGTTTTTTTTAGTGAAGGATTCCTCTGTTTCCTTCTTTATTCTCATCGGTCCATGTCCATTCTGCTCCTCCCAACATTCTTCCTAGTTCCCCTATGGATAAATTGGACAACCCATTATCTTACCTTATGCGGATCAATAGAACCACCAATTCCACAAAGTTTTTACTCTGCGGCGGTAGACTGCACCTAATGTCACTAATTATGTGACTATCAAATCAAATTCTATTTAAGATTATCTCACTTGGCGTACTCAATGCACCTCTTTGTTACATTTTCAAGAACTGGTTGGCTTCATATATGGCTCTATATCTAAGCCACCTCAATCTGTATACGATGCATCTGGTAACAATTAGCTAACCACCATTATCATACATGTCTAAGAGTTGATCAATGTGTATCTTCATGGTTGTTTTCTACATTATCCAGAGAAGTTCTTTTATATGTTCACTTGCTGCCTGTGTCGCGTGATATTTGGCTCTTTTTGAACCTATATTTTATGGATGCTAGTCAGCGTAAATAAGTCGAACTAAAACTTTAACTTACTACTATGCAAAAAGCTCATTCCATGGCGACTAATGAATATCTCCGAGCGGCTAAAAACACAGTTGATTCCCTTGTTGCCATTAATTCTCCAATTACTAATACAAAAATTGTAAATTATGTTCTTCTTGGGTTAGGCAGAGAGTACGACACATAGGTTGGCATCATAACTCACTTTCTAGGTTAACTACTTGTTGACAAACTCGGCGCAAAGTTGTTGCTATATGAGCAATTTATGAGTCCTCAAATTGGACATATTTAGGGCTTTATTTTGATAGAAATAGACTCCTTTGATGCTCAATATTCTCAATATATGATGAGAACTCTTAAATTTCAGGTAGTTAAATTTTTAAGCAAGTATGGACACTTACGCGCAAAAAAGAAAAAAGGCTGAAAAAACGTAGAAACTGAAGCCTGAACATTGCTAAGTATGCTTGGCGAGTCACTGAGAGGGCGTACACCACCTTTTGATCCAACACGCAAAACATTGAAAGAAGTGGATCAAAAGGCAATGAATAGTGCAGCCTGCGTGTCGCCAATCAGTTCCGCAAAATAGAGTTATACTGCCTAATGATATAGGACACAAACATGTTGAAGGCGATGAACTAGAAGAAGGTTTTCATCTTCCCCAAGTTGGAAGTGGATCTTCTCCATTCTTCTTCCTTTGCTTAAATCATGTTTTATTTCTTCTACCCATTTAATTTCATTATCATTTTATGTGTATTTTGTAATTGCATTATGTGTGACTAGAGAAACCCCATTCTTGAGGTGTGATTTAACAAATATGAGTTGATATTCTTTTGGGTCTTGCTTGTTGATAGGTTAGATGTATTTCAATGGTGATTTCACCTAGTAGTTGTGATTTAACTTAATAGGTTTGTAGTTGTAAATACAAACTCATCCATATATTTTAGGATTGCCCGAGAGGGAGGTTGTAACATCAAGACCGCTAGACTGATGGCCTAAAGAGTGGGTAGAAATGAGGTTCAACCCAAGAGAGTGAGCGCTAGTCCCATATCCTTACACTCAACTCAAGAGAGTGCTGATTTGTAAGGCGTAGGCTAGTCTACATGCACAAATGGGTTTCGAGGAGGAATGCATTCGAAATGGGGTAAGTTGCCCGAGAGGGAACTTATTTCCATCTAAAGCTTAGCCTAGTCACCTATTATCTTCCAAATTTCCTATCGAAAGCACCTATCTCAACTTGTATTCCAGTCATAACCCAAGAACTAGTCCCAATACTTGATTCCCTTGTTATTTTCATCATTTTTAGTTTACTTCTGACAAACCTCCAAATTGATATTTGACACTTTGTTGTCATCCTCTAAATTTACAATGTTTTTTCATTATTCCTTTAGCTACGACTAATAAGAATTAAATTCTAATTAACTACATTTTCTTTAAACCACTCCCTTGAGACATGACTCCAACCGTTGGTTGGGTTACTAAACTATCAACGAGCACAGACACTGAAACTGTACGTTAGTGTCATTGGTCACGATAGTAAATAATTGAAATGGCTCCGCTACCCGGTACTGGTGTCACATAGACTTAGAATTTCCTTGATTTCATAATCCTATTAGTTATAATTTACTTATTATATTTTTAGCTTTGTTAAATAAAGCAGTTAGAAACCCAAATGGGTAGTATCTCGTCTTAGCTAAATCCGAGACAACAAGGGTTTTTTTCTAGTGATACCATGGTTAACCCCGAGAATGAGGTTTGAAAGAGGACTTGCTTCTTGCAGTGACATTAATTTAGGCGATGTTTAGGAGGAAACCCTAAACCCTTTGATTTTTTTTTTGTTTTCAAAATAATAGTGTGTTATTTGTACATATTGAGTAGGGAATGTGTTTGACTATGGGGACGAGTACCAATTCTATTTGGTGGATCGCCGACAATTCGGAGTAACTAATCATTTCCTTCATTTGACTCAATACATCTTAAAGGTTGAGTCTGTAAAACTCAGCGGGGTGTGAATTTTGTCAGTACATTGCCCCCCAATTGGCAATCTTGACAAAGACCTCCAATCCAATGCCCACCAGATTTAAAAACTCTGTTATATTCGGCGAGAAATTTAATATTCGGTGCTTCACCAAGCATTTGGGTGAAACCGACTTACATCGCCAAAAGAGTAGAAATTGGATGGTCATAAACCACAAGTCTAAAAATTCAATTTCATTTAATTTTTTTTAACTTTTTGTGATTTACAAACTCACACCAGCACCATAAAGTTATATTCCTAGAAATTTTTATATTATTTTAGTTATCAAATTGTGCTCGGATATTGATTTGCTTTCCTGCCTAGCACTTCGTTAGTGTCAGAATCAGCATCAAAGGTTAGTGATTGAATCCCTAAATTATTTTATTACAATGTTTTACCCATTTTTCATAATGATTTATATTGTCAAATATTTGCTGAGTCTCTAAGTTTATTGGATAACATCTATTATGGATAATTACTCAATATTTCTTGCTTAACTGGTTGGATCCCACTCGATTGTGCTTTGCACTGAATCGTCACGTGTTAGGATTGTGGAAATATTGTGTGTTTTCATTTAAATTTATGTTGAAGAGGCTTGAGTTATACTGTTAGTGGTTGGGGGTCTAATTTGGACTAATGGATTAAAAATAAGCACGTTGGGTTGTTTGGTGAGTTAAGGCTAGCTCATCGAACTACTCAGCGGTTTGACTTTAATTGAATGCTATATGTGTTGTCTGATCTATAACTTTTAGCGTTCATTTGAGTTGCTAATCGCATTCGGGGACTCGCCACAATACTCATTGCTCGCCCTTCTTTTCCCTTATATCATTTGTACATCTTTTTAACGAAGAACCTAACAAAATTAGCACTTTGCAAATTATCTTGGCAAAGTGATTCTACATTCAAAACCTCCCTTACACCTTTTTAGTTACCGTCTAATCGCAGGGAGAGTTGATCCAACCCAGTGCATAAGAGCACGGCAACTTAAAGAAGATGAAAAGAAAGCGGAACTTGCTACACAAAGGAAAAATACCAAGGAATCCAGGGCAAAAAGACTGATTCCTCTTGATCCCGATGTGCCTCCATGTGCTCAAGGTCTCGTTTATGCGATACATGCCTTCGTGGAAGCTCAAGATAGACCAAATGGTTGTAGCTAATATCACTAAAGAAGTTAATCCAAAATGAAAAGGATGAAGAACAGAATGAAAATGCTCCGGGGGCCCTTGTCAAGTTCAAGGTAGATGCATTCGAAAATGATGCCTCGATAAATTAAGCAAGTGCCTAGACAGGATCCCTCTTGCCAACTATCAGTTTTGGTTTCTTTCTCTGCAAAACAATTTTATTAATTGTATTTGTGGACAAACACTTTTATTCATGTGGGATGAGGCTCCTGTTGTTTGCTTGGTATTGATAATTGTGTTTTTTATATACAGTTGGGTTTTCTGTTTTAATTGTGTTTTAAAACTGCTTTGCGATTGTTTGATCTTATGGATCCTCTTTTGATTTTACCTGCAAACGATTTTTGAACCTTCTGAAAAACATTCATTTTTCAAAAAATTTTGCCACCTCTTCTGTTGAAAATGGTTGTTCTTGTACAAATTTAAGTCTCGGTTTCAATCAATATAATTGACTTGAATAGTTCTTTCAATCGAACAAACATGAAAGTACGACTACGACGAAACAAAATGAAGTCACATTGACAATATGTGAACTTTTTGCATCTAATTGTGATTATCCATGTATCAAATTGATTTCTCTTGTGATGATCATTGCACACAAGCTAAAGTGTATAGTCTTGTTTAGCTTTAGTATCGATGCCTTGTGTGATGAGCTTAGTTTGAACCATGCATAAATAAACCTATAATTTCCCGGTTAGTCTAAGTGATTTAGAAAGGCGTCCTCTTGAAATAATCTTAGGCAATTTCAAAAGAGTGTGAGCCTATTTAACATATACCTCTTTTGTGACCTACCATGAGCATGTGAAACTCTTTAGAACACACCTTGAGCCGTATCTTCTTTGGAAGAAAACTTATGAAAACCTAGACCTTTATTCAACCACTACCTATAATCCTCATGACTTTTGATTTAATGAATAGCCAAATTAAGCAAAAATCTTAAGTTGGGGTGTGGTAAGAATGAAATGGAGAAAGAAATGTCCCCCTTAAACCATGGTATGGAAAATAAAATAGGAACCCTACATATAAAAAAGAAAAAGAAAAGGAAAGAATGAAAAATAAAGATTATGGAATAAAAGTCTAAAAGAAATTGGGGTTTCCACGCAATCCATAGAAACAAATAATAGGATGACATAGAAGCAATAGAAAAGAATTGATAGAACAAGGTAAAGAAACGGAACTATTGAAAGCCCCACAGTTCATGAGGATCTTTAGTTACTAAGTCTAAATGACCATATATTTGCACTCAACCCCATTACATTACTTAGAAAGACCTTTTCTTAATCTTGAGTAAGCCCAATCAAAGATAGATTGGAAAATAAGGGCAACTCTATGAGTAAAAACATGCATTATATTCCTCTTTTTGAGTGTGAATGTTGCATCTGATTCGTGATCTTACAATGATAACTTTTGTGTGTGAATATTAAAACATTCTTTGTGCGAGGGAATTCTGCTACTATTGTTGAGAACTTGCATAAGCAACAAGTATTGTGAGCATGACAGTCATTAGTAATGGTGTGTCACAATTTTGAATCTATAAATACGCAATTGATCTTTGCATGAGTAGTTTGAGTCTTGTTGTGTATGTTCATAATTGAGTCTTTTGTAGCACTATTTTATGCATTCTTTTTAAACTACTAAACATGAGTTTTACTTGAGGACAAGCAAAAGTTTAAGTTAGGGGTGTCGATGAGTTCTCAAATTGGACTCATTTAGGCCTTTATTTTGATAGAAATAGTGTCCTCTAATGCTTATTTAGTCCCAATATCTGATGAAAATCTTAAGTTTAGGGTGCTAGAAATTTGTATGTAAGCATGGACACTTACACACAAAGAGGAACAAAAATGCTGAAAATAACGTAGAAACCGAAGACTGAGCATCGCCAAGTACGCTTGGCAATTCGCCGAGTAGACCTCGCCTCCATTTATTCAAACACGTGAAGCCCTAAAGGAAGTGGATCTAAATTTGATAAAAAGCAGTCAGCGTGTCGCCAAACAGTTCTGTGAAGCAAAGATATACAAACCAATGATCCATGACACAAACATGCTAAAGCCAAAGCACAGAAGGCGATAAACCAGAAGAAGGGAGATTGTCGAGTCATTCGGCAATTCCGACTAACCTCGTTGAATGGTCCATCGCAACACTTAATTTGAAATCTATAAATACTAGTTGTAGGTGTTATTATTACGGAATCCGAACATTATTATTATTTCTCAACTTTTTAGAACTTTTGTTTTGGTAATTTCCCTCGAGTTTGGAGAGGGTTTTGGAGACATAAAGAAAGAAGGTTTTCATCTTCCCCAAGTTAGAAGTGGGTCTTCTTCATTCTTCTTCCTTTGTTTATATATCAAGGTTTAATTTCTAATATCTGTGTGATATCATTATCATTTTAGGTTTATTTTGTTATTGCTTGATGTGTGGCTAAAAACCCAATTCTTGGGGTGTGATTAAGCAAAACAAGTTGATATTCTTATTGGATCTTTGTGTGTTGATAGGTTAGATGTATTTTAATGGTGATTTCACCTAGTGTTTGTGGTTTAACTTACTCGGTTTGTAGTTGCAATACAAACTCACCCATGTGTTTTGGCTTGCCCGAGAGGGAGGTCGTCAAACCAAGATAGCTAGACTGATGGCCTAAGGAATGGGTCGACATGAGTTTGGCCGAGAGGGTGAGATGTAGTCCCATATTATAACACTCATCTCGAGAGAGTGAGTGGGGCAAGGAGTAGACTAGCCTTTATTCTGGAAATGGATGTCTGAGAGCAATGCATTTGAAACCATCTAAGTTGCCCGAGAGGGAACTTATTTCCATCTTAATCTTATCCTATCACTATTATCTTGCAAATTTCCTATAAAAACATGTACCCAACTAGCTATCTCAACTTGTATTGTGGTCACAACCCAAGAAACATGTACCCATAGTTGATTCCCTTGTTATTTTTTTTATTTTCAATTTACTTGTGATAAACCCCCAAATCGATATTTGACACTTTGGTGTCATCCTCTTAATTTACGATGTTTTTATTTGTTAATATCCTGAGCTATGAATATTTAGAATGAAATTCTAATTAACTACGTTGTCTCTTAAGCTCTCCCTTAGGACACGACCCCAACCTTTGGTTGGGTACAATTATCAACAATCTTAGACACTCATACCGTAGGTTAGTGTCAGTTGTCACAATAGCAAAAATCATCAAAGTTTACAAATAACTCGCGGCATAGAGAGCCTGTATACATTATGAAATATATTTGTATTGTACAAGTGCATACAGACGTAATATAACATAATTCAAATTATAAGACTACCACAAGTACTAGAAAAAAAATATTGGACTAGAGTTCTAATAGATTGTAGAGGACGAGTTTTAAACAAAGGAAAATCATGAAGAACAAGTTAGAGTAGAATTGAAACCCACTTTGTTTTGCACATATAGCTATTTAAAGATATTGCCCTTTTTACATCAATTTTATTCTTTCTGTAGGTGTAGAAAATAAATCATTGTCCCATTATTTGAATGAGTATATTGATAATATAGTTTCTGTTTCTTTGGAATTAACCATGATGTTTTATATTATATAGGTAATATATTTGGTATAGATAATTCCATGTGTTTTGATGTGTTGGTACGTATGTAAAAGAATAGGATTAATTTCTATCTTATTATTATATCTATTTAGTAAATTATATAACTATTAGAGATATTAGTTGTTGAAATGACATGTCCTATAATTAATGAAAGGAACTTTTGACATTAAAAACAATAGTAACTGTAACAACTCTAAAAAGGGATATGCTAAGTAATGCTTAATGTGTCTAGAATTACAACAATTAGACCGGGTTCACACGAATTGATGCGCGTAGAACCAGACCTCGGAACCCTTGCTACATCCAATCCAACAAACTTGTGGAGTTATTTGAGATAGGAAAGGTTGGTTCCAACCATGTAGGGTTCTCGAATACGAAGATTTACTTGAAGAAGTCTTTACCCGACTTAAAAAGGAAAAATTTTAGGTTTGGAGGGTCTTGAAGTAAAATGGTCTTTTTCCAGGCTAAGGGTAGTATCGTAATTATCCTAAATATATAATTAATTGTTTAATTAATAATGTGGAGGGGCAATTTGGGGTGAGAGGGCCGAAATTGGGCTCTTGAAGTGAAGTCTTGCTCCACTGGGGTTCGAACCTAGGTGGAAGCAATGTATTAAACTCTTTTGAATTTAAGTTGGTAAATTTATGTAATTAATTTATATTTATTATTTATTAGCTGATTTAAAATAAAAGTAAATCAGATTATTAATAATTAAATAAAAACCTTATTCGACTAAATCCTAAACTAGACTCCTAATCCTAAGAAAACTATTCTCTCCCACGCTCATCTCTCTCTATCTCACGTCTCTATCATTCTCACTCACGATTATCTATGCCAAATAACATCAAAAAACAGTAGGTAAACCAAAGTTCTTCATACTTGAAGAACTCACAACGAAAATATAAGAAAACAAACAAATAAATCACGTAGGCAAAAAGAAGTTTGTCCGTCGAGTTGGTGTTGACTTTGAGGGGATTTGGACTTGATTTTGGAGAAGATTTTGGGAAGAAAGTCGAGGTCTGAACTTCATAAAAGTTTTGGGTTTTCTTACTCTTGGTACCTTTCCCAAAGACCCTTAAGGCTCAGATGAATCTACTCGAAAACTAGGGTTGTTCCCATTCTTAACGAACTCCCTGTCCCTAGTATCCCTTTGATCTCAATGTGAAATAGGTTATAGGTCATGTTGTTGGTATGTTTTCTGGTAGTTTAAGTATGAAGTTTGATTTTCGTGATAGTGTGTTCTTGATTATGTATTTGGAATTGTAAGCATGTTAAGTTATGTCAACCGAAAGTATGTGAAAAATGATATGTTTTTATGGTTAAATTTTATGTTCGAATGTTTGTGTAAATCATGACGTGTAAAAGTGGTGTAATGTTCCTGTATGAAATTGTAATTCTTGGCTGAATATAATCATAAAAAGATTATACTTAAAGATGCACCAAATGATCCACGAAATGCCCTAAGAATTAACGTATGAATGATGAAAATAAGAAGATGAAAATAGTGAACAAAGTTCAAGAATTTGGTAGGTTGGGTTTGGCCAAGCAAAATGGTACAAAATGCAATGAAAAATGAATGTCAAAATAAGTTATATTACTAACGATTGAACCCAAGACATCATTACATGAAAACTACAAAAAAAAATCAACAAAATATTAAGACAAAAATGGATTGGAAGAGACTAAATTTCCAGCCTGCTGGAAATTGTAGTCTCGGCCAACTTTAAAAAAAAGAGCTTCGTTTAAAAAAATTTTAAATGTGAGGTAATTGGGGATTGAATCCATCACATCACTAAATGAAAATTTCATAAAAATTTTGTGAGAAAAATGCAAGGAAAAATAGATGTGGTTAGTGGGGATTGAACCCACAACCCCTTGAATGGATGAGAGAGGAGAAAAATAAAGGAGAAAATAAATGTGGAGAGTGGCGATTGAACCCACAACCTATTGAGATAGGTGAGAAAGTTAAGATATAAATTAAAAGAAAAATAATGAGGTTGTGGGGGATTGAACCCACAACCTCCATGACTTAAACCAAAAAAGGAGAGGAGAAAAAGAAAGGAAATATGATGGGGTTGATGCGGATTGAACTAGGGTCCCCCAAATCTAAAAAATGTGATTATCAAGTTCAAAATAAGATTAAGTGTTGTCCAAGGTATTCGAAATCGGGTTCCCTTGCCCAATTCCATATTGACACATAAGTCACACGTAAGTAAATATTTAATGAATGTTGCCTCTAAAGATTGAAATCAATATCTTGGTATATCTATAAAATGCATAAGTCTTGTACCACATAATCTTGGGTAGTTATGAATCACTTAGACAAACTATGAATGAATCCCCATGGCTCGTAGGTATAGACTCATAAGTCTAGCATACGTTTAAAAGTAAGTGAACTTAAGATGTATGTGATGAAATGATGTAACCCTAAAAGGGTTAAGTAAAGTGTGAAACACACTAAATGGCCAAGTTCATTGGAGTATGATAAAATGAACAATGAAATTATTAAATGAACAAATAAATGATGAAATTAATAATGAAATGATAAAACCCTAGAATGGTTAAGTAAGAGTGTGAAATACACTATTTGGCCAAGTGCATTGGCATATGATGAAATGAACATTCACGTAAATTGGGGTGAGTAATTATGAAGAGACAATGTGCTATGTTAATGAATGTGTTCACAACATGATATGAGGTTAATGTAAAAGATTAGAGCAATCTCAAATGAGCCTAAGTAAATGTTACCAAAACGTACTGACCTATGAGAGTGTAAAGTTAATGAAGAGGCAAGTATCTATGAACACTCTAATGAAAGTACTGAGATTAGCACACTGAATACTAATGATGAGATGAGAAATAATCAATTGAGATATGATGTCCTCATACTAGAATCAAACTTCTGTAGCATATGAGTTGAATGTAATGAAACTTTATACTGAGCATCGATAGACTAGCTATGAGTGGTGATGCCTTCTTTTGGGAAGGGCGGAGGTTCACGTTACTCTCATGAGATGAGACTTTCCGGCATGCCGGGTATGGGTCTCCTTATATCTCCTAGTCTTCGAACCTATACTGCCAATATAGGGATCTGGCAGGGTTCAATCCCCATGTACGCTAGCATGTTTTGGGTCACTTTGTCCGGTGATTCCACCTTTTTTCAGTGTGGGGTATCATGACACTGGATTTCATGATGCTCACATGATCTATGTCGGTTAAAGTTGAATTTTCCCATGAATGAATGAGGCCAACCTCAAATGATGCACATAATGAAATGAGTGATACCAAAAGTGTTAGAATAGGATAATAAAGAGGTGGGCTACACATAAGTAATGATACTAGGTCATTCTTGATCATTGCACAGCGAACCCGATGAATGTCTGAAACTACATCCTACGTATAGTTGGTGTTAACACTAGCCTATGAATTAAATGAAATACAGTACGTATGAATGAATGAAGAAGACTCTGTATTTGCTAAATAAGGCAACCTGGTTGAGGTCACATATATTGATCCCTCATTTTGGGAAGTCCTAATGTCAAGTCCATGATCCCAAGGTCTCATGGCATATGAAAGAATGATATGAACTACGTGATATGATATGTGAAATATGTTATGTTCTGTTTGCAAAATGATAAGTTTGATGATGCATGTTACACTGATGGCATGACTTTTCAAAATCCAAATTTGGCAGGTCCATTGACTTCCCTGATCCAAATTTGGCAAGTCCACTGACTTGACTTCCCATAAATCATGTTGTTAGGAAAGAGATATTATTTCTCATGCATGTCCGTGTTTTGTGCTTGCATATACCCATACTTAGTACAAGTGTGTACTAATCGCATACAACTCTACAATTTTAGGTGCAGGCACAGGTTGACGCTAGATCTACAGGTTGACGCTAAAATTATCCGGACGTAAAGCATTCATCCGGACTTGGTAGGCCCTCATGCTTTCGAGGATTATTGCCCATTATATTCTATCTTAGTTATAGGATTGAGCTAGTGGAGTATGTTGCACTAGCGTTTCTTTCCGCTTTTGTTCAGACATTGTCTTGGTGTCATTTTGGCAAGTATACATTTAATTCTATATTAAATTATTTCTTTCATTTGATGATCTTAATTTTACATGGTTGATGGTGAACAATTATGAATCTAATAGTATGTATGTTAAGAAACAAAAATATTCAAATTTTCCGCTAAAATTAACCTAGACGAAGTAAGAATGACATAAGTAGGCTTGTCTGCGACTCTGAGAGGTCAACGACGTCGGTCTCGTCTGGGGTCTAGACTCTGGTCGTGACAATAACTATCGACATGAGTAATATAAAATAGAAAATTTTGTCGATAAAAGTTGTACAACGACGGTTTATTTAAGTGTTTAAAAGGATTCTTAAAAACCAGATTGAAATCCGGCTGTAAACTTTAACGATAGAGATTCCAATGACTAATGGTGACCATAATATTTTTGCTCAATATTAATAGTTACCGGATTTGGACTTTTAATGAACAAACTTATGCTCGCTAAAAACAATTTTTCTTGTAGTGTAATTTTTATTCTTTCATTCTATTATACAATTGGTATCTAGGTGATACAAATTTGTATCCAACCTTCTTCCCTCTGTTTTGCAAATATTCATAAATAGAGCAAAAAAATTTGCAACACCAGCACAGGCAAGACCGGATGCGCTTGAGCCAACCGATAGGGTTGTGGCCTGGTGGGGAGTAGTGGCGAGAGGTCATGGTAAAGGTTGTGGAGAAATCCCACCAATGTAGAGGTCAAGCAACTAGGCCAAGTAGGGGTAGAACAGTGACCCATTTACCGGACGATAAATTAGTAAGAGAGTGTGTGAGGTGGAGGATAAACAGATTGATGTGTAGGAAGCACCACCCCAACCTTCTCAAGAGTTGGTCAGTCAGGTTCTTAGTCAGTTAGGTTCTTACATATCTCTGTTGGTTATCTTATCAAAGCCAAGCACCCCAGCGCTTTCTACACTAGCTCCTCAGGTTCAGAGAGTACAACATACAGCTCTTGGGTATCCTCGCATGTATTTCCTTGGAAAAAGATGTATTTATCCGATTAACTATAGGGCCTATAATGACTACTAACTAGCTCGATCTCTTTTTAAGTTCTTAAAGTTCAAATTTCTAGTTTTCAAGGGATTTGAGTATTAATATTCTTATGATTTTCTTGTTGAATTTCATGAGGTGCTTTATAATATGGTTAGAGTGGTGTGATTTTTGTATTGAGTTTGTGACATATCAATTCTAGGTAGATGCTTAAATATGGTGGCAATCTCATGTTGAGTGTCGAACATTAAAGGCACTATCCATGACTTGGGAAACATTTTCTATCTTTTTCATGGGGAATTATACACCCTGGACTTTACGGTAAAGGAGGAGAGATGATCATTAAAATATATGGCTAGGGAATATGTCTTCTATGAGGCAAAATGTTGTTATTAATTTTTGTATGCCACTCAACTTTGCTTTACTCCGAAAGAGAGTATTCTCCCTTTTGTTAAAGGGCTAGGTTAGATTTGCATGTTATAGCTTTAAATGTGTCTTATTTTGTAAAATATTTTTAAGAAGTGGTTGATTGTGTGATAGAGGTAGAGGGAGTTAAGAAAGTAATTCGCCAATGTTACAACGTTCAAAGAGTTCTGTAAGAGAGGTGAGCTTAGTGTTTCTTACTCCATACATCAGAGTTTTGGGGTTATCAATCCCATACTGTTCACTCTACATTATAGGTTTTCAACTAAGGGTGTATCACATAACAGTTAACCCTTTTATGAGTTTAGTTGTTATCTTCAGTCTTCTTCGTCTTCACAGAGATCTACTCTTTAATCCATCACTTGTTATGGATGTGGTGAGGTTGGGCATATAAGGAAATTTTTTCAAAGCATATCCAAGCTTGGTATGATCAGGGTTAGAAAGCCTTAATAGTTATAGGCATGGTGGTTATGGTAGAATATTTCATAATAAAGAAGGTACGGCCAAGGTAATAGTGGTCATGGTCCGACCGAGGTGACGGGCAGATTAGAACCACTAGAGCACATCCCCGTTGGGACAATGGTTATACACGATACAAAGCCCATTGCCATGCTTTCTACAGGAGGCTAGAGGAATTTTATATTGTTATCACATGTATTGTTCTAGTGTTCAATTGTATGGCTTCCATGTTGTTTGATCCAAGATCCCCTTTTCCTTAAATATCGTCCTCATTTGTTAATGAACTTCAATTGATTATGATTTACTTGACATGGATATTTGTGTTTTTACTCTTGTGGGTGAGTCTGCGCTAGTTGACAATGTGAATAGGAGTTTCCTTATGATTCCTTGGAAGTTAAAATCATCTGGATTTGATTATTTCTAAGATGATACTTTTCGATGTAATTATGGGTATGACTTATTTTTCTCCATAATTTTCTATCTTAGATTACAATGCTAAGACTGTGAACTTTGCCAAGCCTAGGTTAGATCATCTACTGTGGGAGAGTCATTATATAACGCCCTAGTTTGGATTATATCTTTTCTTCATGTTAAGATGTTGGTGAGTAATAGTTGTTCACCTTTATTGGCAAACCTCAAAATGATACTTCCAAAGTGCCTTTTATTGAGTCTGTACAGTCATGAGTTTTTGGATATTTTTATTCCTAACCTGAATGGTATGACACCAGACAGGGATGTTGTTTTTTGTATCTACCTAAAGCCGGGGACTCACCCTATTTCCATTTCATCTTAAAAAATGACCCCTAATGACTTAAGGCTCAACTTCAGGAGTTGTTGAGTAAATGTTTTATTAGACTGTGTGCCTCTCCTTGGAGTGATCCAACTTTTATTTGTGAAGATTAAGGATGGTAGTATTGGATTTGCATAGACCATTAAAACCTCATTCTTCGCTTGATGACTTGTCTGATCAATTACACGTGTTTGTGTCTTCTCTAATACATATTTGAGGTCTGGTTATGATCAACTGAAAATGTGGCCAGTGAACGTTACAATGATTGATTTTCAAACAAATTATGGACATTGTGAATTCTTAGTTATGTGTTTTGGGATTACAAATAACCCTGCTATTGATGAATGAAAATTTTAAGGCATATCATGTCGATGTCTTTATTATTGTGTTTATTGATAACATATTGATGTACTCAAGTAGGATGAACATGAAATGCATCTAAGAATTGTTTTGGGTTGTTAAGGGAGAAAAGTCTTTATGCAAAATTCTCCTACTGCAAATTTTTGCTCAATTTAGAGTCCTTGTTAGGGCACGTGGTTTCTAAGGATAGAGTTATGGTGGATCCCACCAAAACTAAACACAAAAGAGTTAGATAATTACCTCTAATGTTTCAAAGATAAGGATCGTTGTTGGTTTAGATAGCTACTACCCTCGGTTTGTCAAGGGATTTGTTTCTATTGCTTCCTAGCTAACCAATTTGACCTAGAAAAATGTTCCATTTGTATGGTAATATGAGTGTGAAGAAATTTTTCTGAATTTCAAGACCTTTTAAACTACTACAGTGGTTCTTTTCTTGCCAATGGAAGGTAAGAATTTCATTGTTTGTTGTGATGCATCTTATTCTAGTTTAGATTTCATGCTAATGCAGGAGATGAATATAATTTACTATGCTTCAAGGAAATTAAAAGTACATGAATGTAACTATCTGACCCATGATTTGAGAGAAAATTAAAAGAAAGGTGTCACTTAAGTCTTGGTCTGGTTTTTCGTGACAGATTGTCCAAGAGATGGTCAAATCCTCTTTAAAAAGTAGTTAAGTAAATTTGGGATCAAATTAACATTTTGAAGACTTTCTAATCTTTTATAAAATACCAAAAAACACTTCGATTTTAAACTTTTATAAATCAATCCAAACATTTTTAAACAAAAAAACCTTCTTCTCCCAAATTCTCTCTGTCTCTCTCTCTCTTTCTCTCTCTCTCTCTTCTTTTCCTTCTTCTTCTTCTTCTTCTTTTCTTCCTTACGAATCTGAAAATCTGATCATCTCCATTATCTTCCTCTCCAACTATCTCCATTATCTTCCTCTCTGACTATCTCCAATATATTCCTCCTCATCTCAGATCGTGACTCTCTCATCTTTTTTAACTGAAATTGTGTTTGACTTATAATGGGTAAGATATATTTTTTGGAAAGATTTTACAATTTTTGAACAACACTATGTTTTTCTTGGATTAATGAACAATTAATTGTTGTATAGATGTGAAAGTTGAATAATTATGTAACGGTACCTATTATTTACTGTTTTGAAAAAAACAACAACCCAAAAAAACCCTAATTTTAGAAAATGTATATGTATTGTTAACATTCAGTGAAAAGTCATTTGTTGTTACTTTAATCATATTTTTTGTGGTCATTTTATTCATATGATTTTAGAAATATAGTCTTCTTCAATTGTCTAACATATATTTCATTTGTTGAAAGATGTATTGTATGTTGCCATATTTTAGTGATATGTTGGTGCATATTCCAACAGAGTTATCATATGTTGAAACATATCACCTATGTGTTAGGGCAAAAAAATGGTTATTTGTGGCAACATAGGATTCATATGTGGCAAAAGAAAACTCATATATAAAAACCGTAGGTACATATGTGGAAACATAAGATTCATTTGTGGCAACATAAGTTTGTATATAGAAAAAAAAAATTCATTTGTGGCAACGTTAGGTACAAGCAACATAATGTTAATTTGTGGCAAGAAACTATCCATCTGTGGCAACATAACGTTATTATTATTTAATAATGAATTGTAAACTCTCAACCTATCAAAACCCTCCAAAATGAAATAAGGTAGTTAGAGCCTCACATGTGTCAAAAAGGTTTATAACTTGTTAAAAAGTCTTTTTGAGCTTGTATAGTTGTTTTGAAGTGGGTCAAATGTCCAAGAATGACCAAGACGTTCGAAAGTTAGTCTTGAGACATGATAGTGTGTTTAAGTGTGCCTTTATATGTTTTAAGTGTTGTTAGGGTTCTAAATTTATAGGGTAGAATCCTAACTTGTATATGGAAACATTTAGATTCTAAACGTACAGGCACGACTCCCCAAGGACAAATCCTAAGGGTCCTTGAGTAGGACCCGAAATCTGGCAGTACATTGCCTTTGTAGTTTCCAAATGAAGGCTTGCATTCGTAGCCCTTATACTAGTCTACACCCCATCAATTGGGGGAGTTGATCCACACTTAGGCATATGAGATCAGCCCCCAAAATGGAAGCCTCAGTCAAAAATAATGGATTAGCTGATGGCTCACCGATCAGACGACGTCCCATCACTGCCATCCGTAGGTTGAACCTACATTTCTATTTGTTGCACGTTGGCATGCTAGGGGTGAATCGGCAAATTCACCCACATCCTATTTAACATATGGGCGGTTAGTTTAGGTGTTTTTAGGTATTTAAGTTAGTATATAAGCCTTAAACCTAATTTAGAACTCATTCTTTAAATCAAACCTTCCATCCCGAATATGAAACCCCCAAGCATCCATTGGAGACGAAGCTCAAGATCAAACAAGGGAGATGGATTCCAACTATTTTCTTTTCAAAATTTTTTGAGCTTCTGATTTATTAAGGTATGATAACCCTTTATCCTTAGTTAATATTCCATCTAAGGAGTTTTTTCAAAGGTATTCAAACATAATTCTACGGCTAGAGGATGTCTCCAAAGTGAAGGGCTTTGATAGATCTCCCAAGTTCAGGGAAATGGATCCTTATGATTGAAGGATTTCCAATGTCAAGTTATTTTTTAAAATCGTGTAATAGTCTAGATTGTTATTTTACGTTGTTAAGGATAGTGTCCCTATTCTATTCTATTGAGTTGTGTCTTAAGATGGAAAATGATATACAGAGTCTAATTATGTACTTATGATATTTTTGATATATATGAAGTGATGTTCTATCATATGCTGTGCTCTAAAAAGTTCTAAATTTTCTGCTAAATTCCTACAAAATTGTGCTGAAAGATGTATAAGGGCTTGTACAAGACCTTCGAGAGTTCAAGTATGTCGTGTTACTTCAAGGGGGTGTTGCCCGGTCGTGACAAACCTTGAATTAGAGAATGAGGTTCTATAAAGTGGTTTACTATCCAAAGTCTCTTATTGCCATGTCTAGTATATTTTTGTTCATCGGTGGTGAGTCATGACATATCTATAATCTAGAGTCTATAGTACGATAGAGTTTCACTTTCTTCACTACTCTTCTTTCGTGCCATTGAAATTAGCTCAATATGATTTCTCTCCTATGTTTTCTTGTCTGGTGGTCTTTTAGATGTCATTGATTGGATGGGATGATGTGTCAAAGTTTGAGGGTGAAAGGTGAGTATTAATGCTTACTTTGGTTTTATAGCTTGATTATTATATGTGAAGGTTAAATGGGTATGTTTTGATGTGATTTATGGCCATATGTGATTTATGAGAATTGAGGTTATATGTTAAAAGTTATGATACGATATGCTTATAGCTTGTTAATGGTTGTTATAGTTGAATGGAGTTCCCTTTAGAATGATAGGTTGTTTTATGATTATGTATGTTGGTAGTGAAATTCTATGGAATAGGCTTGAAATGTTTTTAGAGAAAGGTGGTAAATAGTGAAAGAAGGATGTTGCCTTGTTATTTGAGAAATTGTCTATAGTTCCCTTTGTGTGGATAGGAGTTTTTTGTATAGGCTTGATCCTAAGAAGGGGAGGTAGTTATCTTATAGGGTGATTGGGAAGTATGCTAGTTAATGGGAGAACCCTTATGACTAGTAGATGAGTCCCTATGTGAACCTAGTCTAAGAATGGGGTAAAAGGGAGGAAATGGTCTTATTCCATAAGTTGGGATTATATTTTTCCCTAAGGTTGACTTAGAGGGATGTCTGTATCGCTTAACTTTTAAAGAGAAGGAGAAAATTGATGTTGACCTACCTTGAAGTGGTTAGTTGTCTTTTAAGGTTGATCTTAAGTATGGGCATTTGATGGAGTGGTTAGATTGTACCTAGGCATGGTTGGTTTGAAGTTTCCAACAAAGGTGATGACCTTTGTAGGCTTGAAATTGAAACCACTACTCTTGTTATGACTTGGTGGTAGAATGTAATGAGATATGGAATTACCCATGGTATTCATGGTGTAGTTAAGTCCTTATGTGGTTAAATAGTACGACCTAACTTGATTGTTATGAGTTTCTTTAGGTGATGAAGTTAGAGGAGTAAAGGTTCTTGAGGAGTACCTCTTGATGGTTGGGTTAGTAAGCTCCTTGAGATGAGATTAGGAGTGGAAAACATCAATGATGTCAAACCTTCCTATGTGTGGAGTATGTAGGTTTGGTCTTGACTTGCCTTGACCTTGATGTTTAAGGGTATGAGGTGATGAATATTTGAGTAGTCTTACCCCATTTGGGGGATAATGGTCTTAGATGGTAAGGTTATGAGTGCCATAATGGTCCTATTTTTAGTTCCCTTGAACTTCCCTAGGTTAAGAATCACTTTGGGTGATGGTTATTGAGGGGAGTAAGGTAGCTAGTGTGAAAAAGTTTACATAAGCTTGACCCCAAGAGGGGGATGTTGTGCTTGACTTGAAGTATTGGTAATTCCAAGTTCTCTTGAATGATATGATTTTCTTATAAATGGGTTTATCCTATGTTGGGGATGATTATGTGAGTAGTAAGGTTTTTGATATCCCTATATTTTCCTTCTATTTCTACTCAAGCTTGAAACCAAAGAGTTCCTAAGTATCTTGTTCATGATGGGAGTCTTGCATATGAGTATATGTTGCATGTTCTCCATATGTTATGCATGTCTTAAATGATACTATGTTATGCATGTTATGAAAGGTCATTATTGCATGAAAACGGGATTTTTATCAAATTGCATGTTTCTCATGTTGTTGTGTCTCTTGATATGATAAATGTGCATGTAACTTTATGAGGTGGCTAGATGAACATGCTTGATAATACTTTTCATATGAGGGTGTCTTGTCTCAATAAGAGGTGTTAAGTCTTCTTTAAACAAGAAATGATGAACCCTTTAAAAATGTGTGACTTTTATGACTTGGGAAGTGTTCATGTAGGCTCACTCTTGATAAGTGATGGTATGTCTATCCAATGTCATAAATGTGTGCCTATGAATTGTAAAAAAATTTCCTAAATGATGCATGTTCATGAAAGCTAGCGTCATGCTAGGAAATTGAAATTGTATGAAATACGTTCATATTGTTGTGATGTCCGTTGTGTGATCTGCCATTTTGATTTCATAAGGAAGAGAGTATGAGCATAATGTGATTTGAAGTAGAGAAATCCTCCTTAAAATGAATTGACCATCGTGCATTGCTTTTATGTGAACTTTATGATGCCATGTGTGTATGTTGTGACTAGGATAAGGTAGATACTTCTTAAACAAAATTAAATATGGTAATTTCACATATGACCATGATGGTATGATGTCTAGCCTATAAGATTTTAGTTGATCTACATCGTTATTCATGATATTGTGCAACTAAATTAACTGCTTAATTTTCTCATGAGTTGAAGTGTGGATTATGCCTATGCGTGCATTTGAAATCCATTTTATGTCTAACCTTATGATGAGATAATGAGCATACCTAAAGTTGGAGAAGTTAGTCTCTCCAAATGGCAATGAGGATGAAGAAATATGCATGCATGGAAATAATTGTAGGAGTAGTCTTTATTTGATTATGTTGCTTTAATTGCATGATTGCATGAAGATTATGTTCTTTGTAAGTTTGGTGCATATAATATGATGTGATAATATGTTAAATGATGTGATCTGTTGTATGGGTCATTGAGTCCTTGATTGTGTTTTAAAAGTTCCGAGTGTCATTTGAGGATGATGTTTCCAAGTGGGGGACATTGTCAAGACCCTGAAAAGGAACTAAGGTATTTAGAGATTCTTATGTCTATAAAATGTTTAATAACATGTCAATAAACTGTTTTAGATATTTTATCATTTTTTTGAAGTGTTTTGGAGGTCAAATGTCCAAGAACGACCAAGACGTTTGAAAGTTAATTTTTAGACGTGCTAGTGTGTTCTACTGTAGCTTTGTATGTTTTATGTGTTTTTTGGGGTATAAATTGATAGAGGAGGATCATAACTTGTATATGGACATATTTAGAGTCTAAACATCCGGGCATGACTCCCCAAGGACCACCTGAAGGGTCCTTGAGGAGGACCCAAAATCTAGCAATACACTGTCTTGGCAGTATCCAAACGATGACTTGCATCGATGCCCCTTAGACTGGTGACGCCCCATTGATTGGGGGAATTTCTCCACACTTTGGCACCTGATATTAGGCCCCAAAAATGGGAGCCTCTGTCAAAAATGATGGAGCAGCAGGACAGATTGTCGATCAGACAATGCCACATCGCTTCCATATGGTAGGTTGAACCTGCAGTTCTATTTGCTACACGCTGCCATGCTAGGGGTGAATTGGGAAATTCACCCACGACCTAATTAAAATATCAGAGGTTATTTTAGTTTTATTTAGGTATTTTAAGTTACTATATAATCCTTAAACCTAATTTAGAAATCATTCTTTAAATCAAACCTTCCCTCTCAAATATGAAACCCCCAAAACCTCCATTGGAGACCAAGCTGAAGAACAAGCTAGGGAGATGGATTCCAACTATTTTCTTCCAAAAATTTTGTGGGATTCTTATGTATTAAGGTATGGTGATCCTTCATCCTTAGTTATTCTTTCATCTAAGGAGTTCTTTCAAAGGTTTTCAAACATCATTTTAAGGTAAAAAAATCATATCTTTCAATCTAGTCATGAGTTCATTTTTAAAGAGATTTCAAAAGCATTTTAATGATGAATATATGATTAGTCAATGGTTTAAACGTTAGTTTCAGTCCTATTCCATGAAGAACCCATGATTACCTCAATCTCTCAATTTCGATATAATATGGGTCTTGTGATCTTGATTAAATAATGACTAGATTATATTTAGATTGTAATGAATTGCTTAGCTCGACATTTGTTTATGTCGATTGATTATGAATTGTGGAGGATTGATCAATGAGGATCATCACTTGGAAAGTTGGTAATTTGACCTATTTTTTTTAATTTATCTATTAATGGATATTGAATTGTGTTGATTGGTATGGTCCACTTATGGTGGCAGTGTTTACATTCTTGTATATCCTTATATGTGATGAACATGGACTTGAAGGAAAATTGATGATTTGTGCACATTTGAAATTATATGTATAGTCTTACATACTAGTTGTATGAATTAAGTGTATGGATGATGTTATGTATAAGAGGATGACTATGTTAGGGTTAGGCGTGTTCTATAGGACTTGTTGAGATGAATACTCTTATGTCATGACACCTATCTATGGTAACCCTATACGAATATATGATCCTATGAATGTTTTGAGTCTCGTAGTATAATGTTGAATTTTTTCTTGTCTCCTATGGTGTAATGAGTGTGTAGTATATAGTCATTAATATTGTACATGTATTTGACTTAAGACTTGAGTGATGTTGTACATGTGTTGTGATCTTTAGAGGGTGGCTTCCTCAATACTATGCCATTGCCATTATGTGATCATTTTGACCAATGTATAGACACACTTCATCCATTTCTATGAGTACAATACAGTCATGCTGACTAAGGAAAGAATAGTTCTCCTATGCATCATTACATATTACAATGCATGTAAGTATATAACTAATGAAGTTATGAGCATGTATGCCTAGAGGTGTTTATGTGAAAGTGGATCTCGCATATGTATGCACACACACATAATTGTCTGAATAGTAGGTTCTTTCATGAAAGAACATTCTCATCTTAGAAACCTTTGAGCTATATGATGTATAAAGGAGCAAGCTCCTGGAGACAATTTATGAAACGATGTAACTAGAGGCTTAAATATGTTTCAAAAGGGAGTTTAAGCTTAGCACCGAGTGAACATGAAAATGATAGTGGGGGCTTCACGTTTAGAAAGTCTTGTTTCCAAAAAGAGAACCTTTACGTTTAGTAAGTTTGGGTTTCCAACATTGATATTGTCTCATGAGATGGAAACCTCCACGTTTAGCAAGTCAGGATTTCTAGTAGAAATCTTCATGTTCCATAACTACATGCCCCCGTAAATATTAACTTAGTGGATCCACTAGAATAGCTATTATGTATGAAGGTCCTACCATGGCAAGTAGTACCATCTCTTTAGGTGTGGGAGTAGAACACCGGATTCCATGTAGCTCACATGGTCTATGTCGGTTATTGCATGTCTCTCGAAAGTTAAGAAAGGAATTAAGATAAAGACTATGAACTGTAGTCACAAATCCTTGAGGAGTTTACTTAGTATAGGTAGGACTATGGACCCAACCCATGAATTGCACAAGTTAACTTTAAGAAAGGATAGGATTATAACCTTAATGAAATGAAAACGTATGTGTATCTATGATTTGTAATAATGCATGTTAAAGTGACTTTGTAATGTCAAAACATGAATTACAATTATGTATATGAATTAAAATTATGGATTTAAATGATTTTACTTGGTATATGTGGGGTATGGGACTCCATGTGTTCATTGCACAAGTAAGCTTGTGAGTGTGGTTTACCTATGATATGAATTAAATAAGTTATGACTAAGGTTATATTAAATGAATGAGTCCGTATATGATGATATGAAAGATGTGGCCTTATGTATAGTGATAAATGAAGGTGTTATGACTTGTTGAATATGATATGCCTAGTCTAGGGTGGCTTCTTAGCAACACTTGGTGTGAGTAGCATTACGGGATGCTACCTATACATTGCACTAGTGTGACTTGGGGGTTGTTTTATGTGATGGTTATTATGTGAAACTTATGTCTTATTATGTGCTTATGATTTTATGAATATATGAGGTTATGTTGATGAAGCATATTTATGAAAAACCGTCTTGGGTGACCTTAAAATGGTACATTATACTAAGTACTACTTGAGGGTTTCATAAGGAAAGAAGTCAAGGTAAAACAGAGGCAATATATTGTATGTATTGAATGTGCCTCAAAGTATGATAAGTGGCTATATGTGTTGTTATGATTAATGTCCATGCCTATAAGATATATGTGAACTATATCATGCCTATGTTATAATGTCATGAAGTTTTACAAAAAGGAATAATGCATTGTTTCGAACTAAATGACCTCTTTAAATGCATATTTTTACATGGTTTCCATACTTAGTGCATTCTTGTACTAATATCATTCTTCTTCATCTTTTTACACAAAGTGTAGGTGGTGATGGCTAGAGGACGTCTCCTAAGTAAAGGGCTTTGATAGATCTCCCAAGTTCAAGAGAAGGGATCCTTATGATTCAAGGATTTCCTTTGTCAAGTTATTATTCAAAATGATGTAATATTCTAGATTTGTTATTTTACGTTCTTAAGGGTCGTGTCCCGATTCTATTCTATTGAGTTGTGTATTAAGATGGCAAACGAGACTTAGAGTCTTATTATGTATTTATGATATTTTGTGTATATATATAAATATTCCGCAAATTCCAATGAAAATGTGATGAAAGATATCTAAGGGCTTGTACAAGACCTCCGAGAGGTCAAGTACACCGTGTTACATTTTAAGGGGGTGCTCCCCAGTCAAAACACAACCTTTTTTTATTTACCTTGTAGATGAAATTATACAGGAAATTTCATCCATGATAACAGCTAAATCTTTTATTTGTGTTGCTTCCTCTTCTAACATCAAATGCTCTTTCTAACATCAACATGACTATTTATTAGTCGTGTTACCGAACTCACTGATTTTTTGAGGAAATAACTTACTATATTTATGTCCATACATCCATGAAGATTTCACAACCTTTGATGTGTAGGATGTTGAAAAATAATCTATTCCCAATCACTATCTATTATTAGTGAAAGAAAAAAAATCAATGACTATTGCTCCATTATTACACTCAAATCCAAATGGAAAAGAGATGGAGTAAGGAGAAGGATGAGGAGGAGAAGGAGAAGGAGGATAAAGAGGAGGAGAAGAAGGAGAAGAATGAGGATAAGAAGCAAGAGAAGGAGAGGGAGAAAGTGAAAATTAAAGCAAAAGAGATAGAGAAAAATATAGAGAAGAAAGTTATTAAACTTTCTCGCTCCATCTCTCGCTCGCTTCCTCTCACTTTTATACAAACACAAGTGTATAAAATCTATTTCTATTTGTATAAAGCGAGAGGAAATTGTATAAATACATATATTTTTGTTCCCCTCTCTTCCCTCTTCCATATCCGTATAAAGCGAGTGAAAATTGTATATACACATGCAAATACATATATTTTCGTCCTATTTACTTATAATTATACAATAAAAATAACTCCTTTCTCATTTTATTTTGCCTTTCTCTCTTTCTCGTTTTATATAAATTCAAATTGTACATAATTTATATCTTTCTCATTCAATATAATTCGATTCAATTGTATATTCCTTGCCCAAGTCTTTGTCTTTCTCTCTTTATCATTTTATATAAATTCAAATTTTGTATTATCTCTCTATACACTTATAATTACACAATGCATTTTATACACTTCGTTTTATATAATTCTCTACTCAAGTCTCTTTCTTTTTATCCTTTTATACACTTTGTGTTATACAATTCGCTTAAATGGTATATGTATAGCAAATTATACATTTATATGTTTGTTATCGAGTGCATTTCTGCAAACTTTTCTACACCATACAAATATGTGTTTTATGTTTGTTATATGTGAAAGTTGACCTTGAATTAACCCCCAAAAGACCATTTCATGATATACATATGTTGCCAGATATGACATGTATGTTGTAATTTTTCCAACAGAACGTGCATATGTTATCACATATGTCATTTCAATGATGGCTTACTCAATAAATTGAGCAATTAAAATGGAAAAATGTCAAAATGGATCAAATTTTAGTACTTTGGACCATAATTATGCAATAAAAATATGTTATAGCACTTGAGACAACAATTTAAAAAGGTGTGATATCACTATCTTATGAAGTTACTTGGTCATTTTATGATGAACTTGTCGTATGATATTCTTTGTAAAAGTATTGATAAAATTGATGAAGATTGTTGTATTAGACCATAATTTTATACTTAGATATTTCTTAGGATTATATATTGGTGTTATATGTTGAATTAGGTGACAACTTAATTAAATTAACCACCAAAAGATTATTTTATGATATACATATGTTGCCACATATGAAATCTCTGTTGCAATTTTTCCAACAGGTGCATATGTTGTCACATATGTTACTTCAAGGATGACTTAATTAATAAATTGAGCGATTTAGGAATGAAAAATATAAAATTTGACCAAATTTTAGTACTTTGAATCATAACTAAGAAAAAAAATATGTTATAACACTTGAAACAATAATTTACAAGGGTGTTATACAACTATCATGTTAGTTGCGACATGTAAGTCATATGTTGCTACATGTCTAAGTTATATGTTGCAGCTTGTGTAAGTTATATGTTGCAACATATGTCTATTTTGTATGATGGATAAGAAGGACAGACCATTGTGATGATGATGGTCCGTCATCAATGTCTATTGTGGGACACTTAGAAAAAGTATAGAGACCCTTAGGAGAGGGGTCTCTGACCGTCATATCGGTTATGCAGGACGGAACGTCGAGTGTGTGATGGCCCGTCATAGATGTCCGCAAGAGGACACTTGGAAAAAGGTGGAGACCCTTAGGAAATGGGTTTTTGACCGCCATGACGGTTATGCAGGTCGGACCATCAAGGGTATGACGGGCCATCGTAGATGTCTGTAAGAGGACACTCAGAAAAAGTGAGAGACCCTTAGGAATAGGGTCTCTGACAACCAGAACGGTTGTGCAGGACGGACCGTCGTGGAAACCACGGTCCGTCGCAAGTGTCCGTTGGAGGACACTTCGAAAAAGTGAGAGACCCTTAGGAATATGGTCTCTGACAACCAGAACGGTTGTGCAGGATGGATTGTCGTGGGAACGACAGTCCGTCGCATGTGTCTGTTGGTGGACAATTGGAGAAAATTGGACAGTGGGGTGTTAGGTATGTTGAGACGAGCCCTATGACGGTCAGTCGTCGATACGATGGTCCGTCATCGAGGTCTCGTTCTGTCATTCAGTGACAGAACAGGGGATGCCACAATCATCCCCTATAACCCAAATTGAATTTTTAGTGTTTTAACCTACATGTGTCTAACCCAAATACCTAGTAAACTAGCAATGCTAAAACACCTATTTTAAGAGTTTTTACAAGGCAATTTTGAGGATTCTCAACCTAGGTCAGACAGAATATGTGTTAATGAATGAACCTATTAATAAGAAATAGGATAATACTAATTGATAAAAAAAATGAAATGTAAATGGGTAGAAATCAGAGATACAAACCTGAGAATTTGAGAAAAACAAGAGAGGAAGGTACTTGGTAATCAAGATGAGAACCAGAGCAGCAAACTCCGACTAGTAAAGAGTGGATTCTATGAATTGGGGAATTTGGAGAAATGATCGATTGAAAGAGAGGTAGGAAGTGGGAAATTTAAGAGGGAGGGAAATGGGAGGAAGAGGGAAGGAAATGGGTAAAATGAAGGGGTGGGGTTTTAAAATGTTAAGAATTTTAAAAAAAACAGTCGTGTCGGGTCAGTACGCTTCATTAATGATGCGATGAGTCCCTGATGACGGTCCGTCGCAGTTGCAACGGTCCGTCATTGGTTCCTCGTGTGTGCCCTAGTTTTGAAATTAATTGAAAGATGTACCTGGCACGACGAATTCATGCGACTGTCCATCGCGTTTGGGATGGTCCGTCAGTGACTGCTATAGAGTAATTTTCTGCAGAATTTCCTGGTGATGTGCCTGCAAATTTAAAATCCATTAGTAGAAAATGCTACCATTACTAGAAAGAAAAACTATAAGTATTGGGTTTTCTCTCAACAAGAGCCTGACTTAATGTCGCGGCACGACTGAGGACACTTGATTACTCAGACTTCATCAAGATGGTATGCCTCGATCACTCCATTCACTGATTCAGCATACCTGCAATAGATTTTTATGCGTTTTCCATTCACCTTGAACCGCACACCCACCTTAGTTTCCAACTCAACTGCTCCATGAGGGAATAGTCGGGTAACCAAGTAAGGACCAGTTCATTTGGACTTGAAGTTGCCTGGAAACAAGCGCAACCTAGAATTGAATAAAATCACCAAATCCCCAACCATAAACTCTCGTTTTCAATTTTCAAGTCATGGTACTTCTTCATTTTTTCTTTGTAGAGGGATGATCTTTCATAAGCTTTCAGGCGAAATTCATCGAGTTCATTCAACCCAGTTAACCGTTGTTCTGCAGCTTCGCTCCAATACATTTTCAACTTCTCCATAGCCCACATGGCTTTATGCTCTTATTCAACCCGGAGATGACAAGCTTTCCCGTATACAAGTTGGTATAGGTACATATCTATGGGAGTCTTCTACATTGTCCGTTACGCCCAAAGAGCATCATCAAGCCTCCTTGACCAATCTGTTCTACTAGCGTTCACTGTTTTTTGACAATATATGTTTGATCTCCCTATTTGACACTTCAACTTTCCCACTAGTTTGAGAATGGAAAGAGGTGTCCACATTATGGCGAACCTCATATTTCTCCAATAACCCCTTGAACAATCTGTTGCAGAAGTGGGAGCCCACTAATAATTGCCCTTGGGGTGCCAGACTTTTTTAAGAACGCAGTGACACTCTTACCTTCATTGTTTGCAAGGGCGATAGCTTCCACCCATTTAGATACATAATCAACCGCTACTAAAATATACTTCATTTCATGAGAACTCACAAAAGGACCCATAAAGTCAATACCCCAAACATCAAATAACTCAATCACAAGAATGGGTTTAGAGGGAGCTCTTGCTTTCTGGAAATGGCCCCATCTTTTTGACATCTATCACATGCTTTAGAAAACTCATGAGCATCTTGATGAAGAGTTGGCCAATAGTAACCACATTGTAATATCTTATGAGCAGTTCGGATACCACTATGATGTCCACCAACGGGTGAGGAATGGCATGCCTCTAAAACACTCAACATCTCACATTCTGGCACACAACTCCGAATAAGCCCGTTGGGCACAACTCCTGTATAAATATGTTTCATCCCAAAAGAACTTCTTCACATAGTACATGAACTTTTTTCTTTGATGAAAGTACAAGTCCGATGGAATAATATCACTAGCCAGATAGTTTGCGAAATAATCGAACCATGGAATCAAGTCTTGTGAGATAGCCAATGCATGCTCATCGGGGAAAGTATCATCAATATAAGTATTATCCCCTAACTCTCTCATAACTTAAACTTCTAGTCGGGACAAGTGATCGGCAACTTGATTTTCGGTCTTTTTTTCTATCCCTTACTTCAAAGTCAAATTCTTGTAGCAGTAATACCCAACGAATCAACCTCGGTTTCGCATCTTCTTTTCCATCAAATATCACAATGCTTAATGTCAGTATGTACTATAACTCTAGTACCTAGCGAATAGGAGTGAAATTTTTCAAAAGCAAAGACTACTGCAAGGATTTCTTGCTCAGTCACTGTGAAGGTCTTCTAAGCTTTATTTAGGGTTTTACTAGCATGGTAAATGGGGTGAAGGATTTTTTTCTTTCTTTGTCCCAATACTACACCAAGATCAACCCCACTAGCATCGCACATCACCTCAAAATTTACAATCTTTCTCCAGCAGTTTGCGCAACGGATGTGTAATCTTTGAAAAATCTTTGATGAATCTTCGGTAAAAACCTGCATGCCCAAGAAAGCTTCTCACACCTTTTACAGATATAGGTGAGGGAATTCTCTCTATTACCTCGACTTTAGCTCGATCAACCTCTATGCCGTTTTCTAAAATGCGATGACCCAAAACAATATCTTCTTTCACCATGAAGTGGCATTTTTCAAAATTTAGTACTAAATTGCAGTCTTCGCATCTCTTAAGGGCCTAAGATAAATTGTTCAAACACCGCTCAAATGAATCACCAACCACAGAAAAATCATCCATAAAAACTCCTATTGTATCTTCCACCAAGTCGGAGAATATCGAGATCATACATCTCTGAAATGTGGCGGGTGCATTGCACAATCCAAATGACATTCTTTTGAACGCAAAGGTCCCATATAAACAAGTAAAAGTGGTTTTGTCTTGATCTTTTGGTGCAATAGAAATCTGATTATACCCCGAATATCCATAAAGAAAATAGTACCACCCTTTTCCGGCAAATCTATCCAACATCTGATCCATGAAGGGCACAGGAAAATGGTCTTTTTCAGTCCATGCATTTAATTTTCGGTAATCCATACACACCCTCCATCCAGTAACCGGTCTCATTGGAACAAGTTCATTTTTTCATTGGGGACCACAGTCATTTCCCCTTTCTTAGGTACACACTGAACAGGGCATACCCAACTACTATCGGAGATCGGATAGATTACTCCAGCATCCAACCACATAATGATTTCCATCTTCACTACCTCTTGCATAGGTGGATCTAAGCGTCTCTGGTGCTCAATACTTGGCTTATGATCAGGCATGAGTTGGATTTTATGAGAACAACTACCAGGAGGGACCCCAATAATGTCCGCAATAGTCCACCCAATAGCTCTTTTGAACCTTTTTAGAACTTTCACCAAACACTCAACTTGTTGTTCATTCAGGTTTGATGCAATGATTACCTGCAAAGTGTAACCCTTTCCTAAGAATTCATACCTGAGATGAGGTGGGAGAGCTTTTGATTCTAACTTTGGAGCGACCTCTATAGATGGTTTGGCGGGTGGAGACTCGCGATTCTTCATATCTAACTCATATTTCTTTGATTTAAACCAAAGATCACCTCGATCAAGAGACGTGACTAATGACTCATACTCTTCAATGCAATCGTTATAAAAATTCATTATCACTGCCGTTAATGCTTCTACACCTAGACGTTCTTCTATTTGTGTCTGAGATGACTCACCAACGTTGTAGTATATAGTAGATACCGATTTGAGCTCACCACTCTGCCTCGTGGACTTATAAATTTTAAAGGTCACTTCCTCATTGTTCAATCAAAATTTCATCTGCCCCTTTTCCATACCTACTAAGGCTCTTCCCGTAACAAGGAATGGCCTCCCAAGAATAATGGGCACTTCCAAATCGACTTCACAATCAAGAATAACAAAGTCTTCTGGAAATATAATTGACTCCACTTTTACTAGAACATCGTGGAGTATCTATATAGGCCTTTTTACTAGTTCGATCATCCATCAATAGCCGCATCGCAGTGGGCTTTGGATCACCCAAACCCAACTTCTTGTAAATCAAGAGGAGCATGAGATTTATGCTTTCCCAGATCACATAATGCTTTCGCAAAATGTAATAGCCCGATTGTACAAGGAATAGTGAATGCACTCGGATCTTTTTTCTTTTGTACCAGAGATCTAGTAGCAATAGCACTACAATGATGCATTCTTTCAACATTGTTATAAAACGCCGATATTTACAATCCTCGGTCTTTTTCACTAATCTTCGAGGAAATGGGGGGGACTAGGCATGGGAGTTACCTTTTTAGGCACTTCAGCATCTTTTCTAGTGTTATCTCTATTTCACCATTAACCTCTATCACTTTATCAGTATCTTTTGTCACCTTTTTCTCATTAGACGGCATAGGTGGGTGAATGGTTTGCTTGCCACCATGATTAGTGATTGCCATACAATGTCCATCATTTTTCAGATTTTGGATAGTGTTGCTAGGAAGAGTGCTCGGTAGCCGTGTATTCATAGTCACAGATAATTGGGCCAATTGTAACTCAAGCTGCTTAATCAATATTGCATGTGTATCGAATTTCTGCCCAATACCCGCTAAATCATTCCTCAACTCTTTAGTATGCTCATCACTAGCATCGAACCTCCTCAGCATTTTATGCAACATATCCTCAACTCGCGCCATACTACCTCCACCATCCCTAGGAATAACTTCACAATTTTGAGGAGGAACATAGGGCACATTCCTATCACTTCCATTACCATAGTTACTCCTTTTGAAGTTGTTGTCGTGGTTGTAATTTCCTTCTCGAACATAATGATCCTCACGGTTATAGTTACCATAGATCACAATTTGGTTCCCTTGACCTGGTGCCAATTCTCCTGATTAGAGCCTTTGGCACTCGGTCGGAAACCCCTCGTCTGCTCATTTACCTCATAGGAATCCTCCTCATAATAGCATTCATCATTTGGTGGTGGTGGTTTCGACAAGTAGTTGATTGCATTTATTTTTTTCTGCAACCCCAGTGACATGTTTTAATACCAACCCAAGCTCAGTTCTCATATGAGCCATCTCTTCACGAATCTCATCTGTGGCTGGGTTGTGAGTGGATTGCAATGCGAAGGTATTTCTTCCAGTATCTGACTTCCTAATACTCCAAGCTTTATTGTTCCGGGAGATTTTTTCTAACTTTTTAGCATTCTCAGCATAAGGAAACTCCCCATAAGAACCACCCACTATAGTATCCAATACCGCTTTATTATTATCATCTTGTCCCCGATAGAAGTATTCCTTCAGTGACTCATCATCTATACGGTGATTGGGGATGCTTCTCAAAAACGGGTGAATCTATCCCAAGAACTACTAACTGACTGTCTTGGTTGTGCCACAAGGTCCCTTAGTTGGTTCCAAGTGAAAATTGAGTTATAAGGGAGCTCAGTGAACCAAATAGCAGCCTCTCCCATCAGTAAGAGAGGAAACACTCTTAGCCGTATTACATCCAAGTCCAAGTCAGGCCTCTCTACATAGCTTTTACACATTGTCCTTACCTTAGCTATATGGGCATGTGGATCCTTAGAAGGTAGGCATAAAAACAAACCTCTGGTAGGGAGCATTTGCATCAGGCTGGTAGTTACCACAAAGCTGTGGTCTGGTGGTAGAGGGGAAAAAACAAGTGGCCCATCGGAGTCTTCTATATTGTCATAGCCTCTGTAGTATTCTTGGGGCCGTGGAGCGGGGTTTTGTCCCCTCTGTTGGTTTTCACCCAGAGCATCGGGTAAAAACTGACCAAGAACATCAACCGAAGCTGGGATGTTCTGGTTTGGATCATCATCATTAATACCTAAGTTTCAATTCATGTTGCGTAGTGTACGCTCTAATTCGTGATCGTAGGGAAACAAGGGTTCTCTTCCTCTCCGTGTATTTGGAATAGAAGGAAGATAGTTCTGCAAGAAAAAAACAAACAAGAAACAAAGTAAAACCACGAAAAAATTGACTAAATTATAGTAATAAGTTTAAGTTAATCTAAAAGCTACTTTACCCTGCAACGGCGCCAAAATTTGATACGCTCAAACTTACTTCTCAAATAAGAAGTAAACCGGTCGTATCAAGTAAAGAACCCAACTAGTGAGGTTGGGATCGTTCCCACGAATAAAATAGTTCAGACTTAACTTCAATCTAGTATTACTATTATTTATTCAATTATTTCCTTAGAAAGCAAAGACAATAAAATGGGTGTTTTTATTTCTAAATGAATGAAAATAATTAGCTAAATCAAAGTAGACAACTAATAGATTCAAATGTTGGAGTTTAATCAGTCAATAAAAGCAACTAGAGTTTACGTGTTCCACACAGGTTCCTAACTTGATAATTCTAACTATAACAATTCTTTCCTAGTATCTTTCATGCAAAGTGATAAGTTATGTATTTCTAAATCCTTGGTCCGGCATCTAGAAAAATTCACTCTGCACCTTGGTCCAGCTATGTGTGTTGCTATACTAACCCTTACCTTTACCTCATATTAAGCATCGTATTTTGATATTTGACTAAGTTATTACCTCGTACCAATCAATACTAGCCTATTAGATAGTATACACTAAATCTATGTTGATAATTATTTTACCTATTATCTACCTCCTTGGTCAGGCAAGTAGCATTAAGGTTAGTTCTAACGTTGGTCATCTGTTAAAAAGACTTCTAAGCGAAAGAATTATCAATACATGCAAGAAAGTATTCTAGAATTGTTATTTCAGTTAGGTTTTACCTCATTAAAATCATCAACTAACACAACATATTTCAATCATTAAAATACGCAAAGACCCTGCTTAGAGTCAAAGATAGAAGAAGTTGGAGTTTGGAACCCTTTATGAAACCCCTTTGGAATGACTCCTTAAATGATAGAAGGTTCAAGGATGAACTACCATACCTTAATATGAAGAAACCCATGAAATTTGGCGATGAAACTTGAAGTATTTGGTCTTCTTTCTTGGAGCTTGAAGTTTCTTCAATGGAGGACTCAACTAAGAGAGGGAATTTAAAGAGAAAGAAGAACATGTAAAATTTTGGTTTCTTATTGAGGGTTAGGATTTTTTATTAGTGTAAAGGGTTTTTTATGACCTAAATCAATATATAATACACCCCCAAAATACCCAAAACACCCCTATATCAATTGGATCTTTTTAGACAAGTCAAACTTAACTTAATTTTTTCAGAGTTATCATCTGGAAATAAGTCCGCTTTGCGGAGCTGTTCTCATAAGATTTTTGAAAATAAATTCCATGAAATTACAATCCGCGTTTTTTCCACCACGTGGAGGCAGAATTTTGCCTTTGGAGGAACAAGTCCGCAACGCAGACAGGTTTCTTTCATGTACAAAATTGCAGCCTTGGGCAACTTAATGGCCAAGGTTGGGTCCTCCTCAAGGACCCCTATGGCGGTTCTTCGGGAGTCGTAACCGGACATTTTGAACCTAATCATGTCCTTCTAGGTATTAGGGTTATCCGCACTGATTTTAGACTCGAAATAACACATAGAAACACATACAACATACAATGACACACTAGCGAGCACACAAGGCTAGTCTCCAAACGTCTTAGTCATCTCTTAACATTTAACCTCCAAACTTACCAAACTAACTTAAACACTAAAATTCAATATTTTAACAAATTATTAACTCATGAAAAAATTGTGAAGATCTATTTCAACCTAGTTCATTATGAGGGTCGCTACAATCAATCGGGTTTTAACTTATCTCTGTGGTTTATCTAATCAGGGACAAGCACCATAATGTTTTCTACACTACCACCTCAAGTTCAAGGAGTAAAACATGCATCTCTTATGGCTATCTACATGTATGAAACATATATGTTTCGCCGATTGAATATAGGGCTACTAAAGACTAGTGACGAGCATGATCTCTTATTTTAGTTCTTAAAGTTAAACCCACGAGTTTTCAATGGAACTGAATTTGAAGATGCTTGTGATTTCATGGTTTATTTTCATGGGATGCTTCAGAATATGAATATATATGAGTGATTTGTTGTTCACCTTGTGACATACCAATTCTACGGAGAGGCTAAAATGTGGTGGCAGTCTTATGTTGAGTGTTGACCAGCAAAGGCAATACCTATGACTTGGGTAGCATATTCTAGCTTCTTCTTGGAATGTGTATTTACCCTATACTTTGAGGTATAGAAGGAGAGATGACTTTCTGAAGGGAAGATGTATGGTGTATCTTATCAGGCAAAAAGTTTTTCTTTATGAAGGTTTGCCACTCAAGTTTTCTTTATTCCACAAGAGAGGATTCACCACTTTGTGAAGGAATCGAGTTTAGATTTGCATATTCAAGCTTTATAGGTGGATGGTTCTGTAAAATATGGAAGTTCTTGATTTTGTGATAGAGGTAGAGGGATTGATGCTAGATGACTTCGCCAAGGTGAAAACATTCAAGAAGTTTTGTAAAGAAGGTGAGCTTGGTGGTTCTTAATCTACAGGGAAGAGTTATTGGGGTTATCCAACCCATACTATTCAGTCTTTATTGCAGGTTTCAGCTGAGGAATTCTTCGTAGACTAGTCAGCCTTTTTTGAGTTTGAGGGTTATGTTCAGTCTTCTTCTTCTTCACAAAGACCTAATATCGACTCTATGACTTGTTCATGATGTTGTGAGGTTGAGAATATCAGGAAATATTGTTCGAGGCACCAAGCTCGATATAATCAAGGTTACATATCCCCCAACAGTTAGTGGTAGTGATGGTTACGATAGAAGCCATTATTCTGGAGTATGTGATGGCAAGGTAATGGCTGTCACCAATCCGGCCGGGGTGGCTGGTGGGTTGGAACTACTTGAGTGCAGCCCCATAAGCGCAATGGTTATATATTCTACAAAACCTATTTTTATGCTTACCCCATAAGAGTGGATACATTTGATATTGTTATTTGATGTACTCTTCTAGTCTGTGATCGCATGACATTCGTAAGCTTGATCTTCACTCCACTTTTTCAAACATGTCGCCCTCACTAGCTAATGGACTTGAATTGCATTGTGACTTACTAAACATGCTTATTGGTGTTTCCAATCCCATGGGTGAGTTTGTTCTAGTTGAAAATATGTATAATTCTTTGATGTTTCAATAATCAACGACACAATTTCTAGTACGAGTGACTATGATCGTGTAATGATATAGAAACATAAGCAATGGTTGTGGTCGTGTCCCAAGATAGTGGTAGTGAAAATTAGTAGAAAAATAAAATTACTTTCTAACTAGTTGTAGCTAAAGACGTCATCATATAAAAACATTATAAATAGAAAAGGGGGTGACACAAGCGTCAAATATCAATGGGGGTTTATCAGTAGTACTAAAATTAACAGAAATTAATAAAAAAAATCTAAGCAATGAGAGAGGGAATTCTTGATATGTGACAGGTATACGGGTTAATCTAGATTGTTGGGTACATTCTTTTGATAGGAGATTGATAGAATAATAGTGATTAGGCTAAGATTTAAATGGAAATAAGTTCTTTCTCAAGAAACTTACCCCGTTTCAAATGGGTTTCTCTCGGATACCCACATGCCACCTAAAGACCAGCGTACGCCTTACCCCCACTCACTCTTTTGAGCTGAGTGTGTGGTGTGAGAATAAAGCTCACTCTCTCAAGCTAAGCCTTATGTCGACCCACTCCCACCGGCCATCAATTGAGTAGTCTTAGTTTAACTACTTCTCTCTCAAAAAAGCCAAGAGCACATAAATAAACTTGTATTTGCAACTACAAACTCTTTAGATTCATGTACAACTACTAAATGAAATCGCAATTAAACTACAATTAATCTATCAGCTAACTACGCTCAACAACAATCTTAACCCATATTATTTAGGTCATTCCCAAGAATTGGGGTTTTTTAGCAACACATGAACAAGAAATATAAATTTACACCAAAATGAGTTTGTATTCAAATGGGTATGAAGATTTAAGCTTTCTAACAAATTAAGAATGAAGAATCAAGCAAACCTAACTCCAAATCTTGAAGATGAAATCCTATTCTTCTCCAAGTCTTCAAAACCCTCTCAAACTCATAGCAAAAATATGAAAAACTTAAATTATAAGAGAAAATAATAATAATGGTTTTTTATAGAAACTACAACTCTAGCTAGTATTATAGTTTTTATAAATCTGTACTGCACCGAACTATTTGGCATCATTAATTGGAATCGTCCATCAACTCGACGATTCGCCTATTGTGCAACCTATCTCCATCTGGAACATCCTTCAGCATCATCGTGCTTTGGTCCATTAGGCGATGAAGTACTTCTTCATGAAACTTCTTAGCGATATACCGACTACTCCTCTTTTCCATTGATTTGACTCTTTCCTTCAGATCTAAGCACACTAGAATAAAAGGTGAGGTAAGACCCTTCCGCAACACGCCAAGTGAACTCGGCGATCCTCGGGACTTCATTTCTCCGTTTTTCTCATCCCTCTTGCTCCTTTTGCCCAAGTAGTGTTTGTGCTATGCCCAAAACTAAAAACACATTAATCTTAAGGTTATTAATCAGCAATTGAGACAAAACAAGCACTTAAGGACATTATATCTATCAAAAATAGCGCTAAATGAGTTCGTGAACTCATCAACACCCCCAACTTAAACTTTTGCTTGTCCTCAAGTAAAACTCAAGTTCAGCAGTTCAAAAAGGATGTCCCAAACACTGATACATAAGATGCAATCATGAATGCACACAAAAAAACTCATTTACTTATGCAAGGATCAATTATGTACCCAAAGATTCAAGTTGTGACACATCATTAGCAAAGATTCTCAGCTCGCAATACTTGCTTCAAATGCAAGTTCAAGCTCAAGAAAAGCATTTGTATGTCCTCACACAAATGATGACTCCATTTTCACACACAAAGTTTAATCAATTTAAGTGCAGGAATCAGATACAACACTCTCTCTCAAAAAGCGGAACACAATGCATGCTTTCACCCATAGGCTTGCCCGTATTTTCCTATAAACCTTTGTTTCATTTTTCTCAAGATTGAAAAGGTCTTTCTTAGGATTGTAATAGGTATAACTGCAAAGGTATGGACATTTAGGTTTAGTGGCTATGATCCCCATGAATTGTGGTGCTCACAACAATTTATTTTTCTTCCTTTCTCATTTTTGTTAGTGCTCATAACTCATCCTATTGTTCACTTCCATGGATTTCTTGGAAACCCTATTTCTTCTGTACTTATTTCACATCATTCTTTTTATGTTTCTTTTCTTTTTCTTTTCTTTCTTTTCTAATATGGGGTTTATATTTTTCGCAACACCATGGGTTAAGGGAGACTTTCTTTGCACTTTTTAACTATCACTTTTTCTTTCACCACGCCCCCAACTTAGGCTTTTGGCCTAAATTGGTTATTTCAATCAAACCAACAATCATGATGATTAGGGGAAATGAATGTAAGAAAGGTCTAGTTGTTATCAGGTTTCTCCAAAAGAAGGTTAAGGTTCAAGGGGTGTTCAAGAGAGTTTCACACACTCACAAGGTAGGTCACAAAAGAGGTATATGTCAAATTGACTTACACTCTTCAAAATTTCCTAAGATCATATCTGGAGAAAGATTTACTTAATCAACTAAACTAATGGGATAAATTCTAGGTGCTATCGTATATGGTTCAAGGTAAGATTATCACAAAAGGTATCGATACTTAAGTCAAACAAGACTCCACACTTTTGTTAGTGTACAACGGTCATTACAAGACAATTGATTTCAAAATTGGCTAATCGCAATTAGATGCAAGGAGTTCACATATTGTATATGCGACTTCATTTTTCCTCATTGTTGTCGTGCATTCATGTTCGTTCGATTGGGAGCACTATCGAAGTCATCAATATTGATCTTAACCGGGTTATTAATTTTCTTAATAACAAACACGTTTTCAAGTACAAACAAAAAGTGGCACAAAATTTCCAAAAAAATCAAAAAAAATTGGAATGGTCAAAATTATTTAGCAATTATACAGAGATAGGAGTCATAAGCTCAAACATCCAACAAAAGCAGATAAACACAATTTACGATAGAGAAAACCCAAATATTAACAGAACACTAGTATAAGTAGCACACGAAAGGTGTGGGACTCACCCTACTACAATTAAAAACATTTTTCCTCAAATGCAAATGATCAAATTATTCAGAATATAATCTATGGACAAGACATCAAAACAGATAGGGAGATAAAGAGGAGATCTTGTCAGTGTAGTTTGTCTGTCATTTGGGGTCTCAGTGCCTGGTGTGTACACCTGAATTTGGGTATCAATGACTTTTGCTTCTTTGGTCTTTGCTTCTGCAGCGGTGTTTGCTTCGACCATATTATGTACAGTGTGGGCTGCTTTTAAATAATGTATTACCTTCATGAATCCTTGAGCTCACAATGGGACATTAGGGTCAATTGGAATTTTTCTCCTAGAAGTGCTTTCCTTCTGTTTGCTTTGTGCTTTCCTTCACTTCTCCTGAAATTTTTCGCCCTTATATGTCTGGCGGTATGCTTCTCCTTGCAATTTTTGGTCAGGCCATATATGCAATAACCTTAAAAAAATAGAACAGAAATATGGAAGTTTATATGAGAAATGCTTTGCCAAAATAATTAGTGCAACAACATATGTGATGCACCAAATGTTGTGCAAAAAGGGTACAAGTGTGCAAACAAAGGGCAAACAAAAGTCCTTTTTGGAGAAGCACCGAGTGCACTCGCCAACTACAGACTTCTCGCTGAAAGTTACCGAGTCTATAATTTAATTATCATGTAACTAAGGGAAAGATGGGGATATAAGGTAAACAACTAAGTGGTTCTGTGAGCTCGACCCAGCTCACTGAACATCTCAACGTGCCTATTTCCAACCAAACTTCTTGAACTTAACCTTGCAATTTTTGAAAAAAAAAATCAAATCACGCACTACTCAAACTAAGCTTAGGCCTAGAAATATTTATTTATATCCCATTCTTTTCATCTACTTTTCATAGACAATTTCTCAGGGATTAAGCATCTTACTCATTATGATCAAAATCTTTAACCCCAATACAGGTGAATAACAATTCTAACCTTTATCATAGATATCCAACACACATCAACAAGATAATGTTCTTAAATTTGAGACTAGGACTTACTCTCTCGAGTCGAGCCTCATATCGATCCACTCCCATCGGCCATCAATTTAGTACTCTTAGTTTAGAGACTTCTCTCTCTAGTAAGCCGAAAAAACACATAAATAAACTTGTACTTGAAACTAAAAATTCATTATATTCATCAACAACTACTAATCGAAATCGAAATTAAACTAAAAATTAATTTATCAACTAGTAAGACTCAACAACAATCTTAACCCATATTCGCTAAGTCACATCCCAAATATTGGCAGGTTTTAGCCACACATGAGATAGATTTTAATACCTAAATGAGTTTTTATTCATATGGGTATGAAGATTTAAGTCTTCTTACAAGCCAAGAATCAAGAATCAAGAATACCCAACTCCAAATCCTGAAGATGAAACCCTCTTTCTCTCCAAGTCTTTAAAACCCTCTCAAACTGAGAGAAAAATATAAAACAAAAATTAAAAATGGAAACAATAATAATAATTCCCTCTAAAAACTACAGATATAGCTAGCATTTATAGTTGTTAGAGATATGTGTTGCAGCAATCGTTCGACGTCACTAATCGGAATCGCCAATCAACTCGGAGATTCTCCCATTGGTGCAGTCTACAGCTATTTGATATGCCCTTTTGCATCGTCATGCTTTGGTCCATTGGGAGATGAAGTACTGCTTCGCGTAACTTTTCGGAGATTCATTGACTACTCCTCTTTTTTGTGGATTTGACTCTTTCCTTGAAGGCTCAACACACTAGAGTAAATGGGGAGGTAATACCCTTTGGTGACATGCCAAGTGGACTCACCGATCCTCAGTCCTTCATTTCTTCGTTCTTCGCATTCCTTTTTCTCCTTTTTTCCAAGTAGTTTCCATGTTTTTCCCAAAGATAAAGTACCTAAAACTTAATGTTATTCATCTAAATTGAGACAAAACAAGCATTTAAGGACACTATATCTATCAAAATATACCCCTAAATGTGTCCAATCTGCGGACTCATTAGTCTTGTATTTTGATTTTTTGGGGGAGGGGAGTAAACTATAGTGGATTTGATTTTTTTAGAGATGGTAGACTTTGTTGTATTTCTTGATGTGACTTAGCTTTCTACAAGTTATGCTATCTTAGATTGCAATGCTAAGACCGTGACTTTGTCCAAGCTTGAGATAGATCTGCTAATGTTGGAGGATTAATGTATTTCCGTCTTAGTTCGATTTATCTCTTTTGCTTGTGCTAAGAGGTTGGTGTTTAAGGGTTTTTCAAATTTCTTGGAACATTCGGGAATGATACTTTAAAGGTGACTTTCACTGAGTCTATCTCTATAGTCTATGAGTTTGTGGATGTTTTTCTTGCAAACCTGCATGGTGTGCCACCAGATAGGGATATTGATTTTTATATTTACTTGAAGTTGGAGACTGTCCGCATTACCATTTCACCTTATATAATGGCCCCGACTTTGTTGAGGGAGTTGAAGGCTCAAAATCATGAGTTGTTGGCTAAATGTTTGGTTATCCATCACTCAATGTGATTATTAAGGAAAATCAGGGGTGGGATTAACTGATAATCAATATAGTGTCATAGGTACATTATGTGAAATAGTTAATCTGGGTATCGTCAGTTAACTAGATCTATTATCTTTCTCAACGTAGGATAAAACGTAGTCACTTTGCAAGTGTATGGTTCTATGTAAACTGAAGAAGATAGTATAACAAAGTAGCCTGTTGGACTAAATTAGTAAATAATATTTTCAGAAGAAGTATTTGAAAGTGCCTAAGTTTATCAGAGATTTCAAAAGTGATAAAATATTTGATACAAGACAATGTGGGTATCCTTAACTTACAAGATCTAGAACTTATATTGAAAGGGATAAACAATAGTTACTTAACCAAAGTGTGATGGTTTTCTTTGTAGACGTGTTACATGAATTGACGTGGATGAATTACCAAATGGTATTATAATCAAAACATGCCTAGATTATTGAGAGTTGATTCAGCGGAAAATAATTTAAGAGGAAGAATCTAAACGTAAGATTAGCCTAGTTGAAGGGAGAAACAAAAAGCATTAAAAAGTATTAGGCATCTACAAAGCTTTATGAATGAATAAGGTTAGCCTAGTTGGTGGATCAAACTTAAATCATCCAAAAGTTTTAGGAATCTACATAGCTTTATGTAAGAATTTAAGCCCACAATCTGATATTGACAGGATTTTTCGTTGCTGGCTACATAAGGGGTAAAGCAGATGGTAATTGCATTCGGTTTGGAATAGTTGATGGTACTCAGTGTAATAAAACCTTTACCCAACAACTCCTGATGTGTAGCATTCAACTCCCTCAGCACAATCATGGTCATTCTATAAGGTGGAATGGAAATGGAGCGAGTCTTCAGCTTCATGTCAATAAAAAACAATATCAAGGTCTGGTGGTATACCATACAGGTCTGCAGGAAGCACCACCCCAGTCTTATTTAGAGATGATCAATCAGGTTTTTACTTATCTTTGCGGGTTATTCAAATTAGGCTAAGCACCTCAACATTTTCAACACCACAACCTCAGGTTCGAGATGTACAACATGAATATCATGTGGCTCTCTACATGGATGCATTCTTGGAGACAAACATGTTTCCCTGATTGCATACATGTCCTATAATAACCAGTGACGAGCATAATCTCTTTTTATAGTTCATAAGTTAAATCCTTGAGTTTTCAGTGGAACTGCATTTGAAGATTCTTATGATTTCCTTGTTGATTATCATGAGTTTCTTCATAATGTGAATATAGTGGAGTGATTTGGTGTTGAATTTGTGATATACATATTCTAGGGACAGGCTAAAATTTGGTGGTAGTCTCATGTGAAGTGCTGACCAGCAAAGGCACTACCTACTTGGGTAGCATTTTCTAGCTTCTTCTTGGAGAAGTATATACCCCGGACTTTGATGGATAGGATAAGAGATGAGTTTCTGAATATTGAGCTAGGGAAGATGTATGTGGTATCTTATCAGTAAAAATTTACGCTTTATATGGGTATGCCACTCAACTTTGCTTTAGTCTACAAGAGAGGATTCACTGTTCTATGATAGAATTGAGTTTAGATTTGCAGATTTGAGCTTTACATATGGCTTCTTCTTTAAAATATTTTCAGGAAGTGGTTGATTTTGTAATAGAGGTAGAAGGAGTGAGGCTAGATGACTTTGCCAAGGTGAAAACATTTAAGAATTTCTGTATGAAAAGGTGAGCTTGGTGGTTTTTACTCTAGAGGATAGAGTTTCGGGGGTTATCCATCCCGTACTATTTAGTCTATATTACATGTTTCACCTGAGGGGTTCGTCACAGTCCAGTCAACCTTTTTTGAGTTGGGGTTATCATCAATCTTCTCACATATTCTTAATCTCCACTCCATGACTTGTTATGGATGTTGTGAGGTTGAGCATATTAGGAAATATTGTTTGAGGCGTATCAAGGCTCAGTATAATCAAGGTTATAGAGTCCAAATGGTTAGAAATAGTGGTGGTTATGGTAGAGGAAATCATTTTGGAGGATGTGATGTCTAAGGTAATGGTGGTTACAAGTCCAGCTAGGATGGAGGCTAGGTTAAAACTACGAGAGTGCATCCCTGCATGCACAATGGTTAGACATGATATAGAGCCCATTGTTATGTATTCTTAAGAAGGAAAGAGGCTTCTATTGTTACCACATGTACTCTTCTAGTCTGCGATCGCATGAATTTTGTATTGTTTGATCATGAATCCACTTTTTCATATAAATAGCCCTCACTGGACAATGGACTTGAAATACATTATGACTTATTGGACATGCTTATTGGTGTTTCTACTCCCATGGGTGAGTTTGTGCTAGTTGAGAAGGTGTATAGGTCTTGCATTATAATTTTTGTACGGAGGGGGGTAAAACTTAAGTGGATTGGATTATTTTGGAGATGGTAGACTTCTATGTAATTCTGGGTTTAACTTAGATTTCTCCAAGTTATGCTATCTTAGATTGCAATGTTAAGACTGTGACTTTGGCCAAGCCTGGGATAGATCTTCTAGTGTGGGAGGGTGACTATAATTCTGCCTTAGTTCGAATTATATATTTTCCTTGTGCTAAGTGTTTGGTGTGTAAGGGTTGTTCAACTTTCTTGGCACATTCTGGAATAATACTTAAAATGTTCCTTTGATTGGGTCTATTTCTCTAGTCTATGAGTTTGTGGGTGTTTTTCTTGGATACCTGCATGGTCCGGCACCAGATAATATATTGATTTTTTTATTGACCTGAAGTTGAATACTTGCCCCATTACCATTTCAGCTGACAGAATGGCCCACACTTTGTTGAGGGAGTTGAAGGCTCGAAATCATGAGTTGTTGGGTAAAGATTTGATTATCCTCACTCAATGTGATTAACAAGGAAAATCAGAGGTGGGATTAACTGATAATCAATAAAGTGTAATTGGTACATTATGTGACATAGTTGATGTGGGCATCCTTAGATCACTGGATCTTTTATCTATATCAACGTAGGATTGAAACTAGTTACTTTGTAAGTGGATGGGTCTATATATTAAGAAGATGATGGTATAACAAAGTTATCAATAGGACTGAATTAGTAAATAAGGTTTTCAGATAAAGTATTTGAAAGTACCAAGATTATTACGAAGACTTTTAAAGCGATAAAATATTTGAGACAAGACGGTGTGTGTATCCTTAGCTAACTGTATCTAAAAGCTATATTGACAATGGATAAACAATAGGTACTTCACCAAAGTGTGATGATGTTCTTTGTAATGCACTTCAGATGACTGGACGCATAGGAATTACCAGATGGTAGTATAATCAAGAAGATTCTAGAGTCTTGAGAGTTGATTCAGCCAAAAAATATTTAAGAGGAAGACTCTGAAAGTAAGTTTCTCCTAGTTCAAGGGAGAAACTTAAAGCATTCAAAAGTTATAGGCATCAACATAGCTTTCTGTATGAATAAGTTTAGCCTAGTTTACGTGTCAAACTAAAGCATTCAAAAGTTATAGGCAGATACATAGCCCTAGGTAACAATTTCAACTCACAGTTTTCTATTGACAAGATTTTTGGTCGCTTGCTGCATTGGGGGCAAAGCAGATGGTAGATGCATTCGATTTGGACTAGTTGAATGGTTCACTCAAGTCTATGTTACTGATATAGTATGTTATATTTTTGTGTGTGTTGAGTTTTTAATGTAATGAAAGTGAACTCAAGTTTGATGTCATTTATACTTCTGAATAGGTAATACTGCCTTTCATTTTTGGGGTAGCAAATCTGGATGACCCCTATTGAGATGATAACCCATGTTAATTCCAACACTAGAAGTTTCTTGTTTCTTTTGTGCTTTTTTCTTGTCCATATTTCAAGTTAAAAGTGTGTGAAATAACTTTAATATATAAGATGTGTAAGAAAGTTTCCATGGAGAATGCATTCTATAGAATTGATGATTATTACTGTGTAGATATGATCAGCATCAACTTCAACAATTGATGGAGAGTCCTAAATAGTATAAAATGTGCAAGAACATTCCCGATGACAGTAGATTGGAAGCGCAAATTAAATCAATATTTTTCACTCACTCACCCATGTAAAGTTCATGTTCCTTACTATTAATATTCGCCCTGATTTGTTGAACGTGGTAGTACCAAAGAAGAAACATTACTTTCTTCTTAACATGTTTAAAAAAATAGTTTTCCTCTTATTGTCGAAAAGTCCAAAGGACATAGAACTGTAATCTACAGATAACAAGAAACTTATATTTAACATATATGTTTTTCCTTTCCTACGACTTTCTTTCAATGTTTTCAATATATACTAGAAATTGGATGAACATATACTGTTACACAAGAAAAATGACTACACCCACTACATATATTTCATCTGAAAATGATTTATCTTTCAAAAACAATCTCTTTTCTCCTAAAAGTAAGAGTAAGTTTTGCGTGCACACATCTTTCCTACACCACCGTTTCTAGAATTATAATGTGTATGTCATTGTATTAACTACAATGTAGTTATCCTTAGTATTTATGTAGTTCTTAACAAAAGATTTTACTAGGAGCTATCTTATTAGTACTAACGTGAATTTTTCACAAATATATTTCATGGATGATAGTGTGACAAATAACTCAAGGTATATATTATCCAATATATTTATATTGTACAAGTGCATAAAGATATAAGATAACATAAGTCAAACTATAAGACACCTACAACTACTAGACTAGGAATATTGGACACGAAGTCCTGATATGCCCCCTTAATATGGGAGAGATGACACTACGGAGATATTGTCACGTAAAACGCAAAATTGATAAGAGTGTAAGCCCTTTTTAAAAAGACAACAACTAATTTCAAGCGAGAAGGCACACACTGGACAACCAAATTCCTTTGAGCTACTTTGTCACGAAAATTATGAAAATCAACATCAATATGTTTGGAGTGATCATGGAACATTGGATTACGATACATGTATATTTAGCTAACATTTTTAAGAGGTTTTAGCTAAAGTAAAAGCAATATCCCGGTACCAACCCTCGGTAAATGATCTTGGGAATATAGTTTGTGTCATTACTAATACAAATTTCCTTCTATCTTATTGTTCTTTTGAATCTTTTCAGGTGATATGCCTTCCTAACCTCTTTCAATCCCTCTTCTTTGGATATCTCCTTGCCTTTTTCTACTACTATTATTGCACCTGTAGTCTCTTCTTCAGGTGCTACTAGTACTATTTCATCAAGCTCTTCTTGCCAACCTTTAATGATTCCTCTGTTGCCTTCTTTATCTTCATCAGTCCATGTCCATTCTTCTCCTCCCAACATTCTTCCTAGTTCCTCTATTGGTCAAATCGGACAGCCCACTCTCTTGCCTTATGCTGGATCAATGGAACCACCAATTCCATCAATTTTTCATTCTGTGGTGGCATTGACAGCAACTAATGTCACTAATTTGATAACTATCAAATTAAATTCTATTGAAGATTATATCACTTGGCTTACTCAGTTCACCTCTTTATTACTTTCTCATGAGCTAGTTGGCTTCGTAAATGGCTATATATATACACCGCCTCAATTTGTATGTGATTCATCTATTAACAAACAAGTTAACCACCACTATCTTACATGGCTAAGATTTGATCAAAGTATACGTTCATTTTTGTTTGTTACATTATCCATAGAAGTTCTTATTGTTGTTCAATTGTTGCCTACATCGTGTGATATTTGGATCTCTTTTAACCGACGTCTATGGATGCTAGTCAAGCTAAATCAATTGAACTCAAATGTCAACTTAATTCTATGCGAAAAGCTGGAGAAAATGGTGTTAAATTTTATGGAGTTCTTCTTTCGGAGCTAATAAAGAAGATAAGAATGGTGAATATTCATAGCCACATAAGGCCCGTAGTTTAATTTAGCACTTTTTAAAAATAAATCTATTATCATTTCAATCAAGTGAAATATATTAATAACCAAAATAAAATATTATCAATACACTAAAGACCATTTTAGTCTCTATCTCAAACTTCTACGTAGTATTACTATTTACTTTAAAAAAAATACTGCAATTTTCATGACCCAAGGTAGCCCCTGGGCGTAACATGGCATAAAGAACCCTGAAAAACCCCATACAAACCACATAGCATTCATTATATAAGATGATAAAATATCAAAGACTTAAAAGATAGTTCCAACATATAAAAGTTTAATAGAGAAAATCAGAAGTTTATACATCGTTTCAAAATCCATTTAGTACATCTAATTTATCGGGTGTATCCTGTATGTCGACTTCATAACCTGAAATTAAAGAGAAATGGAAATCAATCTCGGTCCTTGGGTGATGAGGACTTACCAATCTCCAATCTTCTATATGAGGTCCCTAGCAACATCACTGTGAATCTATAAGGTCGACCCCTACATTTAGGTAAATGTAGGGAAGAGTATGTGTTAGTACAAACATGTACCAAGTATGATAGTCATGCATAAAACATTTGAAAATATTCTTAAAAAGATATATCTTCATGAAATTCAATAACAAAGCTAAAACATGATGTATGAAAGGGGTAAAGAGGACATCAATCATAAAACATGGTCAATGCAAATACACTTCATCTTAAACCCTTGGGACATACTTCTAGAAGTAACCTTGATTCACTAATGTGGGAGAATTAACTTTAAGCGACATATAAGATTATATGATTTATTAACATGGAATCTTGTGTCTCCCAGCCTTACTTTCCAAGGTAAGGCTATAAATTTTCTAGCTTACATTGATGCACTAGCTAATGTCTATCTAGAGAATCCTATGTTGGCACATATTTTATAGGACTTGGGTAATATCTACTTGTCCACTCAGTGCTAAGCATAACTCCCACGGAATATCTATTATTCTTATTCATTTTTTAAATAAGAGAATTGTGTAATCGCCTCTTGTCCTCACATTATGTGAGATGGTTAATCATCTCATATCTTTTATTAGAGGTCATGGGTAATCGCCGCTTGCTCATTCTTAGTATACTTATCTTTGATTCATTTAAGGTGAGAGGAAATTTCAATCTTAGAATCCTTTATGTGAGAAAACCTTTCACATACATGCATGAAGTAGTTATGTGAGCAATCCTTGTTGGGGATATGAAGGAGGTGATTATGGCGTCATGCGGAAGCTTACAATTTCAAATCATATTGTTGGTAAATTAGATGACAAAAATTAAAAATCAAAATACTATTATATCAAAACTACTATAAAAAATAAACATTAAAATTATAGAGAGAATAACATCTCCCCATAAACAAAAGTCTCTAAACGACTACAGTGTGGATTCTATTGTTGTGTTGTGTTAGTAGAAACAAACCTATACTAATAGAGTCCTAAAATCTTTCCTACTAGAAAAGAACTCGCTACTCCAAAACCTTTTCCTAGTATGAAACAATATTATATTTTCCTTTCACGAAAAGTAAAAACATTTATGGTAATCTTTTGCCTTTTCTGTTAGGAAAAATAAAATTTCACATAAGATAAGAAAATCATGGCAAAACTCTAACAAATCTACCCTTTTGGCTTGAATTTTCTGGCATAATAGTCTTGATCCTCTTTCTTCAATCTTCATTTATCACTGCTGCTTACCATGATTTAAAAATTAGAGCCCTGTATTAAAAGTTATCATCAGGGTTTAAAGTGAAGCTCATGCGTTAAATATAATATGCCAGAGTTGAAAGTGGAGATCATGCATTAAAAGTAAGATGCATGAGTTAAAAGTAGAGTCCGAGCATTAAGAGTTTGTGGGGGTTGAAATTGTTGAAAATTGATTTTGTTTAAAGCATGAAACATCAGAATATTATTGAAAACATATTTGAAACTTTTCTTTATGAAGCTTGACGAAATCTTCATTATCATCAAATTTAATACAACTTGGTTTGAAACCGCTTGACTCTTTCTTCAACCTCATTCAATCATTAGATCATTGACCATTGGATCTTTGAACCATGCGCTCTGATACCACTTGTTGGGGATATGAAGGGGGAGAATATGGTGTCTTGCGGAAGCTTACAATTGCAAATCATTTTGTTGATAAATTAGATGACAAAAACTTATACTAAAAATCAAAATTCTATTATATCAAAACTAATATAAAGAATAAACATTAAAATTGTGGAGAGAATAAAATCTCCCCATAAACAAAAGTCTCTAAATGACTACATTGTGGATTCAATTGTTGTGTTGTGTTAGAAGAAACAAGTCTATATTTTTATAGAGTCCTAAACAGTTCCTACTAGAAAAGTAGTAGATACTCTAAAATCTTTTCCTAGTATGAAACAATATTATATTTTCCTTTCAGAAAAATTAAAAAAATTTATGGTAATGTTTTGTCTTTTCCGTTAAGAAAAATAAAACTTCAAATAAGGTAAGATAATCTGAGCAAAATCCTGACAGTCCTTTCAGAACAACTTACTACAGTAGAAACATAATGTTTTTACTCTTGAAGAAATCTACATCATATCTCATCAATTTCATAACAACATGCATAATTCCATAATTCACCTTTCATAGTTCAAAATCCACTTTCAATCATCAATATCTAGAAAACACGGTTTAGACATGGGTTCATGGGAATTCATCAAAAAATCATTTAATTTTCTCAATTCATGAATTCATCCTTGATATATCACAAAATAATCAAATAGATCAATATTTATAGGAACACATGACATGGAAGAAAAGCCTACCGCAATTGGGGAATTCTAACTTTGTAAATTGGAGAATTTGAAAACTTCATGGAAGAAAGGGCTCCACAGATGAAAACTATGATACTTATATAGGACTTATAGGTAAGGTAAAAGCGACATAATGTTAGGATAAAATAATTAGCAAAAGACCCAATAGCCCCTGACAAAAAGTTGACGCAACCACTTGACTGTGGACTTCAAAAACCGTCAAGAACCTTACGGTCCCGTTGAGGCAGTCATAGTCCTTGACCAGAGTGGCCTGGGGAGAAGTACCTTTCGCCATGCCCCTTCACAACAACCTTGACAAGTCATTTTCCTTTTCATGACTCATCTAGGGGCTTGTGGCAGGAGGCCAACTCTAGGGTTGGTTGTGCCTCCCCCACACGAGCATTATAATGATCCATCCACCTCCACACGAGCCGTTAAGACCCTTGTGGGAGGGATATTTCTTAGACCGCCTTGGGGGACTTTTCATAGGCTACCACACAGATTGTGTTCCCCTTCACAGCCCGCTTAGGGCTCTGTGGAGGGTTCATGGTTCAGGTGTTGGCCTGTGATTTCTTTCCCATTTTCTCCTTTGTAGATCTTTCTCAAATTTGAGGTGTTACAATATCTCCCCCTTGAGAACATTCATCCTCGATTATGAATGGGATTCAAGTCATAATATAAAGGATAGGAAATCAACCTAGCCGCCCAACATGCATGGAATCACATAAATACACATATCCGAGGAGGAAACATCAACTCCAAGTTAATGCAAGTTAAAACATCATACCATGAAGTGTATATGCAATTCATACTTAGTGCACATAAACAAGTAGAAATTAACCAAGTAAACTCATTCTTTCTAAAATTTAAGCTTTTCATGAACATGCATAAATAAGGAAATCATGGGAATATCTAAGACATATTACACTAAGGGGCTATTTGGTTACTGGTTAGAGCTATGGAGGTATTAGATAGGAGGGTTTAGTTATGCAGGTATTAGTTATGTTGGGTTTAGTTATGCAAGTATTAGTTATACAGGGTTTAGAGATTACAATACATGAATTATTAACTATTGAATATTAAACTTGTGGTAAATTATTAATATATATTATTTACAAAACAATAATACATGTTAATAAAATGTGAAATATATTAAATAATATATAATGCTAATTTATTATTAGCGTATGTATCGTTTAAAAATATACAATCAATTTCTAACATTAAAAAATATTTATATTTGCTGAAATCAATCAAGACGATAAGTATATAAAGAGAAATGAAAATAATCTATATATAATAAGAAATAAAAACAACACATGTTGACAAGAAACAATAAAGTTTCCAATTAAAAAAATTTAAAAAAAATAAAACAACAGATTTATATATAGGAAAACAATAAAGTCTCCAATTAAAAATAATAGAATAAATTAATAGGGTTAATATGTATTTTCTCACTTTAATACATGTATAACTAATAATTACCCACATAACTTATTCCACCTTCTACCCTGCATAACTTTATACATAGATTTCCTCATAAGTTATGTTGGTATTAATTAAGAAGGACTACAAAAACGCAACCAAACATGGTATAAGTTGTGTTGACTTTTCTATCTAAACAAAAATTTCTACCAAACATAGTTTAACTTAATACAATAATTTATACATGAACAAAATGTAAGTTATATCGTAACCAAACGGCCCCTAAAGATTAAACCATCAGGAGCTATTTTCACAAGATAGAGTAGGAATGGAAGGAAAGCGATGAGGATAAAGGGACATCATATCGGCCTTGGCCTCCCAAGTAGCACCCGCAACTAACTGATTCCTCCAAAGAACTTTCACGGAGGCAACTTTTTTATTTCTCAACTTTTTAACCTGCCAATCTAAAATCTCAATCGGAACTTCCTCATAAGAAACATTTTTCTCAACCCCCAACCATTCTAAGGGAGCTATATATGTCAGATATCCAATACATTTTTCAACAATGAAACATGGAAAACTAGATTTACGAATGCTAATTCATTAGGCAATGCAAGTTCATAAGCTACCTTGTCTATCTGTCTCAAAATCTAATATGGGCTCACATAACAGGGACTAAGTTTCCCTTTTTTCCAAACCTCATTACATCCTTCATGGTCGAAATTCAAGTAGACCTAATCATGTACATCAAACTTAAGATCTTTTCTCCTAACATCGGCATAGACCTTTTGTCAACTTTGGGTCGTTTCAACATCTCTAAGAAACTTTCTCTATGGACTCATATACCAATTCGGGACTTATCAAAGGAACCTCACCTACTTCAAACCAAACTATGGGAGATCTTACCATATAAAGCCTCAAATGGAGCCATGACAATACTTGAGTGATAGCTATTTTTGTATGCAATATCAATAAAAGGCAAACGGGCATCCTAATTAACCTTGAAGTAATTACACATGCTCTCAACATATGTTCCAAAGTATGGATGGTATGCTCTGATTTCCCGTCTATTTGTGGATGAAATGTTTTACTAAGCTTAACACGAGTACCTAGAGCATTTTGGAAGGATTCCCAAAACTAAGAAGTAAATTAGCTACCACGATAAGAATAGATGAGAGCACTCCATGAAAATTCACCATTTCCTTCAAATACAACTTAGCATAGTCCTCCACCAAATAGGAGACCTCAACGGAAATTAAATGATCGAGTCTATTTCATCATTCGTTCAATAATAACCCGAATGGAGTCATGTTGTCATCGGTTGCGTTATACACCAATAATGAAGTCCATGTTCAAATCTTCCCACTTCCAAGTAGGAATGCTAATATATTGATCTAAAACTCTCATATTTTGATGCTCAACTTTCACTTGTTGACAATTAGGACATTTGTCCACAAATTCTATAATATCCTTTTTCATCCCATTCCACCACTAGACCTCTTGCAAGTCACGGTACATCTTGGTGGCTCCTGGGTGAATGGAACATCAAGAACTATGGGCTTTGACAAGATGTTTTCTATCCAATCATCTACATTAGGAACACAAAAATGAACTTGATATCGAAGTACACCATCTCTCCCTTCGGAGAAAGCCTCAATGGACTTTTTAAGCAACCTTCTTTCAATTCAACCAAAATTGGATTAAGACCTTGCTTGGACTTCATGTCAATCACAAAAGACAATTCTTAACCATTGTGAACTATAACACCACCCTTGGTAGAGTCAACTAACCAAACACACAATCGGTCAAATCTACAAACATCTCTAACTAACTATTTTATGTTGTCTTCTATATGAGCAACACTGCCCATTGATAGTCGACTAAGAGCATCTGCTACCAGATTCGCTTTACTGGGGCTGATATAGGACACTCATATCATAATCCTTTAGTAACGTAAGCCACCTCTTTTAGCAAAGATTTAGATCTTTCTGGTTAAATACATATTGCAAACTCTAGTGGTCTGTAAGGTCATCTATATGTACACCATATAAGTAATGCCTCCAAATCTTCAAGGAAAAAATAATTTCCTCTAATTCAAGGTCATGGGTGGGATAATTATTCTTATGAATCCTAAGTGTTCTTAAAGCAAATGTAATAACCTTCCCATTTTTCATAAGGACACATCCTAGACCAACTTTTGAGGCATCACAATAAACCACAAAATCATTTGTCCCTTTCGATAATGTCAACACTGGAGCAAAAGTAAGTCTATCTTTCAATTCTTGGGAACTCTGTTCACACGCTTCGTACCATATGAACTTAACCTTATTTTGAGTCCGTACCGCCAATGGAGAAGAAATCGAAGAAAACCCTTCAGGAAACCTTCTATAATAACTGGTCAAAACCAAGAAACTTCTAATATTCGAAGGTGATAGAGGTCTAAGCCAACTCTTAACCGCATCCATCTTCTTAGGATCTACCTCAACACCCTTATTGGAAATAACATTCCCAAAAGAGCCACGAACCTTAGTCAAAACTCACATTAGCTAAACTTTGCAAAGAATTGTTGGTCCTTTAGGACTTGCAACAGAATCCTCAAATGATTGGTATGTCTGTCTTCACTCCTTTAATAGACCAATATATCATCAATGAACATAATCACAAACATGTCAAGGTATTGCCTAAACACCCTATTCATCAAATCCATAAATTTCGTTGGAGCATTAGTCAACCCAAATGACATCACTAAAACACATAATGACCATACCAAGTTTGAAAAGTTGTATTCACAATGTCATCTTCCTTCACCCTCGGTTGATAATAACCCCGATCGGAGGTCAATCTTAGAGAAGTAGCTTGCTCCTTGAAGTTGGTCAAACAAATCATCTATACTTGGAAGAGGATACTTACCTTTTTCAATTGTCGGTAGTCAATACACATAAAAAGCAAACCATCCTTTTTTCTAATAAAAAAACTGAAGCACTCCATGGAAAAATACTTGGTCAGATGAAACCCTTGTCTGAAAAATCTTTTAATTGCTCCTTTAATTCTTAAGTTCTATCGGCGCTATACGATATGGAGGAATATAAATAGGTCGTGTAGGTGGGAGGACAAATAGCAAGCTTGTTTCTCTTTTGGGGAGGAATACCGGGTGAATCGTCTAGAAACATTTCCAAAAACTCATATACAATAGGGACCGACTACTCATCCTAATTAGATGGTACATGTAACCATTCAAAATCATCTTTCTAGGTATGAGACAAGATACAAATTGATCCTTAGGCAAAAAAATCCCTTTTCCACTCGAAGATATATTCATTTGGAAACTGAAACTTGACTACACATGTTCTATAATCAATAGAAGTGTAACATACATGTAACAATCGATACCAAGGATAACATCAAAATCTAGCATGTCAAGCTCTACAAGGTCAACATGAGTGACACTTTGTGGTAACTAGATAGTACATTTTCTATAGAATCTCATAGCCATAACAAAATCACCATCAAGAGTAAAGACTGAAAAAGGATCCAACAACACATCTTGAAGAATATCAAACCTCATAGCCACATATGGCATCACAAAAGACAAGGTAGCACCGGGATCAAGTAAAGAATAAACATCAAGTTGGAAGACTTTCAACATACCAGTAACCACATTGGGAGAACCCTCTTGCTCACCACGAGTTTTAAGTGCGTAAAATTTGTTTGAGCCCGTCGATGAGTATCTCCCTCATTTTTAGCAATTGAGGGACAATCCATTATCTTGTGGTCCATCTTACCACAACCAAAGAAAGCATTGGCACCCATGATACATCTACCTTTGTGCTTCTTTCGACAATTAGAACAAGTGGGTAATGAAGATCCACCACTATTTCCTTCTAATGGCATAGGTTTTGACACCCTATATATGTCAGAACTTAGGACAACCATGTTCATGGGACTTAAATGTGAAAAGTTACCATCACTGGTCTTATCCATCTTTGTCTCCCTAGACATTTCCTTAAGTTTCTCCTCTTCAATTTTTTTATCATGAACCATGAGATGGGAAATGTATATATCATTGACAAGCAAAGAGGTACGTTATTCCTTAACTACAATCTCAGACACTTCCAAAATGAACTTACTCATCCATTCCCTGGGAACGACAATCATATTAGGGGCATACTTAGAAAAATGTGTGATGTTTCGAGAGTATTCGTTTGCACTCATATATCCTTGACAAAGGTTAATGAATTCAAGCACCTTTGTCTCCCTCATCTCAAAAGGAAAGAACCTATCAAGGAAGGAAACTTGAACTTTTCCCAATCAAGAGGACATGCATCTATTGTTCTGTTTTATTTATATTGGTTGACCATATTTCATAAACACCCTTAAGTTGGTAAAAGGCCAATTTTGTATTTTCCACCAGCATCACTCCAAGAACTCTTGAGGGTATTCCTCAATCTTAGAATTATGAAACTCTGTAGGGATAATTCTATTAAAATCCCTCACTCTAGATGTTGTTGCACCCATATTTAGGTTCATGGGATCCACAACCTACCTATTGACTTTGGTCATCATGGATTGAGTCAACACTTTAAAAGTAGTTCTAAACTCCGCATTAGTCACTTGCATGGCAAAAGGATAGACTGGAACTTGAAGAGCTTGAGGAGGAGCCTTTGATTCATGTTCTCTCCCACATTCCTTCAGCATATACCCTTCGAGTGGTTATATCCTCTAGAGCATCAGATAAGCATTAGAAGAGAGCCATTATAGAGTCAAAATTTATCGCATGCCTTTAAATGAAAAAGGTGGATTTCCCTTAACATCTTATAGCCTCTCATTCATAAATGTGGCGTGCTTCATACTCATGAAAAAGACTCTACTTGTTGTGGCTTATAGAATTCCTAGGACATTTCTAAACCTTGTACTCTGATTACCAAGATTGTCCTGACCCAAAGTAGCCCCTAAGCGTAACATGGCGTATAAGACCTCAAAAGACCACATACAAGCCACTTAGAATACATCATACAAGATAATGAAATATAAAAGACTTAAAATATAGTTCTAACATATAAAAGTTTTATAGAGAAAATTAGAAGTCTAAACATAGTATCAAAAGCAATCAGGTAAATATGATTGATTGGGGCGTAACCTGTTCAAAAAGAAAATCATGTTTGGTCCTCGGGTGATGAGGACTCACCAATTTTCAATCTGCTATATGAGATCCCTAGACACAGAAGTGTGACTCTGTAAGGTCGGACCCTATATTTGGGGAAATGTAGGAAAAAGTATGTGTTAGTACAAACATATACCAAGTATGAGAGTCATGCTTAAAAAAGGTAATGCAATGACCAATCTAAAACATGATATATGAAAGGGGATTAGAGTAGATAAGTCATAAAACATGGTAATGCAAATAAACGACATCTTAAACACATGTGACTTACTTCTCGAAGTAACCTTGATTCATTAATGTGGGAGAATTACCATTATCCAACATGTAAGACCATGTGAGATATTAACATGGAATTTATCGTCTCCTGCAATGAAAAAGGATGCCCTACTTGCCAAAGACCATAAATTTTCTAGATTACGTGGATCCACTAGCTAATGTCTTTACAGACAGTCCTATGTTGGCACATAGTTTATGAGACTTGGTCAATCTACACTTGTCTACTTGATGTTAAGCACAACTCCCACTGAATATCTATTATTCTTATTCATCTTTTTTAAGGGACTTGGGTAATTGCCTCTTGTCCTTACATCATGTGAGATGGGTATTATCCACTTGTCTTTCATTAGAGGTAATGGATAATCACCGCTTGCCTCATTTTTAGAATAGCTTTTTATCTTTGACTCGTTTAGGGGAGAAGACATTTCAACCTTTCCTTGAAGTAGTTATTTGAGCAACCCTTTAAAACAATTAACCACAATAATAACATATATGCTTTTACTCTTAAAGAAATGTACATCATATCTCATCAATTGCATAACAACATGCATAATTCCTTATTCACCTTTGATAGTTCAAAACCCACTTTCAATCATCAATATATAGAAAACATGGTTTAGACATAGATTTATGGGAATTAATCATAAAATCGTGTAATTATCTCAATGCATGCTTGATAGATCACAAAACAATCAAATAGATGACATGGAAGAAAACCCTAACTCAATTAGGGAACTCTAACTTTGTAAATTGAGATTTTGAGAACTCCGTGAAGGAAAGGGCTCCATTGATGAAAACTATCACACCGTAATGTCAAAATTTATCCTTCAATGGTTGAATTGGAGGCTTGACTTGAAATCTAATCTGATTCCTTCTTATTCCAGGTCTTATCCTCATCTGTATAAAGCATTTATCTACAGGTTTTTCACTTTTCATTCATAGAATGACTTGATTCCCAAATGATGAAGGAAAATTTCTAGTGTACCTAGTTGCAGGTCATACACCATATCTTGTACACAAGATAGAAAAGTAAGAGTTCAGAGAGTTGTCGGACAATCTTCCCAGTTCCCACTTCGATTCCAAGAGAAAGGAAGGGGTTGATCTAACAGTTCATGTATTAACAAAAAAAGACATTTATGGATATTATTAGGAGGGTTGTGCATGTCCAGTCTAGTCTACCTTTTGATCCACAAGGATCAGGATCAAATGAATGCGCATTCTCTTTCTGGAAAGCGAAGATATACTTCTAACCTCTTAGTAACCAATGACCAGGTGAGGCAGAAATAATTTAGTTCGGATTTTTCTTGTCAAAAAGAAGATAGGATTCTTATCATATAATATCATAATTATTATTAATATCTTATCAAATTAAGCACTTTTTGCTTTTTCATCTTCAAGGTAATATTTATTTCTCTACGAATAAATTTGTTATATATTTTTTTAATTAAAAAATATAAACTTAAAGAAGTAAAAAAGGAATAAAATTTGATAGTATAAGGATAGAATGAGTATGTGAAAAAATCAATTGACATATGAGAGGAGAATGGTTATTGTTCAAAACTACAAAAATAATATAATTTGTAAACAGTATATGCCCTTAATTTTTAGTGAGTGCATATGCATTAACTAAGACCATCTCAAATCCAACATCAAATTTTGCAACAGATTGTATTTTGGTGTAGAAATTGGTGATTTAATGTTCCAACCCAACACTAATTCTTACACTATTTTAGTGTGTAAATGGTGTAACGCTATTCATCCACATCAAAACTCTTTTTGTTTATTTATTTATTTATTATTTTACTATTATTTGTATTAGAAAAAATAAATACCCCACTCCGAACTTGGTCAGATACTTAGTTTAGCACTTAAATTACACGGGCGTTTAAATACATTCCTCACCATCTTTGAAGTGAACTAAAAATCACCATGAAATTATTATACCACTTGCACTTGTCACATCATAGTCATGTAAGCGCCACAACATGCTCATGTCAACACTACGCCATCTATTTATTTTATTATTATTTCACAATTTTTTCTTTAATACTTCTTAAAATTAATTAAGCTAAGTAACTTATTAAAAATTCATTTTCTAAATTAAAATTTTAAATGTGGATCCATTTTTATCCCCAAATACACAGCCCCACCCACCCCCTTCTAATTTTCCCCCTTACCCAGCCCTTAACCACCCCTTTTACTTCTTTCTTCTTCCTTATTCTTCACAATTTCTAGCTCTTAACTATTCATTTTTTTCAATGAGCTCTACCACACCCCTTGTTTCTCCTTCATTCTTCTTCTCATTCGGTGAACCAACAAATTTTTTTTAGCTTCGATAAAAATCGATACAATTTATAGGTGTGAAATTGACGTCAATAATATGATGTTGGTGTTGGATTTTGTGGATTACTAAAGAGATGGTGAAATTGAAGTAGTTATAGTTGAAGATAAAGATGGAGGAAAAAAGGATATGCTTCAATCGAGAAGAAACTTATTGAGGAAGACAATAAAATGAGGAGAAAAAAATTAAAAGTTTTATGGGCCAATAGAAAAATTCATATAGTTTAATAAATGTTAATATATTAAGAAAAAATGTTTAAAATATAATTATATATTGACCTATAAAAAATGACATGTCTATGATTTTATAATATGTTTTTCCTTTTTTTAACCATTTCACACAATATTAGGTCAATGAACTCACTCTCTTTGTCACGTAATCCCTTAGGGGTGCATTTAATTCACTTCAAAGTTGCTAAAGCGAAATATTTAAATGTCTGTGTAGTTTGAGTGCTAAAATAAGTTATTTCACCAAGTTCAGGGGGGTGGGGTGTATGTGTTTTCTCTTTGTATTATATAAAACTTTTGAAAATACAAATGAAATTAAAAAAATGATGAGAGAAGAATATACAAAGAATATTCTTTTTAATGCAAAATTTTGGTATAGTGAATTGAAGTTGGTTACGTTGTAAATTTTGATGTTATGGTTTGAAGATATCCTAAGTGATGAGAAGCCCTAACTCATTCTATGAGTTTTTTTCCCAAAAACATACTTTACATATACCCAAACTTTATTTACATTCTTTAAAAATTGAAAGAACATATCCTTCAAGTACTTAAAAGTTAAGAATTTTCATCCTTCTATTAAATATTGTCAAAAAACTAAAGGATCCTCTAAAAACAAAAGTTTTCCTGCATAATTTCATCATCTACTATTAAAATCTCTTGAAAAATAGAACATTAAAAATCTTAGATATCATCGCTTATTGAAACAAAAAATGTTATGAGGGTGTGGAGATACATGATTTGCTATTTTTTCTCAGTTACCAAGAGAAAGAAGCTAGAACTTAATTATCTTCACCTTTTTCAAATCTAAATTGTATTTAGATCAATAATTTTTCAGGGCAATCTGATATTTAAGTGATCAAAATTCTAATTATGTCATGCATTCGAGTTTCATTCTCCATTATTTGAAGTGAAAGTCCCCAACAAACACTATTTTTGGCAGTTTCAATTAAGGGAAAAACATATTTCAAATGATAAATTTTTAAATATTAAATCACATAAAAGCAAATGGAAAAATGTCTAATTTAAAGATTTTACATAATGCTAAACTCTATTGTCGAAAAAGTTCACGATAATTTTTTTTGTGTATCTGAGAATAATAAATATGAAGAGGTGCCTTGATTATTGTGAGATCTGTTAGTTTTCAGATAAATTCAAGTAAAACTATGAAAATGTTAACTTTCAAATACCCGAAGGATGTTTTTTGCTAAAATAATATTTTAAGGACGTGATCTAAGTTAGGAATATAGTTTAAGGATGATTTTAGTAAAAAGAAGAAATTCTGAAGAAACTGACCCTTAATGTATGTGTAATTCTTTATTTAGGTCTTTACTGTATTTTACTTGATTGAAATATTCTTTAATGTATAACAAAAATGTTTATTTTGGTCCTTAATTTATTTCACTGAATTGAAATGATCCTTAATGTATGACAAAATATGTTCATTTTGGTCCTTACCTAAACCCAACAAATTTACTATTAAAAAAATGTTAAATTGTACTATAGACCATATGTGGCTAATAAAATTTACCGTTGTTATCTTTTTTGACAGCTCCAAGTAAGCACTCTATAAACTATGACACCATTTTCTCTAGTTTCTCCAACTAAATTTACTATTGACGTAATAAAATTTTTGTCTTAAGCAAGAGATAATGATAAATTTTTAATTAGAAAGAGTAGAGAAAATGATGTTAAATTTCATGAAATTTTTATTTAAGCTAACAAAGAAGACAAAATGGTGAAGCCACATGGGGTCTGAAATTAACACTTTGTTATACATGAATGATCATTTCAATCAAAGAAAACATATTAAGGATCAAAATGTACACCTTTATTATACATTAAGGACAATTTCAATAGAGTGAAATATATTAACTAGGTGTTTGGAATGTGATTTCATATCGCGATATGAAACATGATATTCAATGAGCGTTTAGACATACGATTTCACGATGATTTCATATCATAAGATGAAATTTCAAATTCTCCAAAATTTTGATTTGGTATTTCAAATAATGTTTGGAATTTTTCAAAAAAAATAAAATAAACTGACATGTTTATATCTTGAAAAAAAGCCGCATTTGATATATATATATATATATATATATATATGAAGAAAGATAATAAATAATTCTAGAATTATCTTCTTTCTATATATGAAATGAATAATGATCAAGGGCAAAAAATAAGTTTATATAAATAAAAAAGGAGTGAGTCATATATTAAAAATGAAATATATATGTGTTATTATTGAAATGAGCTTTCACCCCAAAAAAACCAAACTCTGCCTTACGTAAAGTTGCGGGAGTACGATTAACCTCTAGATTTGAAATCACTTCTTATATACCCGGTATTGGCCATAATTCACAAGAACATTCTGTAGTCTTAGTAAGAGGGGGAACGGTTAAGGATTTACCCGGTGTGAGATATCACATTGTTCGAGGAACCCTAGATGCTGTCGGAGTAAAGGATCGTCAACAAGGGCGTTCTAGTGCGTTGTAGATTCTTATCCAAGACTTGTATCATTTGATGATGCCATGTGAATGGATAGAAACAAATATTATTATATTTTTTAAAAAAAATTGTTTGGCTTCCTTCTATTAATTTGTGCATGTATGTGGGTTTTAATGATTTGAATATTTTAATATAGAAATATAATGATTTCAAAATTTTAGTTCTTCGTTTTAATTTCTAATTTGTTACATATTTAAAAATTACATTGAAAAAAAGAAGCTTAAAAACACATTGTAAAAATTTAAGATATTTTTAAAAAAATATAGTTAAAAAACATAACGAAATTTGGTTGACTCCCTTATTTTTATCGAAACAAAAAAAGTTGCACATATTGTTTGAAAATAACGTAAGAACTAAAAAGTACTATGAATCACTGTAAAATGACAATAAAAAACATGTGAGAATCATATAAGAAATTCCGTTTACATTCCTAAAATCACTTGTATCAAATAAAATAAAATAGATGAAGTAACATATATTATTCAAAAATAACATAAAAGGTACTCCATAAATTGACAATTAAAATATCTTTTTAGAAAACACATAACAAAATTTAGTTCACCTTGTAAAATTTCATTTGTGTCAGATAAATTGGAAGAAAAAATTTAACATACGTTGGGTCTACGCTGGCGCGGGCACATAATATCTAGTATATATATATATATATATATATATATATATATATATATATATATATATATATGTAACAACCTGTTTAGTCAGTTCGAGTAGTAGAACTATTTTTGATAAAAACTAACTGGGTCGACGGATCACGCGACGGACCGTCATGTTCGCGACGGACCGTGCTGGACTCCGTCGTCCCATACTTGTGTAATTTCTTCTGCTGCTCTCCTCATTACCCTCGACGACAGGTAGGACGAACCGTCATAGGCACAACGGTCCGTCGAGGGTCTTCGTTCCAAAACACTTCAACTCTGAAATCTGGGTACTGGGATCGACTCTCTGAACTTCACGACGGAACTGCAGCACGGACCGTCGTAGATATGACGGACCGTCACAAGTTGCGTAACCTAACTACTGAATTTAACTCTCTGAACTTTGTGACGGACCTGCAAGACGGACCGTCATAGATACGACAGACCGTCACAAGCTGCGTAACTCCACCCTGGGTCGGATTCTGCTAAAATTTAAATGGGTGTTTTGGACTATTCATGATTTATAATTATGAAATTAGTGGGGTAAGTTCAATAATTTATTTACTTGGGGGTTAAAGAAGATAATAGGGAAATAAGTAGTGGGTTACTTTTATCATAATGGATTATATGATAATTAGGGTAAAAGAAAAAGAATCTGCAGAAGAAAAATAAAAAGAACAAAAAGGGAGAACGAGCGAGAGACAGAGAACGAAGAAGAAAGCAAGTGACTTAGACTTCAGATTGAAAAGATTCAAAGGCATTGGGGAGGTAGCTTGCTTGATCACGATTCTTCGGTGGAGGTAGGTTATGGTTTATTTCTATGTGATAGATAAACTCTAAATAGTGATCGATATGTATTGGGTGGTATTGTAAGTCTTCTATGTACTTGATTGTGCGATTGTATGTTTTGATTGTGCAGTTGTGGTTGGTTAGAATGATGAGATTGTTGAACCTTCAATCTTAAATCCTCTCTATTAAGATGACGCCTTGACAATGAAATAAAATAATGAGATAATGGATTGGAGTGTCACGTTCCAACACGGTATTTTTGGATCGGAGTGTCACGTTCTGACATGGTATTCTTGGATCGGAGTGTCACGTTCCGACACGGTATATGAGTTCGGAGTGTCATGTTCTGACACGATAATAATAAAGAGAAGGAATTTTGAATTAGGTTAATATACTAAAATTTGAAGAACCTATCTCCCAAATGAGTATGGTGTAGAGGCTTGAGTCCTCATAGGTGTGCTTGGTGTTGTTGCCAATGGTTCTTGTACTTGTTGTTTGTCACCTGTTAAGTATTGTGGTTGATTTTATATTATTATTCAGTATATATTGCTTTCTATTTTGAGTTGGCCGATGATACCTACTTAGTACGTGTTCCTTGTACTGACCCCTACTTGTATTTTCTTCTTGTTGTTTTGTGGAGTGCAGCAAGTGCACCATCGACTTCGACTCGCCCTCAACTCTAGCCAGTCTCCAGCACATCTGAATTCAGGGTGAGCTATTATTCCTAGCTCGGACTGGATTCTCTCCCTCACGTCTTGGTGTCTTTGAAGTTCGGACATGGACCATTTCTGTTACTTGTTTTAGCTTTTTAAATACTCTTAGATTTAGAAATTTGAGGATAGATGTTCTTGATGTGATGACTTCCAGATTTTGGGATTAATAAATATTAAACTTTAGAAGTTTATTTAATTGATAACGCTAATAAGTTTTGGATCTTCCGCAGTATTTTACTACTCATAATTGATATACTGATAAATGTTGGAGTTTAGATTTGTTGGTTCGCTCACCTAGGAGGATAAGTGTGGGTGCCACTCATGGCTCATTTTGGGTCATGACAAACTTGGTATCCGAGCTTTAGGTTCGTTGGTCTCATCACACAAGAACGAGTCTAGTAGAGTCTTGAGGAAATGTAGGGGGACACCCTTACTTTTCTTTGAGAGGCTATAGGACTTTAGGAAAACTCCATTCTTTCTTTCTTTCGTGCTATTACTTGGATCCAATTGGTATCTAGGTGATACAAATTGGTATCTGACATCCTCACTTTATTTCGCAGATGGTTAGAACTAGAGCAATAACTGTGCCAACACCAACACCGGCAAGACAGGGTGCGTCTGAGCCAACCATTGGGGCTGTAGCTCGAGAAGGAGCAGTGGCAAGAGGCCGTGGTAGAGGTTGCAAGAGAACGCCCTCTAGGGGTAGAGGACAAACACCTGGTCCATCTAATAATAGGGCGGTGACTCCTCCACCGACTGATGAGGTAGTGAGAGAGGGTGAAGAAGGGGAAAACGAGCGGGTTCAAGAAGAGGAATTACCACCCCAGCCTACCCAGAGATGATTAACCAGGTTCTTACTTATCTTAGTGGGTTATCTGATCAGGGCTAGACACCTACAGTATTTTCTGCACCAGCACCTCAAGTTCCGGGAGTACAACATGCAGCTGTTGTGGCTCCCCGCATGGATGCCTCATTGGAAGTAGGCACGTTTCCTCGATTGACTACAGGGTCTATAATGACGAGTGATCAGCATGAACTTTTCACTAAATTCTTAAAGTTGAAACCTCCAGTTTTCAAGGGTGCTGAATCTGAGGATGCCTATGATTTTCTGGTTGATTGTCATGAGCTGCTACATAAGATGGACATAGTAGAATGATTCGGTGTTGAGTTTGTGACCTACCTGTTTCAGGGGAATGCCAAAATGTGGTGGCGGTCGTATGTTGAGTGTCAAACAGCACAGGCACCACCTATGACTTGGGCATCATTCTCTAGCTTATTTATGGAGAAGTATATACCCCGGACTTTGAGGGACAAGAGGAGAGATGAGTTCCTGAGCCTAGAGCAAGGCAGGATGTCTGTTACTGCTTATGAGGCTAAGTTTTGTGCACTATCCAGGTATGCCACCCAGCTTTGCTTTAGTCCACAAGAGCGGATTCGCCGTTTTGTGAAAGGATTGAGGTCAGATTTGTAGATCCCAGCCTTACAGGTAGCTGCCGCAGCAAAATCCTTTCAGGAAGTGGTCGATTTTGTGATAGAGGTGGAGGGGTGAAGCCAGACGACTTCACCATGGCATTGACATCTAAGAAGTTCCGTAAGGGAGGTGAGTTTAGTGGTTCTTACTCCAGAGGGCAGAGTTCAGGAGGTTACCCAGCCAGTCCTATTCAGTCTTCACTACAGGCTGTAGCTGGGGGTCCATCGTAGACCAGTCAGCATTTTTCTGAGTTTGGAGGTTATCCCCAGACTTCGTCATTCTCACAGAGACCTATGCTTGACTCCAGAAATTGTTATGGATGTGGAGAGACTGGACATATTAGGAAATATTGTCCAAAACAGAGTTACAGACCCCCAATAGCTAGAGGTAGAGGTGGTCATGGTAGGGGCCGCCATTTTGGAGGACGTGGTGGCCAAGGTAATGGTGGTCATCAAATCAGTCGGGGTGGCGGGAAAGTTGTAACTACTGCAGCGCAACATGATAGGGGCAACGGGCAGACAGGTGATAGGGCCCATTGTTATGCTTTCCCCGGGAGATCTGAAGCAGAGACATTTGATGTTGTTATCACAGGTAATCTTCTGATCTGTGATTGCATGGCTTCTGTATTATTTGATCCTAAATCCACATTTTCATATGTATCTTCCTCATTTGCTACTGGTCTTGATTTATATTGTGATTTGCTTGACATGCCTATTCGTGTCTCTACTCCTGTGGGTGAGTCTGTGATAGTTGAGAAGGTGTATAGGTCTTGTCTTGTGGCTTTTGTGGGGAGCAATACTCACATAGATTTGATTATTCTAGAGATGGTTGATTTCGATGTAATTCTGGGTATGACTTGGCTTTCTCCAAATTTTGCAACCTTAGATTGTAATGCTAAAACTGTGACATTGGTCAAGCCTGGGACAGATCCCCTAGTGTGGGAGGGTGACTATATTTTCACTCCAGTTCATATCATCTCTTTCTTCGTGCTAAGAGAATGGTTAGTAAGGGTTGTTTAGCTTTCTTGGCACATCTCAGGGATGATACTTCCCAAGTACCTTCGATGGAGTCTGTCTCGATAGTCCGTGAGTTTCTGGATGTGTTTCGTGCAGACCTTCCTGGTATGCCACCAGATAGGGATATTGATTTTTGTATTGATCTGGAGCCGGGTACTCGCCCCATTTCCATACCCCCATATAGAATGGCTCCAGCTGAGTTAAGGGAGAAAGGCCCAACTCCAGGAGTTGTTAGGTAAAGGCTTTATTAGACCAAATGCATCCCCTTGGGGTGCTCCGGTTTTATTTGTGAAGAAGAAGGATGGAAGTTTTCGGATGTGCATAGACTACAGATGACTGAATAAGGTAACTATTAAGAACAAGTATCATATTCCCCGCATTGATGATTTGTTCGACCAGTTACAAGGTGGTTGTACCTTGTCAAAAATTGATTTGAGATCTGGTTATCACCAATTGAAAATACAGGCAATAGATGTGCCAAAGACTGCTTTTCGAACCAGGTATGGGCATTATGAATTCTTAGTAATGTCTTTTGGGCTTACGAATGCCCCTGCTTCTTTCATGAGCCTGATAAACGGGATTTTTAAGACATATCTGGACCTCTTTGTTATTGTATTCATTGATGATATACTGATATACTCAAAGAGCAGGAAAGAACATGAGGAGCATTTGAGAATTGTATTGGAGTTGTTAAGGGAGAAAAGGCTTTATGCCAAATTCTCCAAGTGTGAGTTTTGGCTAGATTCAGTGTCCTTCTTGGGGCACGTGGTTTCTAAGGAAGGAGTGATGGTGGATCCTTCTAAGATTGAAGCAGTGAAGAGTTGGATAAGACCTACTAATGTACAGAGGTAAGGAGCTTTGTTGGTTTAGCTAGCTACTACCATCGATTTGTCAAGGGATTTTCTTCTGTTGCTTCCCAATTGACAAATTTGACTAAGCAGAATGTTCCATTTGTATGGTCGGATGAATGTGAAGAAAGCTTCCAGAACCTCAAGACCTTGTTGACTACTGCGCCAATTCTTACCTTGCCAGTGGAAGTTAAGAATTTCATTGTTTACTGTGATGCATCTTATTCTGGTTTGGGTGCAGTGCTAATGCAGGAGAGGAATGTAATTGCTTATGCTTCGAGGCAATTAAAAGTGCATGAACGTAACTATCCGACCCATGATTTGGAGTTGGCTGCAGTTGTGTTTGCATTAAAGCAATGGAGACATTATCTATATGGGGTCAAAAGTCTATACAGATCATCGTAGTTTACAATATGTCTTTACTCAGAAAGATTTGAATTTGAGGCAGAGGAGGTAGATGGAACTACTGAAGGACTATGATATTACTATTTTGTATCACCCAGGAAAAGCTAATGTTGTGGCAGATGCTTTTAGTAGAAAAGCAGGGAGCATGGGAAGTCTAGCGCACTTACAGGTTTCTAGACGCCCATTGGCTAGAGAGATTCAGACCCTGGCTAATGACTTTATGAGGCTGGAAGTACTAGAGAAGGGAGGATTTTTGGCCTGTGTGGAGGCAAGATCTTCTTTTCTTGACAAGATTAAGGGAAAACAGTTTACTGATGAGAAGCTGAGCCGAATTCGAGATATGGTATTACGAGGAGAGGCTAAAGAGGCAATAATTGATGAGGAAGGCGTTTTGAGAATTAAGGGAAGGGTATGTGTGCCCCGTGTTGATAATTTGATTCACGTTATTCTTACATAGGCTCATAGTTCAAGGTATTCTATACATCCTGGTGCAACCAAGATGTATCGTGACCTAAATCAACATTTTTTGGTGGAGTAGAATGAAGCATGACATTGTTGATTTTGTTTCCCAATGCCCGAATTGTCAGCAGGTAAAGTATGAACACCAGAGGCCAAGACACTTCAGAAAATGCCCATTCCTGAATGGAAATGGGAAAGAATTGCAATGGATTTTGTGGTTGGTCTTCCAAAGACATTGGGTAAGTTTGATTCTATTTGGGTAATTGTTGACAGATTAACTAAGTCTGCTCACTTCATTCCGGTCAAGGTGACTTACAATGCAGAGAAGTTAGCCAAACTCTAAATCTCAAAAATTGTTCGATTGCATGGAGTTCAACTTTCCATCATATCAGATAGAGGTACGCAATTTACTTCTAAGTTTTGGAGAACATTGCATGCTGAATTAGGTACTAGGTTTAGGTTGGATCTTAGTACTGCATTTCACCCTCAGACCGATGGTCAGTCTGAGCGAACGATTCAGGTGTTGGAGGAGATGCTTCGTGCATGTGTGATAGAATTTGGTGGTCATTGGGATAACTTCTTACCCTTAGCAGAGTTTTCATACAATAATAGCTATCACTCAAGTATTGATATGGCCCCATTTGAGGCACTGTATGGGAGGAGATGTAGGTCTCCCATTGGTTGGTTTGATGCATTTGAGGTGAGACCATGGGGTACCGATCTTTTGAGGGAATCGTTAGATAAAGTAAAATTCATTCAGGAGAAGCTTCTAGCAGCTCAGAACAGTCAGAAAGAATATGCAGATCGAAAGGTTAGGGACTTGGATTTTATGGAGGGTGAACAAGTCTTGCTAAAGGTTTCACCCATGAAAGGAGTGATGCGGTTTGGGAAACGAGGTAAGCTTAGTCCGAGGTATAGTGGTCCATTTGAAGTTCTGAAGCGCGTGGGGGAGGTGGCTTATGAATTGGCATTGCCTCCAGGACTCTCAGGAGTGCGCCCGGTATTTCATGTGTCTATGCTGAAAAAGTACCATAGGGATGGAAACTACATTATTCGTTGGGATTCAGTTCTTCTTGATGAGAATTTGTCTTATGAGGAGGAGCCTGTTGCTATTTTAGATAGAGAGGTCCGCAAGTTGAGATCAAAGGAGATTGCATCTATCAAGGTTCAGTGGAAGAATCGGCCAGTTGAAGAGTCCACTCGGGAGAATGAGGCTGATATGCAAGAAAGATATCCACATCTTTTTACAGATTCAGGTACTCTTTCTCGCCCTTGCTTTTCTTCCTGTGATCGTTCTAGGACGAACGATGGGTAAATTGGTATCTATTGTAACAACATGTTTAGTCGGTTCGAGCAGTAGAACTATTTTTGATAAAAACTGATTGGGTCGACAGATCACGCGACGGTCCGTCATGGTCACGACGGACCGTGCTAGACTCCGTCGTCCCATACTTGTGTAATTTCTTCTGCTGCTCTCCTCATTACCCTCGACGGTAGGTAGGACGAACCGTCATAGGCACGACGGTCCGTCGAGGGTCTTCGTTCCAAAACACTTCAACTCTGAAATCTGAGTACTGGGATCGACTCTCTGAACTGCACGATGGAACTGCAGCACGGACCGTCGTAGATACGTCGGACCGTCACAAGTTGCGTAACCTCACTACTGAATTTAACTCTCTGAACTTTGTGACGGACCTGCAGGACGGGCCATCATAGATACGACGGACCGTCACAAGCTGCGTAACTCCACCCTGGGTCGGATTCCGCTAAAATTTAAATGGGTGTTTTGGACTATTCATGATTATAATTATGAAATTAGTGGGGTAAGTTCAATAATTTATTTACTTGGGGGTTAAAGAAGATAATAGGGAAATAAATAGTGGGTTACTTTTATCATAATGGATTATATGTTAATTAGGGTAAAAGAAAAAGAATCTGCAGAAGAAAAATAAAAAGAACAGAAAGGGAGAACGAGCGAGAGACAGATAACGAAGAAGAAAGCAAGTGACTTAGACTTCAGATTGAAAAGATTCAAAGGCATTGGGGAGGTAGCTTGCTTGATCACGATTCTTTGGTGGAGGTAGGTTATGGTTTATTTATATGTGATAGATAAACTCTAAATAGCGATCGATATGTATTGGGTGGTATTGTAAAGTCTTCTATGTACTTGATTGTGCAATTGTATGTTTTGATTGTGCAGTTGTGGTTGGTTAGAATGATGAGATTGTTGAACCTTCAATCTTAAATCCTCTCTATTAAGATGACGCCTTGACATGAAGAAAACTTGATGAAATAAAATAATGAGATAAATCGATCGGAGTGTCACGTTCCGACACGGTATTTTTGGATTAGAGTTTCACGTTTTGACACGGTATTCTTGGATCGGAGTGTCACGTTCCGACACGGTATATGGGATCGGAGTGTCACGTTCCGACACGATAATAATAAAGAGAAGGAATTTTGAATTAGGTTAATATACTCATATTTGAAAAACCTATTTCCCAAATGAGTATGGTGTGGAGGCTTGATTCCTCATAGGTGTGCTTGGTGTTGTTGCCAATGGTTTTTGTACTTCTTTTTTGTCACCTATTAAGTATTGTGGTTGATTTTATATTATTAATCAGTATATATTGCTTTCTATTTTGAGTTGGCCGATGATACCTACTCAGTACGTGTTCCTTGTACTGACCCCTACATGTATTTTCTTCTTGTTGTTTTGTGGAGTGCAGCAAGTGCACTATCAACTTCGACTCGCCCTCAACTCTAGCCAGTTTCCAGCACATCAGAATTCAGGGTGAGCTATTATTCCTAGCTCGGACAGGATTCTCTCCTTCATGTCTTGATGTCTTTGAAGTTCAGACATGGACCATTTCTGTTACTTATTTTAGCTTCTTAAATACTCTTAGATTTAGAAATTTGAGGATAGATGTTCTTGATGTGATGACTTCCAGATTTTGGGATTAATAAATATTAAACTTTAGAAGTTTATTTAATTGATTACGTTAATAAGTTTTGGATCTTCCGCAGTATTTTACTACTCATAATTGATATACTGATAAATGTTGGGGTTTAGATTTGTTGGTTCGCTCACCTAGGAGGATAAGTGTGGGTGCCACTTGCGGCTCGTTTTGGGTCGTGACAATATATATATATATATATATATATATATGTACATACACACACACATACACTAGCCATATATTTCATGTGTAAATAAAATTTAAAATTCATATAATACTTTTTAAACCTTTTGTATCTCTTATAACGATTATTCTCGTAAATATAATAAAATTATCTTCTTACTTCAAATCAACTCCTAATTTACCTTTTATATTCAACAAATTCATTATTATTTTTTAAACCAAATTTATTCATTCAAATTAATGTTTGATGATTTTTTTTCCCATCATTTTATTGAGGGGACAAGACTGACCATTGTTCCATTGGTTGAAAAAATAATTTTCGTAGCTACAAATAACTTGAGCATTACATCTCATATTCAATTAATTTTCTTAAGTGAATTAAGGTTTGATCAATAAATGTTGTATTTTTAGAATAATTTTGTGATAGTGTATTGTGCATTTTTACCACTTATTTAATATGATCGTATAAATATTGGGACAATTTTAATAGCTTTACAATTAATGGACTTTTATGTTTATGAGAAAGAATACAATAAAAAGTCCAAATCGCATGTCAAAAGAAAATTTCAACTTCATCATATCATTTCATATTATGATCATATCATGATTTCAGGTAGGGCTGCTTAGGGTTGTGTATAAAAATTCAATTGAACTGTAATTCGAATCAAACCGACTTACAAAATCGATATTTGATTTGATTTGGTTAGGTTTTGTTTTAAATTTTTGAAAATCGTTTTTTATTTGATTTTTGTTTTACTAAAAAAGAATTGCAAAAATAACCGAATTGGACTGATAAAATTAGATACATAAAGTTTATAATTGTCGATATATTATTCATAAATAAAATATAAATATTTTGTTAAATTTTAAGTAACTTAAGTCTTTAACTTACCATTTTCTCAAGTCAAACACTTCAATTTTAGCTCAACTAATACAATTCTCAGTTCAAATCCATCAACATTCATTATTCTAGTCTTTACCAATTATACCTCTGATAAGATAGTCACACTTTCTCTTAATTAAATTATTCTATTTGTGTAATGATAATTCTCGTATTACTTAATTGAAAACAATAGTCTTGTAGTTTTCTGTGGATTGTTAATGTACTAGGGGGTTGTTTGATTGAGAACTAGTTATCACAAGATTAACTATCTTAGGATTAGTTATCATGAGATAACTTATCCCACAATGTGTATAAGATAACGTATTCCATCACTTTGCTATAAATGACGGATAAGTTATCTCAAACATGTCAACCAAATATAATATCTAAATTTTATCGAGAACTATTATTTTTCCCATGACTATTTATGTTTATTTCTCGTATAAAACGAGTCCTAGATATTTATATCTATCAAGATACATATGTCCTAAATAATTTATTACTTTAAATAGAAAAAAATAGAAAAATTAAAAAAAATCGTTAATAATCAAACTGACGACAAGATTTGATTTTGAAAGATACAAAGAAATTGAATAGATAAATTTGATTTGAATTTTTATACAATAACCAATACAAACCGAACCACACAAAAATCTAATTTCCTGTGATGTTTTCTCACGGGCCGTAAGAAAGCAAAATAAAGCAGTAACAACCCCGGACCATTTTAGTCAAAAAACTGTCCATTCTCATGTTCTGTTCTTCACACGTGCACTGTTTTAGTTGGACAACATATAAATTCATGGGTTTAGGGTTCTACGGTTTAAGAGAGCAGTTGAACGTTGTGTAGGGGGAATAAGATGGGTGCAGACAAAGGGAAGAAACAAAAAGTGGATGAAGAAAACAACATTGATGGTGACCTTGTTTTTTCCATTGAAAAATTGCAAGAAATTCAAGACGAGCTTGAGAAGGTAATCAATCCCTTTTATTCATTTGACTACTTTATACTACTAGTTTTTTTTGTGACAATACTCAGCATAATTGGAGTGAGTGGTGCTTTATTTATATTGTTTCTTGAATAATGTGTTCTGTTAGATAACCTTCCTTGTCTGGACAATTCGAAGATTTGCTTCCTGATATTGTTTCTAAAATAGTGTGTTATGTTCTCTGTATGTGCATAATCTTGATAACATTTGGATGTGCAATTGTTAAAGTTGATAACAACAGCGGGAATAGATAAAAATACTCTCGTTGATGCAAGCCCTCTTATATATTCCTTTTCAATGAAGGGGTGCCCTGATTGTCAATGATGTGAGTTGAGAACCATGATGTCTCAATTCAAATCACCGTAGTGACAAAAATACTAAGTGATTTCTTTCCAATCCTGTCGTAGACTTGGTGGACAAAGTTATGTGGTAATTTTTGCTGGTGGGCTGAGGTATGCACAAGTTGTCCTGGACACAACAGTTATAAAAAATAAATAAATCCTCTATGTGTAAAGAAGCATCTCTATATGAAATGAAAGAAATAGAAGAACTTTTCAAAGCAAACATGAAATACTCATACTGTGAAACATAAATTTACTTCTTTTTTAGCTTTTTGATGTAGACTAAAAGATGTCAACACTGTGGACGGAATGTTCGACTTACTTATTTTCCTACAGTAATGTAAAGGAACTGAGTTGGAGGTTTTGGTGCTCTGTATGTGAGAATCTTAACCTTCTCAAACCAAAGCATCTCTATTAAAATTCAAGCTTTTGCTAGTGCGCTGACAAAAAATGGTGTGAAGGGTATGTTCTAGTTTAGGTGAAAGTTGAGACAAAATAAATAAATATTTAACTTAGAGTCGATTGCTAGATTCTTTTGTTGCTTAATAGTTGGTGTTACATGTTAACTAATGAGCATTTTAATTTTTCTATCAGATTAATGAAGAAGCAAGTGATGAAGTATTGGAAGTGGAACAGAAGTACAATGAGGTCCGCAAGCCTGTCTATGATAAGTGAAACAACATCATTAAAGCTATTCCAGATTTCTGGTTGACTGCTGTTAGTGATCCTATCCTGAGACTTTTGTATCTCTATGTTGCTGCAATTCTGAATTGCTTCTCATTTGATTGATTTGTTTCATTACTTGCAGTTTTTGAACCATCCTGTCCTAGGTGAACTTCTAACTGAAGAAGACCAAAAGGTTTGGTTCTAATTTGTTGGTTATAACTATAATTCTAGATTATAACCAACCTACTGCTTATTTTGGCCAAGCTCTATCAATGCTGAATTTAGTTGTTATTTTTGACAAGTCATTGCTGTAATATCAACAATGCTCTCTAATAAATCTATAATAAGCTTTAACTTATCATCTAAATGCTTCTTGAGTTATGCATCTTAAAATGCATCCGCCTCATCCCATGCTAGATCTTCAAGTTTCTTAGTTCTATTGAAGTGGAAGAATCTAAAGATGTGAAGTCGGGCTATTCGATCACCTTTGTAAGTTTTCCCCACATGGAATTAATGTACATCCATGTATGTAAATTGTTATTTCTGGAAATTCAAATTGATGACCACCTTTTATAGAACTTCAGTGCAAATCCTTATTTTGAAAATACAAAGCTCTCAAAGACCTATACCTTCCTTGAAGATGGACTGACAAAGATTTCTACTACAACAATAAAATGGAAAGAAGCCATGGTGAGTTTCCGTTTTGTAGCTCGACAGATGTCGCACATTCTGTATGTTCTGTATTTCATCGTATTGATGATATTGGTTGACTCTTTAAAGGGCATCCCTAATAGAGTTTCTAATGAGAAGAATGGAAACAAGCGATCTCATGCTGAGGAAAGGTGAGTTTACTTATTTCTAGAATTTCTATATTATCTATTTTTAATCAACTTTTGCTATTTATATGCCAACTTAAAATTGAATGCTCTGATATATGGTTGGAAACGTAGTTTGGTTAATGTTGATAGTATGCTTACTTGTTTCAAACTTCCCTGATGATAATTTTTAAGTGTTTGTTGATGCACATTATGACATATACGGTGTATCATTGGTCCATTGCAGTGCAAACCTTCAAATATAATTGTACTTGATGATATACGGTGTATCATTGGTCCATTGCAGTGCAAACCTTCGAATATAACTGTTCTTGATGATATTGGTTGTTGGAATGTTTTTGCATCACTTCTACTGGTTTTTGGTCAGCGGTGACGCTGAGCTTTGTCATCATAATCAAATAAGAAGCTGAGACTCTTCTAGAAAACATGAATATAATCACTATTTAATGCAGCTACTTTGTAGCGGTGGTGCTGTAACTGGCCTTATGTTCTGTAGTGTTTTCTTGATAAACATTGGAATGTGATAGTTCTGGTCATCCTTGCTCAGTTGCTTTCCCTCTTGGGGTCTCCTATGCAGCTTCTTTACATGGTTCGGCCAATGGAGGGGATGGAAGCGTAAAGAGATTATTCAGAAAGATGAGAGATGTAAGGATGAAGGTGTATTTTATTTATGAGGAAAGCTCCTCTATTTATACACAAAATTTACAAACTTTTGGCCAAAAGTGGCCGACACATACTTTACACATGGCCTCTCTTTATTCGGCCGACACAAAAAACAAAATACTTACTATTACTACTTTATATAATTGGCCGACAAACTTTTTACATGATTGGCCGACAAACTATTTACTTTACGACTTTTATACAATTTGGCTTTTTATAGCCGACGCAACACGACAAAAATAAAATTATTTCTTTCTACATATGGCTGATATTCAGCCGACACAGAATTTTAACAAAATAAAATACAAAATAAAATACAAATACTTTCTTCTTCTTTTTTTTTTTTTTATACAATTTGGCTTTTTATAGCCGACGCAACACGACAAAAATAAAATTATTTCTTTCTACATATGGCTGATATTCAGCCGACACAGAATTTTAACAAAATAAAATACAAAATAAAATACAAATACTTTCTTCTTTTTTTTTTTTTTTTTTTTTTACTTATTCGATTTGTACGTCTGGTATGACATTATCTTCTCCTTGACATTTTGAACATATATGGTCGGGGTATTTTTGTCCAATAATTTTGCAATATCTGGTCAATAATTCTTCCGAAATAAACCCTTTCCTTAATGCTCTTGTTGTTGGTTTTTGCTCTGGCTTGAGTAGACTAAGTATCCATTGGCGTATCTCTTCCATATCTTGTTCTCTGGTTTCTTTAGAATTTGAATATATCATAACTTGCTCTCGTACATAATAGCTCCATACTGAGTTTCCGTTTAAATAATTGTTAGTTAGTTCATTTAGGATAGTTGCTATTCCTATAACTCTTTTGTTGGCGTAGAATTCTGGTATCTCAATCTTTTGTATTTCTTGTTGTATTCCGATATCTTCTGGAATTATCATATCTCTGGTCAAACCAATTTTTATAACTTGTATAATTGGTTTTATCTCATCAAATAATATCTCTGCTGGTGCTGAATAAAACTTTATATAAAACAATGTTCCTTTAGTAATTCTTTTATAGTTCATAAAGGCTTTGTATAGCTCTGGTATGGTAGATATTTCATCTCCTGTTTGGGTATAAACTGTATTAAGTAATCCATAACTATAACATGTTTTTACTAGATTTGCATTGGTGCCCGGTTGTGCTATTAACTTATTATATCCTTGTAGCTTTTGGGTTATAAAATCAGTGTTAGGGTTTTTGGTAGTTGGAGATCTAGGTGTTGAGTTTAAATAATTTTGGATTTTATAAAGGTTTTCAATATATGAGCGGGTTATTCGCATTATATAAATGTTTATTAGCATTTGAACCATATATTGTTTACAATAAATTTATTGTAAGAACAGATAACACACAAGTAAAATGGTGGATAACGAAAAAATTAGATGATTCAGTTACAACAAAAGAAATAAGAAGACTAGTATTAAACATACTAAATTTTACATTTACAATTGAGGTAATAAAAACTGACAAAAATATGATTGCAGACTATTTATCAAGACAGAGTTACACAGCCAGGACAAGATAATGTTATGGAAAACATACTCAAAACCCTAACTACACTTTGTACAAAAGTGGACAGTATGGGATTGAGAATTCAAAAGCTAGAAGAAAAGGAAGAATCTACAAGTCAGCAGCATGACTCTAAAAATGCGGAGCTACGTCGTTCGGCAGACGGTAAAAAGCCAGAACTAGAAGGAGACGTTGGGAAACTCCATAAAACCCATGACAATGTTTGTTTAAATGCAGCTACAGCAAGCACGTCTACAACAAAAGGAGCTAGTGGAATAAGATATACAAATTTAAATATGAACAAAATCTTCGATAAACCATTTATTCCAAAGAACCAAAAAGACTCATTATTTATACCACCGCAAATACATACTTACTCAGAAAGTTTAAAACAAGATAAAAAAGCCTACAACCACATAACCCGCTCATATATTGAAAACCTTTATAAAATCCAAAATTATTTAAACTCAACACCTAGATCTCCAACTACCAAAAACCCTAACACTGATTTTATAACCCAAAAGCTACAAGGATATAATAAGTTAATAGCACAACCGGGCACCAATGCAAATCTAGTAAAAACATGTTATAGTTATGGATTACTTAATACAGTTTATACCCAAACAGGAGATGAAATATCTACCATACCAGAGCTATACAAAGCCTTTATGAACTATAAAAGAATTACTAAAGGAACATTGTTTTATATAAAGTTTTATTCAGCACCAGCAGAGATATTATTTGATGAGATAAAACCAATTATACAAGTTATAAAAATTGGTTTGACCAGAGATATGATAATTCCAGAAGATATCGGAATACAACAAGAAATACAAAAGATTGAGATACCAGAATTCTACGCCAACAAAAGAGTTATAGGAATAGCAACTATCCTAAATAAACTAACTAACAATTATTTAAACGGAAACTCAGTATGGAGCTATTATGTACGAGAGCAAGTTATGATATATTCAAATTCTAAAGAAACCAGAGAACAAGATATGGAAGAGATACGCCAATGGATACTTAGTCTACTCAAGCCAGAGCAAAAACCAACAACAAGAGCATTAAGGAAAGGGTTTATTTCGGAAGAATTATTGACCAGATATTGCAAAATTATTGGACAAAAATACCCCGACCATATATGTTCAAAATGTCAAGGAGAAGATAATGTCATACCAGACGTACAAATCGAATAAGTAAAAAAAAAAAAAAGAAGAAGAAGAAAGTATTTGTATTTTATTTTGTATTTTATTTTGTTAAAATTCTGTGTCGGCTGAATATCAGCCATATGTAGAAAGAAATAATTTTATTTTTGTCGTGTTGCGTCGGCTATAAAAAGCCAAATTGTATAAAAGTCGTAAAGTAAATAGTTTGTCGGCCAATCATGTAAAAAGTTTGTCGGCCAATTATATAAAGTAGTAATAGTAAGTATTTTGTTTTCTTGTGTCGGCCGAATAAAGAGAGGCCATGTGTAAAGTATGTGTCGGCTACTTTTGGCCAAAAGTTTGTAAATTTTGTGTATAAATAGAGGAGCTCTCCTCATAAATAAAATACACCTTCATCCTTACATCTCTCATCTTTCTGAATAATCTCTTTACGCTTCCATCCCCTCCATTGGTATTTTTTTTTTTTTTTTTTTTTTTTTTTTTTGCAGATTACTTCATGATCATTTCTTATCCCAATTTTTCTGTTTTCTTTGGGGTGGTGGTGCAAGCTTTGGTGTACTGGGGTCTAATTTTTTGTTGAAGATTTTCATTTTGACACTGTATCATTGGTGCTTTTGCAGGTTGCTGAGATAATTAAGGATGACTTGTGGCCGCACCCGCTCACGTATTTTAACAATGTTAGTCCCATTCAAGCTTCCTTGTTTTCTTTAATCAAAATTTAGTTGTAAAAGATGTTTGTTGCCTAACACCATCTAAGGACTAAGCATTACTATACATACCGCAGGAGCCTGATGAAGAAACTTTCGATGGGGACCAGGTAAAGATGCATTAACTAGTTCTTAAGTGTCATATATATATATATATATATATATATATATATATATATATATCATGGATGAGTGCATGAATACTAGTTTACTGTGACTATAATGCGTGTTTCTCTCTGGGTTTACATTATTTTCAGTATATTCTTTCCTTATTAAGCTATAGCATTATATCTTCAATTAAGTTGTCTGGCATTTGTTGTCAATAATGTCGAATAATCTTCCTAAGTGATGGATCAACTTCTTAATGTAGTCCTCCGAAGGTCAAAAGATCATAATGGTCATTGAAGGTGGGAGAAAACTGCGGACTCGAGTGGAACTTGAGGTAGTAATTACCTTATCACTAAAATTCATGTGTTTCGTTAAGGTTGCTACCTTGGGTGGGTTAATTGTTGAGTAAGCTTTTTGTTAAGATGGTAATAGTTTGAGGGCCTAGTCTTTATTAATGTGGGAGTTGGGTCAATCTTTCGTTGAAGTTGAAAAAACCAGTAGTTAAATCTCAAAAAAAAAAAAATGGAAGTTAAAGTTGTGTTTGGACATGAACTTGGCTTGAAAATAACGCAAAAATTTGTGAGTGAATCATTATTTTGTGTGAAATATTCCCAACCTAGTTTTCCAAATTTCATGCTAAGTTGAAAGAATGGACCAAATTTTGATAGCCAAAGAATAATCTACAAATATTATTGCAAATATTTTAAATAAAATATATGAATAAATTGGTGGCTTAAGCGTACTTTTGGGAAAAACGTATTTGTTAGGTATAACTTCCTTAATCCTTTTCTTTCTCCCGACATACTGCGTCAATTATCTAGAAGTTTTTTTTTGATCTTTTCAAGAATTTTCTTCGTTTTATTTCATCTTCAATAGAAAAGCATAAATTCTAAGAATTGTGTGGTTACTTTACGGAGACTTCAAAATCTTAGATATGCAACTGCCTACATCTTTTTTATGATGGTTCCTTTTTTATGGTTTAAGGTACATGTTTTAGATTATTTGTGAGCAGTTTTCATCTTGGGTTGTGAGCATAACTTAGAAGAATCATTTAACCATGCTTACCACATGACCCACCATGTTTGTGGGGAGTATTTTTGTGAATACATAGTTTTTTATTTTATTAAAGAATAGCTACTGCAAAAGATATTGTTGCTGAGCTCAACTAAGGGTTGAAGCTCAACGGCGACATTTATGAAATTTGGAGCTTGTAGTCCAGTACGTGCTTAAAGAGCAAGAGGCTTTGGAAGCCATTGAAGAAGTCATGAATGAGCCTAAGGATGTTCATGGTTCAACATTTGCATGACTGTGTCACTTAAGATGCTTGGAAGAAAATTAATACCACTAACCTTGGATGATGACATCCTAATGGTGTTAAAGGAGCACAAAAGAGTTATATATCTTTGGAGTGCTTTGAAGAATATGTTTGGTACTTATTCTAGTCTTAACGATTAACTTAGATTCACATAAGAAATGGCTAGAACATTGAATGAAAACACATTTGAAGCAATAACAAATATGATCATGGAGTGGAAAAATGCTGGTCATGCTGACTGATGAACAATAGATCCAAACAATCATATGTCTTTTCTAGTTCATGAGACCATATGAAAATTAGAAAATGCATTTGACCCACAATGGATGAATAACAACTTTAGAACATGTCCTGAGGCATCTTGAGTTGGAGAACAAATGCCTTGAAGCTGCAAAACCAATATCTGAGTTGCACTTGGCTACAAGGCCCTCAACCTGCCAACAGAGCAATGACCTAACTAGGCAAGAATAAACAGCCTAGATGTGTCAAATTTGCGAAAATGATTTTCTACAATTATGTAAGAAGGGTCACTATTCCAAAAATTGCTTTGATACCAAAGGACGATTACACATTAATTTAAACTAATTAGATAGCATGTAATTGTAAAAGGACTTACATGTTCTATGTATAGCAGAACTGTGGAAGCGAAAAACTTGAACGAACCTTGACACTAACTAGTAATGGTTGTCACGATGTGTTGTAGCAACCCTAGATGCTATTGTGAGAGAAAAAAAAGTGTACTTAGAGTTTTATCTTTCGTGTGTCTTCTAGTTGTACACAATAGGTGTACTTATATTGGAAGCTATTATTGTCAGAATAATTATCAATATTTTAGTATTTATCCTTATGGGATTTCCATCAATACTTAGTAGAATTTCATTGGATCTGTTATTGTTGTATTGAATTATTCCTAATGGGTTTTTTCAACACCACTGATAGTGGGTGCGGGGATTCGCCTAAAATAATCAAAATATATAAAAATAGAGTTATCAAACTTAAATTATGAGATATTATATGGAGATTCTTGGAAGGAAATTAAAGGGAAAGGAGTGACATAAATTTCTATATAAAAGGTATTCTATTTTCTTTAATCTCACTTTAGCTTTTGTATTGATTACAGTAACAGAAATCATTAGAATGGTCCAGACTTTCCCATGAATTTTGGTCAAAGTACCCAAAATTGGTTGACCAAATCGGACACATATCTCACACTCACACCACACCCATGTTGTGTTGACATGAGTGCAACACCAAATGTGAAGGGTCTGAGCAACTAAGCTTATGGGTTAACTCTTATTTTAAATAGTTAGGCTAAGAGGTTCAAACTACAATATTTTATAAGCTGATGAAATAAGAATGAACTGCTATGAGATCTCCAAAATATTTTGAATGTCTGAAAGTTTGTGGGAATATTTCTTTTCTGAGATGGAAGTTACAAGAATATTTTGATTGTCGAAAAAAATTACTAGAATATTAAAATGACATCGAATATCTTATGCTTGAATTGATTTACAAAATTTTGAAAATGTGGTAAAACAACAACAAACCAAGTGAAATGCCACAACTAGGGTCTAGGAGGGTGGTGAATAAGCAACCTCTCTACCCCTACCTTGTGAAGGGCAGAAATTTGTTTTCGATAGACCCTCAGCTCAAGTAAACATATCAAAATAGAAAAAGAGAGAAGGGAAAATGCTCAAATATGCCATTAAACTTTCAGAATAGGCTCATTTATGCCATTAGTTAAAAGTTTGACTCATTTATGTCATTATTGTTAAAGAAAAAGACTCATTCATACCATTATTTTTTAACAATGGTTTTGCAAGATCATTTTTGACACGTGGCCAATTATAATTCTGCCACGTCATCAATTTTTTTAATTATTTTTTTTAAAGAAATTAATTTGATTTTTTTCTGAATTTTGATTTTTTTATTTAAAAAATTGATGATGTGGCCAATTATAATTCAGCCACATCATCAATTTTTTAAATAAAAAATTAATAAAAAAATTTAATTCAATTTTTTTTCCACAATTAGATTTTTTTTATATAAAAAATTGATGAGTGGCCGAATTATAATTGGCCACGTGTCAAAAATGGTTTTGCAAAACCACAATTAAAAAATAATGGCATGAATGAGCTTTTTCTCGAACGATTATGGCATAGATGAGCCAAACTTTTAACGGATGACATAAATGAGTCTTTATTAAAAGTTCGATGACATGTTTGAGCCTAATCTGAAGAGAAATAAATTAGAGGACTCCATGTTAAAATGATGGGGAAAAATATAAATGTGGTAATGTGTGTTGAAAACATTAATGTAGAGAAACTTCGCTGGAAACTAAAAGTGAATCCCTATGATTTTCACAAAATTAAAAAATATTTCGACACAAAATTTAATATACATATCAATTTTAATTTTAATTTTGATTAGTTCCACCTAATATTATAATTGATATATAGTTATAAAGAGTTAAGCGTAATCATTGTTTATTAATTTTCATATATTAAATAGATATCACAATAACTCATAAAAAAAGAAATAACCAAAATGAGGTAATACTAATAATAGTACCTAAAGATGTTTCTAGAACTATTTAATTTTCTTGTTATCATTCTTCGTAGATTTTTGCTTGCATGAGTTACCTTTTTACCTTTGATCACCATACATCTCATATATAGAAAGATGTTTAATAAATTATTTATTCTTGATAGATTTTTATTAGAATGAAATTACATTTTTATTCTTGATCATCTTTAATATAAATATATCATCCTATTTATTTTTATTTGTAAAGTTACTTTTAACATCTTTTTTTTTAATTTCAATATAATATATATTATTAATCTTATCACGCTAATTTATTTTCAAATATATTGATTAGAATCAAAATAATAATTAATTCGTGATATTTTTATATAAAAAGTAGGTGTTTTAATAAGCATAATGAATAGAATAAATATTAACAATTAAATTAAAGTAATAGTAAAATAGAGCAATTTAAAATAGATACCACAATAACTCACAATAGAAATAAAAAGGAAATGAGGTAACAAAAAAATAAGTTATTGGTAATAATAATTACTTAAGATGTTTATAGAACTATTTAATTTTTTTGTTATCATTCTTGGTAGATTGTTGTAAGCGTGAAATTATATTTTTGCCCTTGATCATTGTTCATTTCATATATAGAAAGATAATTCTAGAATTATCTATTATCTTTCTTCATAGATTTTTGTTAGTGTAAAATTACATTTTTGCCCTTGGTAGATTTTTGTTGGCGTGAAATTATATTTTTGCCCTTGATCGTCATTCATTTAATGTATAGAAAGATAATTCTAGAATTATTTATTATCTTTATTCATAGATTTTTGTTAGTGGGAAATTACATTTTTGCCCTTGGTAGATTTTTGTGAGCGTGAAATTATATTTTTGCCCTTGATCATTATTCATTTCATATATAGAAAGATTATTCTAGAATTATTTATTATCTTTCTTCATTGATTTTTGTTAGTGTGAAATTATATTTTTTCCCTTGGTCGTCCTCCACTTTACTCTTATATATATATATATATATTCGCGCAGTGGTGAACTATGTCAATATTCTACTTTTGAATATTTTATAATAGAAGTGTTTTTGAGTGGGTATGGCCTACGATAAATTGTCAGAATATTTTAACCAAATATGAAATAAAATATTTTTTAAATCTTAGAACCAAAAAGATTTGATTCTAATTGTATGCATTTTGTTATTTATTCTTTATTTAATTATGGAGAAAAGGTCTGATATACCCTTCAACTTTGTCATTTAGAGCTGATTTACCCCTTGTTATGAGAGTGACTCATATATACCCCTACTTGTAAACAAATGACTCACATATACATACTCTTTTCCTCTAACGGTAATGAAAAAAAATTTTAATCTAAATTTTAATTATTTTTTTTCTAAAAAATATAATTCATATGTGTAGATTTAATCCTCATCAAACATATTGTTTTTTACTTTTTTTTTGTTTCATTGACTAATTTATAATTATTATTTTGATAATCAAATTTATTTATGTTTCACTAATATTTTTGTAAAACTTATTGTAGATGACCAAATTTTTTCTTGAAATACGAAATTAAATTACAATACACAAAAAAAATAGTTTAAATTTTTTTTCTTTAAACTAAAGAATGACAGAAAAAAACAAAATAAGGATAAGAAACTCAAATAATTATAATAAAAGAAGTCAAAAAAATAATTTATGCATGAAAAAAATTAAAATATACATTGAACTTTGACAGAAGAATCATATATATCCCTAAATAATTTTTTTTTTAAAATTAGAAGTAATAAATATAAATTTAAAACTAATTTTTTATGTTCCATTAAATGAAGGGTATATGTGAGCCATTTTGTAACGGCAGCTGTATATGTGAGCCGTTTGTATAACGGTAAGGGCTTTTATATATGAGCCACTTTTATAACGAGGGGTATATCAGCTCTAAATGACAAAGTTGAGGGGTATATCAGACCCTTTTCCCTTTAATTATAGTAATCATCACCAGTCTTTACAAAAGATATGAAATTGTTTCGTTGTCTATATTTGTATTTTCAAGAAGTGTAAAAATATTTTATTCATTAATTGCGAGATATTTCTCCTACTCAAACCTCTACATATATAATCTAAATATTTTACATGTTATATAATTAGTTGTGTACTTGATAAGTTAATTGAAATTTAAAAACACATCTCTTGGAGTTCAATGGAATAACTTATGCCGCTCAAATAATTTGGATTAAATGATGTTTTAGCAAGTCCGTCATTCAAAATCATTTGCAGTCGATGACACTACTTTGATAGCCAAAAGACATATTTTTTTGTTTATTTTTCGATCAATATGGTTAAAAAATTTATTTGCGACTTTTAAGCTAATGTTTATAAGGAGTTAATTATTTCTTTAATATTTGATTAATCTGGATTCATCCTACTTTCAGGGGTAGCTCATTGACTCCAATCCAACATTTGAACCCTAAACTTTTGATTAAGGTTGAGTAAAATATTAACCATCCGGTATTTCTTTAATTTTTGCATGTCATAATTGAATGTCTCCATAAGATAGAAAGTTGAATAACTAAGACTCCAAGGTAACGTGGAACCACCATAACTTCTGAACATTCAAAAGTCCCTTCTTGGACATCCCATGGATCTTTTAACCTCTGAAAACTCTATAAAGATCAAAGTCATTTATTTTACAACTTTATGAATTCTATTCTACATTACAACAATAGTCTAATGATTACATCAAACTTTTGATTAACATATCTTTACTTCAACATAATGATTAAAAGAATAAAAATAAACAATAAAGTTTAAAACCTGTACTCAAAATAACAATTAATAACATAAACATAAATTAATGATCGTAAAAAACATACCAGGATCTGTAACAATAGAATGAAATAGATAGGAAAAAATCGAGTCCACTGTATGCTTGTCCCCTTAAGAAAGCCATTCTCCTCTAGTACCTGCTTATAAAGAAAGAGATATTTTCAAGATAGAGTGATTCTATTTACCAGTGTATTGATACCAAAACAATGGTGTCAGTGAGTCACTTTACAGGAGCAAAGTACATGAATATTTAATTATGTAGAAGAAGTTCAGAATTTTCATTGTTTTAAAATGAGACGAAAACTCTTTGTTTATAGATAATAAAAGGTAGTGTGAATAAATTCTTTTTGTGCCTTATCGAAAAAGTCACAACCTTTTATCAAAGCCACAACTTTTCACAAAAGTCGCAACTTTTCATAAAAGTCGCAACTCTTCATAAAAGTCGCTACTTTTCATAAAATCGCAACTTTTCGTAAAAGTCTAAACTTTTCAGTAAAGAAAAGGCTAATTTTGGAAATAAATAAATAAATTAAAAGGAAATCCTGGTTTGTGGTGGCGCAACGGAGGCGGGTCTAGGGTTCTCTTTTATATAGATATATGGATATGTACTAGCCATTTGTTTCATAAGTAAATTAAATTTATAATATGTATTATTACTTTTAAAACTGTTTAATCTATAACGATTATTCTCGCTAATATAATTTTTTTTATTTCAAATCAATTTTTAATTTACCATTTAGATTCACTAAATTCATTATTTTTTATCAAACTTATTACTATTTCATTCAAATCAATGTTTAATAAAATTTGTACTAACCATGGTAACATTTATTGAAAAAATAATTTTCTTGGCTACTAACAACTAGAATGCCACAACTTATGTTCAATTTATATTTTATTGAATTTAGATTTGATCTATAATTGTTGTATTTTCTTTAGAATACTTTTGTGATAGTGTATTATTTGATCTATAAACTTTTGGTTATTTTGTAAGATTGTATAAAGAATTGAGCCAATTTTAATAGTTTTACAACTTATGGGGTTCATGTTTATGAAAAACATACAATATAAGAATTCCAAATTGCATGACAAAACAAAATTTCAACTAGATTTAATGGTTTCATATCATGATTTGGAATCATGATTTCATATCGCATGACCAAACTGGCCCTAAGATCAATAACATATTTGAATCTGAGTATTAAAATGTGCAATTAGATTTAGGTGTATGAATCTTAATCGACATTGGAGTATAAAGATGTTGTATCATGATAAGAATACTAAATAATTAAGACTTTTGTTTTCTCAATATTTTAATATATACTCCCTCTGTTTCACAAAGAATGACCTGATTTGACTTGACAAGAAGTTTAAGTAAATAAAGAAGACTTTTGAATCTTGTGGTCCTAAATTAAAGTTACGTCAAATGTACAAAATTGTCTTTTAATCTTGTGGCCTTAAACATGCCACGTGGAAAGCTAAAGTTAAAATGTTACCAAAATGAAAGAAAGATGTTATTCTTTTTGAAACAGGCTAAAAAAGAAAGGAGATCATTCTTTTTGAGACGGAGGGAATAAAGCTTATCTTTATTTTAAATTAATAAATATAAAACCTAATTTCAGTTGATATGCCTGTTGGTAGTGGTGATGGTTAGCGCTAGTTGTTGTGGTACTGACTAGAGGTTGTCTTGGGTAATAGTAGCTAGTAATGATGCTGGTTGGTAGTAGTGATTAACAATGGTTTTTCCTTGTGGTACTTTAGTTATTGTGGATAATTGTAATAGCTACTGTATATGATGACAATAGATGGTGGTATATAGTGATGGCTTATTGTGGTGATTGATGGTAGTGATAAGTGGTCGTAATGGTAAATGGTGGTAGCAGATGACCGTGGTGGTTGTGCATGATGTGATAATTGATAATGGTGGGCGGCAGGGGCAGGGGCAGGGGCAGTTGGCACTGGAAGTGTATGGAGTTGCGGTGAACTACAATCTTTGTAGACATCCTTGAATAGATATCTTAGTGATATTAAGACTCATAGACATATTAAGTGGTTGTAGAATTTAAAAACAAACGCACTTGATGTTTAAGTTCGGAATGATTAAGGTTTAAACTTTAAAAAGCAAACACTCATTGTGACTTAGATCTAAATGATAAAGATTAAGCCTTTCATTAAGTGCTAACACATGAGACCTTAAAAGGGTCAACTTGAAGTGAAGAAGCGAGTCCATCAGTAAAAGAATATTTTCAGAATGTCGTTGGTGGACTGCACACATGACTAGGTTTTTAGATTTGATTGCCATGTGGCGGCCTGTGGAGGGTTCTCTGCTCATTGCCTTTCTAGGATTTGGTCACCATAGAGTTCCAATCCTTGTGGCAGTGTTGGTTGATGCAACACTACCAAGGAATCTAATGATAAACTGTGATACCATATGTGAAAGCAAAGAATATTGAGAGAAAGCTTTGCTTGGATTATCCTCAAAAGCTTCTTGGGGCTCAAATAGAGATAATATGTTCTTATTCTGACTAAAATGTCACAATATTCATAACATCTATAATATAATTTAGTTGAATGTTGATCAACATATGGTGTTCTATGATGCTGTGTATTAAGTGGAGTTATCTGTGGTTAAGAATGATCTTTTTTCCCCCAGAGGAATAGTATCCTTTTGATATATATGTGCACCAAATACTTAACTATTGTCAAATGTCTGTTATATACAGTGGTTGTTTAAGTCTTCACCAATCTTTTTCTGGTGAGATTGTTAAATTGGTTGATTGACTTGAATTCTAAATGTCTAATGCAGGGTAAGGAGAGTGAAGGCTCTGAAGACGATGAGAAGGACGAAGATGGCGATGAAGAATGAAAGGAGATAAACACTTATCTTATCATAGGCTATCATCTTCAATGTTTTAATCATTGGGGTTTGGTGTCTGTAAAGATCTAAAAGATAAAAAATTACACTGGTGACTAATTTTTCTTCTTCTACTTGTATGGTTGGTTATAAAAAAATATCTAATTTCAGAGGTTTCATTTACGTTTGCCTACAATAGATAGATACAAATTCATAATTGGAAAAGGGTCATATCCTCTCTACTTTCACATATGTTCATAACCATCCATGATCCCATTATACTATAACCTAGTGGTCATACTCTTGTATTCACCACCCCAATATAATAAAAATTATTATACCCCGTACACTATTGTAGAACTAAATAATCTCATTCCAGAAAATATATATATCTTTTATTTTATCCAACATGAAACTTGCACTAGTAATTTTCAAACGCAAATGCAACTTTAATGGACCGTGGCATGAAATATGAATTCAATATAATATTGAATAACCTTTTTTATGAGACAATACTAAAATGTATAAATTACAAAAATCTCATACATTTGGGGCTAGTCACGTTCTATCTCAAAAGTTTTCAATTATAAAAAAATTAATATTTTAATAATTCTCACTATATTTCTTGGAGTGATACATTACTTTAACTTAAATTACATCTTTCAAGTATTTTAAAGTGAACGATTTTCATCTTTCTACTTGAATTTATAAGAAAACTAATAAATCCCACAGTCATTCATTCGTAATTATTATTCTTAGACATGCCAAAAAATGTTGGAAAGAAAAAGGAAATCTAAGGGAGAAAGTGAACAAAGAATAGAGCAAAAGAAAAGAGAAGCTACTGCCAACTTCTCTGTTTCTGGTTTTTTTTATTATGAAACTAACGAGACCTGCCTATTAAATAGGCTTATAATGAAACAGAAATACTGAAATTTAGGTACCCACTAATTACTAGTTAGCTACTAATCTGCCACTATATCTAACCTTGCTAAAATAAAGGGAACTAACTAACAACCTCCTAAAGACTTTGTCAAGTATCTTTGAATCACTTCACAACACTCCCCCTTGTTTCAAACCTGCAAACTCCAAGTTGACCTCTGAAGAACTCGTGCTTTGCTTGCGAAAGTGACTGCGTGAAGATGTCTGCTATTTGCTCATTTGTATCACAAGACATCAAAGTAATTTCTCCAGTAGAAACAAGACCTCGAATATAGTGATAGCGAATATCAATGTGCTTTGTTCTACTATGAAATGCTGGCTTCTTCATCATCGCAATAGCAGATATATTGTCACAAAAAATCTTAGTCGCACCAGCTGGTTTTTGATCTAAGTCTGCAACAAGTCTCCTTCACCAAACTGCTTGACAAGCTGCAGAGGTTGCTGCAATATATTCAGCCTTTGAAGTTGATAAGGCCACTACTTCCTGCTTCTTTGAACTCCATGAAATTGCTCCAGATCCAAGATTAAACAAGAAACCTGATGTGCTCTTTCTGTCATCAATGTTGCCTGCGTAGTCACTATCAGTAAAGCCAGTTAGTGTGAAATTTGTTACCTTAGAATACCAAATTCCATGCTCTGTTGTCCCAGCGATATATCTCAGCACTCTCTTTGCAGCTCCAAGGTGAAGCTTGCTTGGATTGTGCATAAATCTCTATATGACTCCAACAGAGAAAACAATGTATGGTCTTGTATGAGACAAGTAGTTCAAACACCAACCAGACTTCTAAAATAAGTTGCATTTGCCATTTCATATTCATCATCACGACACAACTTTTCATTAATATTCATTGGCGTACCAACAACTTTACAATTTACCATAGTAAACTTTTTCAAAAGATCTGTTGCATATTTTCTTTGTCAAAGAAATATGCCATCAATTCCTTGTTTCACCTCAAGACCAAGAAAATAATGTAGAAGACCCAAATCAGACATCTCAAAATTCTTCATCATGCAGCCCTTAAATTCAGTGACGATAGACTCACTCGAACCCATATATATCATATCGTCAACGTAAAGACATACCACCAAAAAATCATTTTTACCTTCTTGTTTTACATAAAGAGTAGGCTCATTGTTACTTCTTTCAAAACCATTCTCCTGGAAATACCAATCAATTTTGAAGTACCATGCCCGCGGCGCTTGCTTTAATCCATAGAGTGCCTTATTTAACCTGTAAACCTTATCTTCTTTGCCATTAACTACAAAACCTTCAGGCCGTGAGACATAAACTTCCTCTTCCAAATCACCATTTAAAAAGACATATTTAACATCAAATTGATACACTGGCCAATATAAATTAGCAGTCAAGGCTAAGAAAGTTATCACAGTTTCAAAGCGGGCAACAGGAGAAGAAGTCTCGTCGAAGTCAATACCTTGTTTTTGGGAATAACACTTTGCGACGAGCCTTGCCTTCTGTTTTACGATGCTGCCATCTGCATGATACTCGGTTCTAAACACCTATTTGAGCCCAATAACTTTCTTTCCTTCTGGCAAATTTACCAAGTCCCATGTTTGATTCTTTTGAATAGCCAACAACTCCTCTTCCATAGCTTTGCACCATTTATCCTCTGTTTCAGCATCTTCAAAGAAAATAGGATCTGAAACAAGTAAAGCAAAAATACAAGATATATTGTTAGCATATCTGGGATTTGGTTTCCTATCCCTTGTTGATCTTCTTAATGGAGTTGGCTCAGCTTAAGGTTCTTCCAATGTTGGAGATGTTGCTGGTGCAATTGATGAGGTAGTCGATGGACCTGCCAAAAACTGATCTGCTCCATACTCTTGATCAACAACAACGTCAGAAGGCAACAATTGAATATTTGAACATTCATTTCCTGAATTAAAGTTGCAGCTTGCATCTTCATTAAACACAATATTTCTATTGACCATAATTTTGCCACTCACTGGATTGTATAGCTTATAGGCTTTGGATTTTGAGCTATATCCAACAAAGATACATTTTCACATTTTTCATCAAGCTTACGTCGAGCCTGCGAATTTACCAAAGCATAAGCTATACATCCAAAGACACGTAAGTGGCTTACCTTTGGCTTGTTACCTCTCCAAGCTTCATATGGTGTTCAATTAAACACTGCCTTGGTGGATGAAATATTCAGCAAATAGACAGCAGTGGCAACAGCTTCAGCCCCAAAACACTACAATACATCTCTACCTTGTATCATGCTTCTGCCCATCTCGACAACTGTGCGGTTCTTTCGTTCAGCTACACCGTTCTGCTCCGGTGTAAAAGGTGCTGTGAGATCTCTGTGTATTCCATTTTACTCACAAAAGGAACATAATTCTTTTGACATAAACTCACCACCTCTATCTGTCCGAAGAGTTTTGAGTCTACATCCACTTTGCCTCTCAACAAAAGATTTAAATTTCTTGAAATTGTCAAATGTTTCAGATTTAAATTTCAAGAAATATATCCAACTCATACGAGTATAATCATCAGTAAAAAGCAGAAAGTAAACTTCCTCCTAAGGACTCAACACTCATAGGACACAAATCAGCATGTACTAACTCAAGACAAACAGAAGCTCTCCAAGACTTGCCTACAGGAAAAACATTTTTACTTTGTTTTCCATAAACACAACTTTCACAAAAATCAAGATTCTCAACTTTTGGCAACCCAAAAACCACTTTCTTTTGGCTCAATAACTTCAACTCATTAACATTTAAATGACCATAACGCAAATGCCACAGTCTAGTCTCATCATCTCCACTAGCTACCATAACACACTTTTCAACCATTGAAACTTCTAAAGGAAACATTTTGTTGTTAATCATTGGAACTTTAGCAATGGTTTTCCCTGATTTCTTATTTTTAATAGTGCAAACACCATCATCAAAAGAAATTGAGTACCCGCTAATCATTAGTTGTCCAATGCTAAGCAAATTATGAGATAGGCTAGGAACAAACATCACATCTTCTAAAATTTTAGCATTACCTTGGCTGGTCATAATGCTAACAGTGCCTTCGCCTTCAACCTGAATCTTCTTGTTATCTCCAAGCCTCACGTCTGATTTTTTTGACTCATCAAGATCCTTGAACAATGATTTTGTTCCAGACATATGATTGGAACATCCACTGTCCAAAAACCAAATATCGTTAGGAGTCTCTTTTTCACAAGAAAGGGCCATGAACAGCTTTTATTCATCATCATTTTTCTCTGCAAAACTTGCTTGATCATTCTCATCCTTCTGTTTTTGCCAACAATAAGCTTCTTTTTGACCTGGTTTTCTACAGTAGTGGCACAAAAACGTCCTTTGCTTCTCTTTATTTGGTCCTCCTCTATCTCAAATTCTTTCTTGGCCTCTTTCATGACCGCTTCCTCGAAAGCCAGCTCTGTCGTGGCCACGATTTGCAAAGTTTTCTAGCTTATGTTTCTGATGATTGGACTCCCCCATCACCTTAAATGCCTTTTCTTCATTTTTTTTCATGTGACCTTAGGAGCCTCTCTTCATGAGCTTGCAAAGAACACATTAGTTCATCAAAAGTATAATCAACTAAGTCATGAGATTCCTCAATCGCAACAACAATATGTTTAAATTTTGGAGTAAGACTCCTTAAAATTTTTGCTACAACAATTACTTCAGATATATCTTCACCATAAGACTTCATTTGATTAACAAGATAAGAAACTTTAGACAAATAAGCTTGAACAAATTCATTACTTTTCATAGAAAGAGTTTCAAAGTCGCGACGGTAAGTCTGCAATTTTACCGTAATCACCTTAGTTGAACCTTGAAATTTCTTCTTCAAAATCTTCCATGCCTGAGAAGATGTAGTTGCTGCTGCAATTCTTGAAAAAATTGTATCATGAACTGCTTGTTGAATCAGGGACAAAGCTTTGGCGTCTTTCTTTTTGATCTCTTTCAATTTATCTGCCTCTTCGTTAGAGCCTGCTAGATACACAAAGCCTTCTTCAACCAGCTTCCAAACTCCTTGTGATTTGAAAAGAGTTTTCATTTTGATACTCCAAAAATCATACTTTTCACCAGTAAAAATTGGCACGAGGGGCTGCGAAGATGATGATATACCATTCACTGCCACTTTTTTTTTTGCTCTGACACTTCCTCTTTGTACCACTCAAATACTCAGTTGATATAAGCCTCACGACTCACTCAATTTCCAAAAAGGAACCTTGATTTGATACCAGATTTGTTGGAAAGAAAAAGGAAATCTAAGGGAGAAAGTGAACAGAGAATAAAGCAAAAGAAAAGAGAAGCTACTGCCAACTTCTCTGTTTCTGGGTTTTTTTTATTATGAAACTAACGAGACCTGCCTATTAAATAGGCTTACAATGAAACTGAAATACTGAAATTTAGGTACCCACTAATTTCTAGTTAGCTACTAATCTGCCACTATATCTAACCTTGCTAAAATAAAGGGAACTAATTAACTACTTCCTAAAGACTTGGTCAAGTATCTTTGAATCACTTCTCAACAAAAAATACTAACCGTGAACTTTTTTGGTAATTGAGTTTAGCATTATGCAAAATCTTTTAGTTTGACATTTTCTTTTGGGAAAATGCACAAGTACCCCCTCAACCTATTCCCGAAATCCTAGAGACACACTTATACTATACTAAGGTCCTATTAGCCCCCTAAACTTATTTTATAAGTAATTTTCTACCCCTTTTCGGCTTACGTGGCACAAGCTTGAAAAAATAGTCAATCAGCGTTGGACCCACAAGATAGTGCCATGTAGACCGAAAAGGGGTAAAGAATTATTAATAAAATAAGTTCAGAGGGGTAATAGAACCTTAGTATAGTATAAGTGTGTCTCTGAGATTTCGGGCATAGATTGAGAGGGTACTTGTGCATTATCCCTTTTTTTTTATGTAATTTGATATTAAAAATATTATTAGTTGAAATAGTTTTTTTTTATCAATTAAAATATGATTCTTCTCAACTAAATATTCTAGAAGCGGCATTTGTTGGAGACTTCCGCTTCTAATAATGTAGAATGAAACTTAAATGCGAGAAATAATCAATAGTTTGATCACTTGAATATCAGATGGTCCAATAAAATTATTCATCTAAATATAGTTTGACTATGAAAAAGGTAAGATAATTAAGCTCCACCTTCTTTCCTTTACTAAATAAGAAAAAGAGCAGCTCATGTATCCTCACACCTTCCAAATATTTTTTGTTTCTGTAAGCAATAGTGTATAAGATTTTTAATATGTTTTTTTCATGAACTTCTTATAGCAAGTAATGATATTATGCGGGAAATCTCTGTTGATGGTCACATGAACTGCTCATATTTTTGTACGATCTCTTAGTTTTTTGACGACATCTAACAGAAGGATAAAAATTGTTCACTTTTAAGTATTTGAATGTTGTTTTCTGCTTAGAATGATACTTTAAGGATGTAGTCTAATTTTGTGATATAGTTTAGGGATGTTTTTGGCCAAAAACTCTATTAGAGAGAGATAGGATATATACGAGGATAAGGATGTATTCGAGAGGGGATAAAGATTTATCTGAGAGAGGATTTTTGTAATTCTTTTTTAAATAATAGAGAATTTTAGAGATTATGATATCTTAAGTTGTGTATTTATGTAATTTTTCCTAAAATTAAATTATTTGGATGGATTTCTAGTTTTTTGACTTATAAGCCACTTCACACTCATGTAGGTCCAATCATCAAGTGTATTCTCCAGAGCAATACAACACCTATAAAGGATATGACTTGGATTAAGAGTTTAAATCAGCCTCACTTTGCTTTGAAGGTTGTGCACTATATACACATGTAATAGGAGAAACATCATTTTATAGTGCTTACTTGAGCGACTAGTGACTTCTTATTACCCATATGAGTTGGTTTACCATCATTGTTGATCTTCTCAAATGACTAAAGGTCTTACTCCTGTCGATATTTCATTAATCTGTGAAGTGATGAGATTCACCTCCGACTACACATAATTTATTTACGTAAATAATTTGTCTCACTACAATATTTTCATCACATTGTGTCTCAAACACATGTATCTAATTTAGTCACATAAAAAGTGGTTTTATTCCAACTGAAATACACACTAAAAATTGTCTTAACCACTTAGTCTCATCACAATTAATTCCACAACAACTAATTTTAATAAATTGTCTTTACATTATGTCATTCACAAAAAAGTATCAAATTCTTTTTATATTTTTCATCATATGTTGTACCCTTATTGTACAACAAAATATTCAATTTATTTATTGTTGTACTTGTCGTACCTCTCATGTAATACCAAATACTTTTTTCAATATAATGTATAAAGAATGGATATCATTTCCAATAACAAGAACATTGAAAGTATTTTCACTTTAGAAACTCAACAATACTTTATTTTATTTTTTCCAACTCTAACATTGCATTCAAATCATAATTGATTACCATAAATATATATATGCAACATTTATTAGCAAAAATTAGATCTTTTTTTTCTTTTCTTAAGATCATGTAATATAAGCTTAACAAGATACTCCTACACTTTTAAATATTTTATAATAGAGGATTAACTTTTTCAACATCCATAAAGTTTTCAAATTAGTATGTAACATACAAATCTATATACCAAACATAACAAAATTAAATTATATAGATTAGAAGTCTAACACATCAATAATTATCTTAACCCGTCAAGTATAAAATACTCATTATCCTATCAACATTTTTAAACATATTGACAAACTGAAATAAAAACTTCATTCATTATATTTTCCCCTCATAAATTCATAACCATCAATTTAGCACAAATATTAAAATCATGTAGCATGTCAAATAATGTTACTATTTTCATGTGTGAGTTTAACAAGAAGAACTTTTTCATTTCAGGAATTTGAGTAGTTCCAGAATCACCAACATTTATTTTTTCCCCCTTTCTTACCCAATTTGGGTGAAGGACACAATAATTTTAATTCACATAAATGTGTTCAGCTATGTCAGAGTCTAACACCCAACCTTTTACATATATTAGACACACAATTTACTTGAGAAATGATCACAATAATTTACATCATCCGCTTGGTCATATTTATTTTTATTTAGTGAGATTATCATTTCTATGAAATCTTCTTCACATAAGAAGCATGTTTATTTATTTCACCACACACAAATAATAATCATTAAAAATATATACACATAGTATCATTACAAACCTTCATCAGCTTTTATGCTTTTAAAAAAGTGACAATGCACACTTAATAGATCAAACAACATGCTTTATATACTTATATACATTATTATTGGTGATTAAAACATTAAGAAAAGTAATCCAATTAAATTAAGGGAAAAGGGTCTGATATACACCTCAACTTTGTAATTTAGAGTTGATACACCCCTTGTTATGAAAGTGACTCATATATACCCCTACTTGTAAATAAATGGCTCACATATACCCTTTTCTTCTAACGGAAATGATTAAAAAAAATAATTTTAACTTAAATTTTTATTATTTTTTCTAAAAAATATAATCCCATATGAGTAAATTTAATCCTCGTCAAACATATTTTTTGACTTTTTTTTATTTCAATGACTAATTTATAATTATTATTTTGATAATCAAATTTATTTATGTTTCACTAATATTTTTGTAAAACTTATTGTAGTTGACCAAATTTTTTCTTCGAATACGAAATAAATTACAATACACACAAAAAAAATACTTTGAATTTTTTTCTTTAAAAACTAATGAATGAAAGAAAAAAACAAAATAAGAATAAGAAACTCAAATATTTGTAATAAAAAAAGTCAAAAAATAATTTATGCATGAAAAAATTAAAATATAACTTGAACTTTGATAGAAGAATCATATGTACCCCTAAATAATTTTTTTTTTTAAAAAAATTAGAAGTAATAAATATAAATTTAAAACAAATTTTTTTAATTTCCGTTAAATGAAGGGTATATGTGAGTCATTTTGTAACGACAGGGATATACGTGAGCCATTTGTATAACGGTAAGGGCATATATGAGCACTTTTATAACGAGGGGTATATCACCTCCAAAGGACAAAGTTGAGGGGTATATTAGACCATTTTCCCTTAAATTAATGAGATTGATATATGTATATATATAATTATATACTATCAAAGTCTTAAGGACCTAGCAAAAGATTTTCTAGTTCTTTCTAATTATCTATTTGAAAAGTATCTCTAGAAATCTAACACTAATTTTTTTTTAACCCACAAAATCTTAACATTGTAAAACTTAGGTTCCAATCTAGATGTTAGGCTAATCTCTTTCTAGTTTTCTTTTTAACAAAAAAAAACTTTAATGTTGTAGTGATTGATTTTCCGCAAGAAAAGAGTTTAAAAAATATCCTTAAAATTGTTATATATCTTACAGAAAGTACTTTAATCACAAACACTTGATATGGAGTTCACCAAACTTATAATTAGCCATGAACTTTGTAGAGAATTCTTTAATCTTGAGGCGTTTCAGACGACACCGTCTTTAAAAATATTTCATCCGATTGATAATATTGCAGACTCTGATGGGCCACTTGTCTTGCCCCCTCTAGCACAAGGCCACACCTTCGTGGTAACTAGTAGTCTGATGCAAATGCTCACTGCTAGAGGTTGTTTTCAGAGATACCTTCTAAGGTCCCACATGCCCATATATCTAAGGTAAGGGCAGTGTGTAAAAGCTCTGTAGGGAGGCCTGATTTTGACTTAGATGTAATAGGGCTAAGAGCATTTCCTCTTTCACTGACGGGAGTTGCTGCTATTTTGTTCACTGAGATCCCTGATAACTCAATTTTCACTTGGAACCAATTAAGGGACGTTTTCTTAGTACGTTACTACCCAGTCTCCAAGAAACTAAACCACAAAGACGGAGTGAACAACTTTGTGGCACTACCGGGAGAGTCAATTAGTAGTTCTTGGGATAGATTCACTTCTTTTTTTAGAGGTGTCCCCAATCACCGCATAGATGATGAGTCACTGAAGGAATATTTCTATCGGGGACAAGATGATAATAATAAAGTTGTATTGGATACTATAGTGGGTGATTCTTATGGGGAGTGTCCTTATGCCGAGATTGCCAAGAAGTTAGAGAAAATCTCCCGGAATAATAAAGCTTGGAGTACTAGGAAGTCAGATATTGGGAGAAATATCTTCGCAGTGCAATCCACTCACAACCCAGCCACAGATGAGAATCATGAATAGATTTCTCAGATGATAACTGATCTTGGGTTGGTATCAAAACATGTCACTGGGGGTGTAGAAAAGATAAATGCAGTTAACTACTTGCCTAAACCACCACCACCAAATGATGAATGCTATTATGCGGAGGATTCCTATGCGGTAAATGAGCAGATGGGGGGTTTCCGACTGAGTGACCAAGGTTCAAATCAGGAGAATTGACGCCAAGGTCAAGGAAACCAAGGTCGAATCTATGGTAACTAAAACTGTGAGGGTCATTATGTCCGAGATGGAAACTACAACCGCGACACCAACTTCAATAGGGGTAACTATGGTAACAGAAATGATAGGAATGAGCCCTATGTCCCTCCTCAAAATTGTGAAGTTACTCCTAGGGATGGTGGAGATAGTATGGCGCAAGTTAAGGATATGTTGCACAAAATGATGAGGAGGTTCGATGCTAGTAATGAGCATATTAAAGAGTTAAGGAGTGATTTAGCCTCTATTGGGCAGAAAGTCGATACACATGCAATATCTATTAAGCAGCTTGAATTACAAATGACCTAATTATCTGCGACTGTGAACACATGGCAACCGGTCACTCTTCCTAGCAACATTGTTCAAAATCCAAAAAATGATGGACACTGTATGGCAATCACTACTTGGGGTGGTAATTAAACCATTGACCCATCTATGCCTTCTAATGAGGAAAAGGTGATAAAAGATAATGATAAAGTGGTGGAGGTTACTGGTGAAGTAGAAGATAACACTGAAAAAAATGCTAAAGTACCTACAAAGGTAATTACCAAGCCTTGACCACCCCCCCTTTCCTCAAAGATTAGTGAATAAATACCGAGGATGGTAATATCGACATCTAATAACAATGTTGAAGAAGCTTTCTATCAATGTCCCTTTGGTAAAAGCTTTAGAACAAATGCCGGTTATGCCAAGTTTATGAATGATCTTGTTACAATGAAAAGATTGGTCACTTTTGAGGATGATGAAAGAATGCAGCATTGTAGTGCTATTGCTACATGATATTTAGTACAAAAGAAAGAAGATCCGGGTGCATTCACTATTCCTTGTACAATCGGGTCATTACATTTTTCGAAAGCATTATGTGATCTGGGGGCAAGCATAAATCTCATGCCCCTCTCAATTTAAAGGAAGTTGGGTTTGGGTGATCCAAAGCCCACTGTGATGCGGCTACTGATGGCCGATCGAACATTAAAAAGACCTATAGGGATACTTCACGATGTGCTAGTAAAAGTGGAGTCGTTCATATTTCTGGCAGATTTTGTTATTCTTGATTGTGAAGTCGATATAGAAGTGCCTATTATTCTTGGGAGGCTATTCCTTGATATGGGTAGAGCCTTAGTTGATATGGAAAAGGGGAATATGAAATTTTGGTTGAACAATGAAGAAGCGACCTAAAACATTTGCAGGCACATCACCAGGAAATTCTGTAGAAAAATCATTTGGCAACAGTCACTGACGGATACATCAACGGACCGTCACGCATGCGACGGACCGTCGCATGAATCCATAGTGCTAGGTATTTCTTTCATTTCTTTCAAAATTAGGGCACATGCAACGGAATCCATGACAAATCGTCGCATCTGCGATTGACCGTCGTCGGAGACTCGTTTCATCAATACCTTCATTTTAATCATTTTCTTCCCTCTTTATTTCATTTCCTCCCTTTCAAACTTACTTCTTCTTACCTCTCTTCTCTATTAACCGATCACTTCCCTAAATCCCCAAATTCCAGAAATCTCATTTATACTTGTCGGAGTCTGCTGTTGTGGTTCCGCTCTTGATAACCAAGTGCCTCATTTGCTTGTTTTTCTCCTCTTCTCAGGTATGTGTATCTGATCTCTACCCATTTTCAATGCATGTTTGTCTTAATTAGTATTAGCCTATTCCTTTTTCGTGGGTCTTAATTCTTTGCTCCAATTTTGTCTTACCTAGTTTGAGAATCCTCGAATTGCCTTATTAAAACTCAAAAAATAGGTGCTTTGTCATTGCTAGTTTTCTAGGTATTTGGATTAGGAACATATAGGTTAACACTAACTATTCCATGTGAGTAACAAAGGATGAATATGGCATCCTCAGTTCTATCACTGAATGACAGAATGAGACCCTTATGATGGACCATCGTACCCACTACGGACCGACATAGGGTCTGTTCCAACAAACTGAACACCCCACTGTTCATTTTCTCTAAGTGTCCACCAACGGACACATGCGACGGACCATCGACCCCACGACGTTCCATCCGTACAACCGTTCTGGTTGTCAGAGACCCTATTCCTAATGGTCTCCAACTCTTTCTAAGTGTCCTCTGACGAATATCTAAGATGGACCGTCATACCCGCGACGGTCCATCCTGCACAATCGTTCTGGTTGTCAGAGACCCTAATCCTAAGGGTCTCTAACTTTTTCTAAGTGTCCTATGACAGACATCTATGACGGACCGTCATACTCTCGATGGTCCGTCCTGCACAACCGTTATGACGGTCATAGACCGTTGTCCTAAGGGTCTCCATTTTTTTTCCAAGTGTCCTCTGATGGACATCTATGACGGACCATCATACCCTCGATGGTCCGTCCTGCACATACTATCATGATGGTCAGAGACCCCTCTTCTAAGGGTCTCCATACTTTTTCTAAGTGCCCCACAATGGAAATCGATGATGGACCGTCATTATCACGATGGTTCGTCCTTCTTATCCGTCATACTGTTAGAGACTTTCCTTTAGGGTCTCCACATAAACATAGTTTTAAATAAGACATGACAAACCCCATGATGGTGCGTCATACTCACAACGAGCCATCACCTGCTGCGTCGTGTTTCACTGTTACTGTAGAAATGTCATTACAACTTCGCTCTTATATTTTTTTTTGTCATTTTTGCTTGTCTTGTTTTCTTCTTCTGGTACTAATATTGATTCTTTACAAGTACTATCTCTAATTGCACCAAACAAGATCGAGTATATGTACGTGGGCATTTAAAGTTTGTCAACCCATCTGCCCGACTGGTTATAGGCTCTGATGATGAGCATGATCCCGAGTACATGCCCCCAGGCACTGCCACTCCATCACGAGCTGCATGTGCAACCAGAGATACGCCCAAAAAGGTGGCGTCCAGCGTAGTCACTGCCTCCCAGTCTGATGAAGAATGCACACAAAACGACACACCTTCTGGGTCAACTACACATGAAGAAGGAGCGTCTGGCTGATTAGGAGTTTCGTGGTCAGAGGAAGCCTCTGGTTCCGCAGAATTCGCTGAGCCGTCGCAACTGCATAGTCTGCCTCATCTGATGAGGCTAACAGTTGTGATTTCACTCCACGCTCACCGACCATTGCTCTCACCCTGGTTGTCGACCAGCCCAACCGGTGGTGTGTCGACGGGCAATACCAAGTGTATTCAGACGCAAAGTTTCTAAATGATAAAGGCATCAGACATAGACCCTTACACTGGAAAGGCGGGTCCATATGGGAAGTCTCCCCACCATGCCAGAGATCCACAATCTCTTCACCAGACACTGGCTAGAGTGGATAACTCGTTCTTTAGGCCGCTATAGTGATGAGTTGGTCTGCGAGTTTTACGCCTCTTACGTGGATACTCTTCGATCATATATAGATAGGCAGGCTACCCCCGGCAAAAAGGCCCCACTTGAGCACGTCCGTGTACGCGGCATACAGGTCGACATCTCCATGCCCGCTATCCACCGGTATCTGTACGACGAGGATGTTGATGCCAACAGGACCCCTCTCACTGCTGAGTTTGATTACCGGTGGCAAATAGTAAAAGATGGCCACTTCTTGCATGAGCCATCGCTGAGAGCGACCACCAAGAGATGGATGACCTTAAACTTCTCTATTGAATGAGAGGGTGCAGACTGGGTAACAGAGCCGAAGGGAGTCATCAAGAAGGCTAACTTGACCTTCAAGGCTAAGTTTTTATGGTTGATTTTCTGCCATTGCCTTTCCCCCATGGCTGTTGATAATATAGTCACATGGGATCGCACAATTCTGATGGTGGCAATGATAGCCGGGTTTGAGGTGGACTTCGCTTAGCTTCTACAGGCGGTCATGCACGAGAGGGATTTTCTGGTCACAACTACTTAATCATTTCCATGCATGATATTTTCAATATACAGGTCCACAGGTGTGACTATCTGGCACATTGATCAGCTCAAGACTTCGTTGGGCACTGTTGATATCGGCCTCATCAAGGATGAGCCCAACGAGTTGGCTCCACGCAAAGGGCCCCATTCAGAGTTGCCTCCACTTGGTGAAAATCTGGCTAATACGGTAGAACGTGCTTGAACGACTATGCAGGCTGCTTCTGAAACCACCGGCACTACCCTAGTCAAGTCTATCCCGAGTAGTAGCACTGCCCCTATCTCCTCTCGCTCAACCCCATTCCCCGCTCTGGTCCCGCTTGCTAGTGTCATAAACTAGAAGCTCATATGGCCACACTTCTGCATCACATCAATCCATGGATCAGAGGTCTATTGCTGAGGCGGAGGATTGCTTGGAGATAAAGTTGTCCAACACACAAAATGAAAGATAGCTAAGTTTCATCAACGCTTGTACATGAGTCGGGGGTGCTAGCCTAGACAGCCCCTCAGGTGGACGTGTCGACTATTCAGTGTGCAGTTGAGAGTCTTCGTGCGGATATTGATATGATCCTAGAGGCTGAGCTGCCTGAGTCTGAGGCCCCTTCTGCAGATCCTAGTGAGGACACAGTGATGGCTGCCTTATTCGCCTCTTGTGAGATTCCACCACCTCCACCTTGAGAGCATGTCAAGAGGCGCAAGGGTCGAGAGGAGGATGAGGCTAGAGCACGAAAGAGGGAGCTCCGTGATATGGACGCTGCGAGGAGAGCCTTGCTTGCTGATGAGGAGGCGCGTCGGATTAAGGTTGTAGAGTCAGCTGCTGGGGCATCTAGATCGAGAGATGTGGAGACGGGGGGAGGCACTACTGATAGTGTTGTTGCTGATGAGGACACTAGTGAGGGTGTCCAGACTACAGAGGTAGTGGGTTTAGGGGAACCGGACCCACCAACTTGCTGATTGTCGGCGCATTGCGCTCTAGTTTTGCTCACCTACAACTCTATATTTCAGTTTTTTTATTTATTGGGCACAATTTCATATTTTTTTGTTGGGTGTGGGTCAAATGGAAAGTGAGTGCTAGGGTGAAGTATGAGTAGCCCAATTCATGATCCACTTTTGGGGTTTTCTTTTCCCCCAACAGACTGATTATATTTATCATTGAACCAGCATGTCTATATCATGTGTACATAGTATAACTCTGAAGCATGATGGCTAAAACAAAAATGATATCCTCATGTAATGAAAATGACGCGTGACTAGGCATAGTAATTGATAAATGTGTGGCTTTAAGCATGACATAGAGATACACCACTGCATGACCTTAAGTCTAAAATTCCAACTATGTGTCTGATAATGTGGTAGAGTAATGATATGTCATGTGAGTGGGAGGAAGATTTGAATAGTCCACTATTTGAACTGAGCTAGAACTTGCCTGGTTAGTCCTGCTAAAAGTAAGCTGTAATAGACAATTAGGAAAGGATCATAGGCCCTTGTACAATATAGCCAATTTTTAGCCTAACTAAAAAACCAGAGTGAAATCAATCCTTCTTTGATCCAAATGATTTGAGCATAAACTAGACCTTTCTTTTTCACACCAACTGATCTTTTCTGGGAATAATGTGTTGGCCCTGGTGTCTCCTTGGACATGTGCATCTCAGCTTATGCCAAAAGTATAAGTTGAGGGTGGCTAATGTAGTAAACAACCTTTTCATGGACCTGACCCAACTTTGGGTATTGTGTACTTTGATTCATGGCAAAGCCATAACTTGAGGGTGACTATTATGAGGAATGCTCTGGAAAGTGGGGTTGAAAGAACAATGAGAGAGAAACAACAAAAGTAAAGTGACTCAAGAATTAGTCGAAAGAAAAGTGAAATAAAAAAATACAATAAATACAAGAAAGAAAAGAAGAGATTCACTTACACAAATCAAGAAAGAAGGGAAAATATCAAGGTGAAAGAATATGAGAAATCGGGCGAAATAAAATAATAACAAGCGATATATTTAGCCGATATGTCAAGGAGGGAAAAAAGTCAATTAAAATATACCTAAATATAACCTACCTGACCCAGATCCTATGTTACAAGCTAAGAAAGTCATATCGTGATCCTAAGAGTTGTATAGCTAACTTAAAGCAGTGAAAATAAGGCCAAGCTTATGGCAATATGTATGAATGAGTTGTGAAATTGTTCTGAGAGTGATTGTTGAAAAGTAATCCTTCTACATAAATTGAAATCATTGTGTGAAAAATGAGGATGTTGTTTTGAAGTGAAGACACTAAGTGTAATACCGGAAATATTAGCAACTCGGAGAGAAATTGAAAAGGATAGGTGTTAAAGCGTGGTGAGTCTGTGTCATGGACTGATTCCACATATTTCAAGCCTAATAGTGATAACATGCATAAATGTGATGAGACTGATCGGGATTGATAGCCCAATGATTGCAAAAGCTAAAATATGTATACTATTGTACAAAGATTTTGTAGTGAGTCATAGTGTATCCCTTGAGGACAAACAACGAATTTAAGTTGAGGGTGTTGATATACAGTGGTTTCACGGTATTTTTAATGCTTTTTTTCTTAAGTTTAGTGTGTCCAAAAGACATTTTGTATTGATTTTTATGTAAGTTTCTCTTTATTTGCAGGAAATTTGTCCAAAGATAAACGCGAAAGTTTTTGAGCAAGAAATGCAGAAAAGTTACAACCTACGGAGCTTATGACGGTCTGTAGGTGGCAAAGTAGTGAAGCTGCTAAAGGAAGATGGGAAAGTCTTCCAAGTGTGGGATTACGAAAGTTCATGACGGAGCGTTAGACCTACGACGGTCCGTCTGGCTGGTTCGTCGCGATGATCAGAGAGTAGTCCAGTACCCAATTTCAAAGAAGTTTAAGTTTTATGGAACAGAGACCCTTGATGGATCGTCGTGCTTTGAATGGTCCGTCATACCTTTCGTTAAGGTTAATATAGAGAGCAACAGAAGAATTTGTGAAGTATGGGACAGCAGAGGTAATGACGGCCCGTCATGACCACGACGGTTTGTCACGAGGTCCTTCTTTTTTTAGATTTTTGTTTTTTATAAATAGTTCGAAAAACCTCATTTTGGGGTTAGACTCTCTGTTAGTAAACTCTTTGATATTATATTTTTTGATTGTTACACTTTTTATGGAATAGATTGTTAGTGATTTTGTTGATCAATCACGTGAAAATCTGGAATTTATTCTTTCACATCAAAATAAGTGCATGAATTCTTATATTCAATATATGAATATTGTGATTATGACTATGGGTAACTAAACTTTATAACAAGGGTTGTGGGAACCATGGGTGAATAATTAGGTAGAATCTAACAAAAATAACAATTCCATATTACTGTCTTGCATGTATTGATAATTCTATCGTTTAGAAGTCATTTTAACAGATGGACAATGTTAGAACTCACATTAATGCTACTTGCCGGACCAAGGAGGTAGATAATAGGAAAAGAATTATCAACATAGATTTAGTGTATACTATCTAATAGTCTAGTGTTGGTTGGTACGAGGTAATAACTTAGTCAAATATCGAATACAATGCGTAATATGTGGTAAAGGTAAGGGTTGGTATAGCAACACACGTAGGCGGACCAAGGTGTGGAGTGAAATTTTCTAGATGCCGGACCAAGAATTTAGAAATACATAACTTATCACTTTGCTTGCAAGATACTACGAAAGAATTGTTATAGTTAGAATTGTCAAGTTAGGAACCTGTGAGGAACACTTAAACCCTAGTTACATTTATTAATTCATTAAACTCCAATATTTGAATCTGTTAGTTGTTTACATTACATTAGTTTGTTATTTTCATTCATTTAGAAATAAACCCCCCCTTTATTGTCTTTTGTTTTCTAAGGAAATAATTGACCAAATAATAGTAATAATAGATTAAAGTTAAGTCTGAACTATTTTCCTCGTTGGAACAATCCCAACCTCATTAGTAGTGGGTTCTTTACCTGATACGACCGCTTTACTTCTTATTTGAGAAGTAAGTTTGAGCGTATCATTCATCCATAGAACTTTTACAGAGGTTACCTATTTGTTCTCAATTTCTTCACTTGTCTATCAAGGATTTTTATCGGAACCTCCTCATAGGAGTGGTTCTCTTGCACACCTAGACCCTCAACAGTAAGAATGGACTCGGGATCACCGATACACTTGTTACGCATGGAAACATGGAACATTTGATGAACCGAAGCTAATTCACTATGTAACTTCAACTCATATGCAACCTTACCAAACCTTTGCAAAATTTCATAGCGACCCACATAACGAGGACTCAACTTTTATTTCTTGCCAAATATCATCACCCCATTCATAGGTAAAATTATTAGATACACCTTATCACCTTCTTCAAATTATAAGTCTCTTCTACTGTGGTCGATATAATTTTTTACTGGCTAAAAACTGTTTCCAAGCGATTCCTTGTTATATGAACTTTCTCCAAAGACTTATAAATTAAATTGGGACCTAAAAGTGAAGACTCGCCCACTTCAGACTATCCAATTGGAGACCTAAATCTCTTACCATACAAGGCCTCAAAAGGAGAATAGATATAGATGAGTGGTAACTATTGTTGTAAGCAAACTCAACAAAACAAGTGTTTATACCAATTTCCATTGAAGTCAATTTTACAAGCTCTAATAATATCAGCAAGGGTTTGAATTGTATGCTCTGCTTGACCATCCGTTTGGGGATGAAAAGCGATGGTAAGCTTCACCTTTGTATCCAACCATTTTTGGAATGACCTCCAAATCCTAGACGTGAATTTTTCACCCCTATTCGATATGATGGATAACATAATACCATGGTGACATACAATCTCATCTATGAAAATCCTTGCATAATACTTCGCCGAGTAAGTTGACTTGACGGGAATAAAATGAGAGAATTTAGTCAACCTATCTGCAACCACACATATGGAGTCAAATTGATTTTGTGTTAGATGAAATCTCTACCACGAAATCCATATTAATGTCTTCCCATTTCAAAGTAGGAAATTGGATTTCTTGAAATATGCTACCTGGCTTTTGGTGCTCTACTTTCACTTGTTAACAATTAGGACATTTTTTAACAAATTACGCTATGTCCCATTTCAAACCTTCCCACCAAAAAACTTCTCTAAGTTCATGATATATCTTACTAGATCCCGTATGAATGGAATAACGAGAACCATGAGCTTTCTCAAGAATCCTATTTCTTAAGTTATCAACATTGGCACATACAACCTTCCTTGATACCTTAAGAGACCATCAGACCCTGTGAAGAATGACTCATTAAGCTTACCGAGAACCGATTCTTTCAACTCCATCAATTATTGATCAAGGTGTTGCTTAGACTTCACCTAAAATACAAAAGATCATTCAGAGTTATGATCAACCATAAAACTACCATCTGTAGAATTTTCTAAACTAACACAAAAACGAGCGAACCTAAGAACATCTTTTACTAGGTTTTTCTTGGATTCTTCTACATGAGACGCACTACCTATGGTGATAGAGCAATCACAACCACATCGGCCTTGCTGGGTTGGTATAAAACACTTATGTTGTAATCTTTCAACAATTCCAACCAACTTCTTTGTCGGAGATTTAACTCCTTCTGAGTAAACACATACCGAAGACTTTTGTAGTCGATATATACATCAACGTTGACACCTTACAAATAAAGCCTCCATATTTTCAATCTAAATACTACAACCGCTAACTCAAAAACATGAGTTGGATGATTATTCTCATGCACCTTAAGATTTCTAAAAGAATAAGCTTCTACTTTCCGATTTTGCATAATCACACACCCCAAGCCCACTCAGGATGCATCAAAATATACAACGAATCTGTTATGACCCTTTAGTAAAGTCAATACCAGAGCGTAGGTAAGCCTCTCTTTCAAAATTTCAAAGTTTCTTTTACATGCCCGCGCCCACTCAATTTTCACACTCTTTTGGGTCAAAGTAGTCAAGGGAGATGCAATGGATGCAAAAGCATTCACAAATCTCCTTTAATATCCCGCTACACCCAATGAACTCCTAATGTCGGTTGGATTCAATGTCCTAGGACAAATTTTCACAACTTTTGTTTTCCTTGTATCAACCTCAACTCCTTCACTAGATATGAGATGACCAAGAAACGCCACAGACCTCAACCACAACTCACATTTGCTATACTTGGCAAATAATTGGTGTTACTTAAGTACTTTCAACACCACCCTCAAATGGTCCATGTGTTCACCCTCCTTTTTTTGAATATACCAAGATGTCGTCAATTAAGACAATGACAAATGAATCTAGGTAACTTTAAAAAATGCTGTCCATGAGATCCATAAACGTCGCCGAGGAATAATTGAGACCAAAGGATATTAATAAGAACTCATACTGACCATATCTAGTCCGAAATGCCATTTTAGGTATATCCTCACCTCTCTCCCTTAGTTGGTTATACCTCGATAGCAAGTCAATCTTAGAAAAGTAGCTTGCCCCTTGGAGTTGATCAACAAGTCTTCAATCCAAGAGATATGATACTTATTCTTAATAGGCACTTTATTAAGTTTGCGATAATCAATGCACATTTTAAGGGACCCATCCTTCTTCTTCACAAATAATACCAGAGAACCCCATGGAGAAATACTTGGTATAATGAAGACTTTGTCATGTAAGTCCTTGAGTTGAGCCTTAAACTCTTTCAATTCGGCTAGATCAATCCGATAAGGAGGAATTGAAATGGGATTAGTATCCAGTAGCAATTCAATACCAAAATCAATCTCCCATTCGGGAGGGATTTCAGGAAGATCATTAGGAAAGGCCTCCGGAAATTCCCTTACTACGGGACAACTCAATGGGAGGATTTTCGGAGTCTAAATCTTTCACTCTGACAATGTGGTAGAAACACCCTTTTGAGATCATTTTACAAGCCTTAAGACAAGAGATAATACGACCTCTAGGAAGGGAATTTCCCTTTTCCACTCGAAGACGGGTTCATTTGGAAAATTGAGCTTGACAATTCTTGTTCTACAATCTATAGAAGCAAAACAATCATGCAACCAATCCATCCCAAAAATGACATCAAAATCAACCATATCAAGCTCTACTAATTCAAAATGTTTAAATCTACTAGGAAACATTATAGGACAATTTCTATATACCCTCTTTGCAACCACTGACTTACCTATCAAGGTAGCTGCCATGAAAGATTCATTTAAAATATCTGGCAAAATATAAAAATTTCTAGCTATCAAGGGAGTAACAAACGATAATGTAGAACCCAGATCAAGTAAAGCCTATACATAAATAGAGAAAACTAGTAACATACCGATCACTACATCGGGAGAACTCTTTTGTTTACTCCTTGAACAAAGTGCATAAAAGCGATTATTCTTTGAAGCATCAATATTAGAACCACTAGTTTGATCTTGCCCATTCCTTTGTTTTTACCCTTCACATTAGTGAAATCCCTAACCTTGTGGCCTCTCTTGATACACCCAAAGCAATTGTCCATCCCAACAAGGCAATGGCCATAATGCTTCGAGCCCCACTTTTCACAAGTTGGGTTCTTGTTAGGTGAGGTAGTACATCATCCCTTTTGAGACTTAGGGTTAGACACCCTATCATCACGAGCCATGGGGAATTTTGAAGGAAATTGAATTGAGAACCTCTTTTTGAACCTTGGTTTGTCTTGGATATCAATTCTACACTTCGAAGAACCACCATCACAGGACCCTGCCCTATTAGATCTCTACTCTTCTTCTTAACCCTTCCCTCCTCCACTTGATGAGTATGAACCATGAGATGAGAAATATTCATATTATCATGTAGAATATCCGAACGACATTCTTCGTTCAAGTCATTGAACACTCCACTCACAAAGCGGCTCATCTCATCCCTCGAGTTGGAAAACCAAAGAAGGAGCATATTTCGACAACTTAGTAAATTTCAAAGAGTAGTCAATCACACTAACACCTACTTGATGATGGTTGATGAATTCTTCCACCTTTGGTTCCCTCTTTTCCTTTGGTAAGAACCTTTCAATAAAAGCCTTCTTGAAAATATCCCATGTCACCGTACCACCCCACAAAGGACTATTGTATCTCAATTAAATTTACCTAGTTTGGGCCACGTCCTTGAGTTTGTAGGTTGCTAGCCCGACCTTTTCCTAATAGACAACCCCATGGCACAACGGTTTTTTTAGACATCATCGATGATCTCTTGGCGGCCTTCCTCCACTTTTGACCCATATAAAGTAGGGGGATTTATCCATGTGGAATCCCTTAAGCGGAGGCCATGGTGCTAACATGTTGGTTTCCTTGGGGTACTACCTCCTGGTTAGCTTGGGTTGTCATGGCTTGATCATGAGTAGTAGTAATATATTGGACCACTTGGAGAAAAGCTTCCCTTATGTCCCCATCCTACAAGTCGGGAGGATTGGACGGATCTCAATTTTCATTAGCAACTTCTTCTAGAGAAGGATCTTGATTGCCAAGGGAAAGAACTCCCACATTAGCAATATCTTCATCAAGTCTTCGTGCGGCTTCCCTTCGAGTATTCATACCTAAAACCATAATACAAGGTTTAGGCAAAAGCACACATAAAGTAGACTCTACAGGAATGACATGTGATTTCAAAGAAAATGAGAATTTGTTAAGCATTATATAGCTTCTCACTCATAAGTGTGGCGCACTTCACAATTATGATTAAGAACCTACATTGATGTGGTTTAATTAGACATAAATCCTAAAGATATTCAACCTCATGCTCTAATACCAAGTTTGTCACATCCGCAAAGTGTCCCCTAGAAGAAACCGACGTCCTCCTCCGTAAAGAGGACTAAGACTAGCCTCTTAACATTTATCATTACATTCATAGGTCGAAAAATACAGAAAATTTAAATTTTTTCATCTGCACTACTTTATGAATATAGTCATACCGAGTATATATAGACCCTTCATATAAGAAAACTACATAGCCTTTTACTTTTATGACACATATATATGCAAGATACATAACATAGTTTTTAAATGAGTGTTTCATATCATAACCATTTAAACAAGAGTATAACCCTTGGGCATAGACCATACACTAATACAATAAAAGCCACATATAGGCTATACAATCATAGTACTCAATTGAAAGAGAATGAAAAAAGTGTCTTTAAGACTAATCAACATCTAATGCCAGAAAATAGTATGCCCTCGAAGTGGTGAGGAACTACCTAACTTGGAGAGTGAGAATCCAAGTCTTCTTACAGACTCATCACGAACCCTTCAACGACTGGAACCTAAAATGTTTGGGACAAATGGGAGAAATAGTTTTAGCAGATCATTTGTACTAAGTGTGGGCACATATGTACACACATAGAAATCATGCTAAAAAGGGACATTTATTTCAAAGCATGCAAAACTACTTTAGAATTATCTTATGCACATTGAAGAACCAATACAAATGAATAAGCACATATTCCTTAAGTCAAGACTATGTACATCACAAGACCAACAATACCAAGTCTAGTCAAGTCAATATGCATATCAACATAAGTGTGCACATAATCAAGAAAACTCTATCATGAAGTTATTATATCAACAAGCATACACAAGATTTTATAACATGATAACCAAAGCAAGACCATTAATCATGAACCCTCATTAAGTCCACAAGTGCAATGACTGAGTAAGGCCCCATAACCTCACTCAATGAAGTAAACCTAATAAGAACTACAAGCGATGTCCAAGTTCACAGACTACATCATTAAGAGTAACCATCATCATACATTAGAAATATAGACCAACAACATGTTCATAAGTGAAACCAATATTACATAGTGTCATTAACACATAAGATAAACATATACATATCATTTACATTTATAAGCATATGAGTACAAAAGAACATCCTTCATAGACTTCCCTCAAGGTTAACTAGTGCAATGTATAGGTAGAGTCCCATACCCCTACAAAGACTAAGCCAAATCCCTTAGGTCATCCTAGTAAGAGTTCACTTCATTACTTCATTTTACCTTTGGAAACATTTTTCCTTGACCTTCATAGACCACATGAGCTAATGTGGAATCCGTTGTCTTGGAAACCTACATCAAAAGAAGGTGGACTACTTGACAAGCTTGTACCAAAACATGAACATAGTATCTATGCGGATCACTAGCTAGTATTCCTATGGGGGAAGCATAGTTCAATAACTAGGAGATGTTGTTAGGACGATCGTCATGCTAAATGCATTATTGTCACAATATCATGAGTACATTAGTAATCCTACCCTCTCTATGTGGGAAGGGACACTCCTCACTTTTAGTTCACTCGGTGCTAAGCTAGAGTACCTTCTTAAATGTCTTTAAGCCTTTATTTATAATCATAGCTTAGTTTAGGTCATAGGATCTATCCCTTATATAGCTGTCATCATAGCTTAATAGGAATTGCATGAGTATTGTTATTTCATTACAATTCACATATGTGAGGTTAGCACATTACATAATGACATTATGATAAGGTACATAGGCAATTCATCACCACCCTTATGTCATCACGTCCTAGCCAACAACTCACAAGTCATAATTCAATACATTCAAATTCAACATTACACCAACGCTAATCAATCTCATCATAAGGTATACTTCAATATAACTTCATCACTAAACATAAGTAATCGTAATTGAAGTAAAGAATTGAGAGCACAAGACTTACCAAATCTCTTTCACAAGAGATTATCCAAGGTTTTACCATCAACAATCCAATTAAACAGAACAATGGGTGTAATAACATCATTAAATAGAAATTGATACAATAACTAGGTCAATAATATCATTACTATCCCAATAAACTTCACTTCATAACCTAGGGTTACGGGAGTAGGGTTCATCATGAATTCTTCAAGAAATAGATCCAATCCCAAAAATAAATTACCCTATTAAGTTCATGGATGAATTATAATCAACAAAATAAGTCTAACAATCAAGACATTCTACAATTCTCATAAATTTATAAACAAGATCCAAGATTTGGGGAAATTAGAAAAGGGACACGATCCCACATGAAATTACCCTAATTAACATCAATTACTCAACAATATACACTTCATTAATCACATTGAATCACAATTAATCAAAATCAATCCTCGATTCAAGTTTGGAAGACTCATTAGAATAGGAAAACCCTTGGAATTGGGTGATTTAGAAATAAACTTTGAAAGGATCTCTTGAGGAGAGAACTCCCAAGAGTGAAGAACCCATACCTTAATAAAGATTAATCCACGAAATTTAAGTGAAATCTTAGGGAAATTGGTCTTCTTGTTCAAGCTTTCTTGCTTCTTCAGTGGAGGATTTAGGGAGAGAGAAAGTAGAGAGAGATGAGAGCTTTTGGGTTTTGTTTTGTGTATTTGATTTAGGTGACTAAAAATGACATAAAACTAATACTTTTTCAATATATAATCACCCATAAAATATCCAAAATAACCCTCACTTAAATGGGTCTTTTTGTGAAGTCAAAACGCTTAAAATATTATTTCAATGATCTGGGAAGTGGCTGTGCATCGCGGGGTTAATTTCACATATTATTTTATTAATATGGGTTAAGAAAGTCGACCTCATGGAGTGCACACGTCGCGAGGAAACTTTTTTCCACCCCACGTTTCCGCTGCGTGCGCAGGGACCTTCAATTCTATGTTGCTGCAAGCTACTTTGGCATCTTGCTTACCAAAGTTTAGGTCCTACTCAAGGACCCTTCGGTTGGTCCCTAAGGAGTCCTTACTGGACGTTTGGACCCTTTGTACTGTATTCCGAATATACAAAGTCTTTTTATATGTTTTGGACTTCATGTAATCCTCCCAAACCTTCACTAAACATAGGGGTATCAATTAGTCCAATCTAGCTAGTTTTCAGACGTCACGGTTTTTCTTTGACGTCTTGGCTCTAAAACTTCCTCAATGACCTTTATTCATTATAATTGACCTTAAAAAACAGTTCTAAAACCCTACACACTCATGAGAGGATTTAGATTAGGCTTTAGACTTTCAGAGTATTACAAGCCGGCCATCCCTTATCAAGGGAAATAGTGCTATGGAAGTTTCTATAAAGCTATCCCAGGTGGGAAGAGATGCGTATTAACCCCTAGATCTCTACTAACTCTAATACCACACACTACAACATCACCAAATCATAATGCATATAACTCAAATGACTCAGTCGCTGAAGCATGCATGAGTCTAAAGATCCAACGAAGCTGATCAACAAAGTGTTGAGGGTCTTCTCTAAAATCAATTCCTGTAAATTATGGAGGATTCAAGGAAAGAAATTCATGATCTGTTGGAACTTGGTCCCTTGAGATGGTCCAGCCACATCTGGCACTGTGCATTTACTCAATGTTCTAACATACAAATTAAACTCTTAAATGTTGATTAGGTGGAATACAATGAACTAGAGGTGGTACTGCTGATGGAGCCGGAATTTCTTTAGTCCTCGGAGGGTCTTGAAGTGGAGGAGAAGATATAGGAGGCTGAAAAGATGTCTCCACCTCAGTATCACAATGGGCTACCTCCATATGTTGTACCTTGTCTGTTCCCATGCCTTCAATTGTATCTAGACCCAGGATAGATATGGTCTGTCTTGTTTCATACATCTCTATCTGCATACAAGCAGAAATTATAAGGAAGAAACCTCAACCCTTAAGACACCGCTCTTTAACATAAGGTGCCCAAAAGTAGTATAGTCATTCTAACACGCATAGTAGCGTTTTGAGTATCCAATGTGGTGCACAATATATTTATAAACAATACTCTACTAGACATGGCTTTCAGACAACCTAATATATGATGTTGTTCAAATATCAAGTTTGTCATGCCCCTACTGAACTATTTACTACTAGCGCATGGAAGACACATGCAATCAAGAAAACAAACAAGTATATCTCGACTTAAAATAAAGCCTTTGGCTGGAAAAAACCATGTGAAAATATCTATAAATGAAATAGCTATACCCAAGGGTTCAGATAAATAAATATTAAACTAGGAAAAAATTCATGATTGGGTCGTTGAGGCTGCCACAATATCTATACCAAAACTTAAAACATGTATATATCAAGACAATACGCCAAATGACTCACAAGTTTTAGTAAACGAACAAGCTAGTTCAACATGGAAATAACGTAGCTATAAACCCCACACACTAGTCTGCAAGCCTCTAAAAGTAGAACAAATTTGCGGGACAGGGCCCCAGCCTACCATAAATATATTTACAACAAAAGCTAACAACCCTCGCAACTCTGGCAGCTCAAGAGGAAAGGGGCTAAACAATAATATAAACAATCCAACTGCAAAGGAGGTCTACTGGGTCGTCGATCAGGACATGTATAGATGAATGCAGTACTTCTAGGCAATGGGGCATCAGTAAATATAATATATAAAGTATAAAAGGCTATAGATTAGTGAGCAAGTATTGTAATATAAAAAAAACAATCATGTAAGGAAATCAAAATTTAGATAAACATGCTGACAACCTATTGATAAAAAAATACTATTAAAAAACAACCTAACCAAGATCCCATAAGCTCGGTAGGTACAAATAATATACCACCTGCTACGCCCCCATAAGCCTGAAAGGTGCCAACAGATCTTCGTACACTTACCAGTAGCTCCTTGTGTTTGTAAGAAGTCAAATAGCCTTTTTAAGAAATAATATAGCCTCATAGGTAGCACATAGACCTCTTAGGAAACATCATAACTTTGTGGGATTCACATAGCCCTCCTTGGCTTTAAAATAGCCCTCCAGTCAACACATAACATTATTTCGCATCAGTATTGCCCCATGGGAAACCTATAGCCCTCATTGGCAATATCACAGTCCTATTTTACCACATCATATCCCCCATAGGCCTTTCATAGATAAAAAAACTAACCACAATAGTCCCAAGGGTGACAACAAACAATTGAATAGGATAAAGGTGAGAAATATAGCTATAAACAATATATATGAATAATATCCAAGTATTTCCTATCTTAGGGTCGTTTTTAACTGATTTTAAGCCCCTAAAATGAGGGTTTATAACCACTTCATCAGCCAACCACTCACATTTGCATTTATAAGATCACCAACATTAACTACCCTATGATGTCGCTGCCAAGCTCTAAGTAAATATGTCGAACAACAGGGAATAGCCTTAATATACCTTTTACTTGATAACTTAAGGTTAAACTAACTCTATCGTCCGACTACAACACTATATAAAAAGGTTTAATTAATAAATAATTAAGGATACAAAAATAACTGTGACGATTCTACAATCGATACAGATTCCTATCTTAAACTATAATCCAAGACCCAAAGTATTCGTAAATTGATAAAAGGTGATTCCTACCATTCTTTAATCAGCCAAAACACTTGAATACAAACACTCCATTGAAAATAATCTTCCTGCCACAATTTCCAGAGTGCTACACCGCTCAATTCATTGTGAAAATTATACAAAAATGACGAGCTCGCAACGTCGTGAATATTTTTTAGTAAGAGCAAAGAAGAGATCACGAGCACACAATGATTATTTGAGAAGTAATTGTCTAAATTTAGTGGTTTTCTTGCGATTCTGAATGAAGAAAAATAAAGAAGATACTATATTATAAGTTTTCCACAACTAGGGGACCCACCCCACATGTGTGCTTGTGCATTCTCGCAAAAGCGAAAATATCTCTCTATTATGAAGTCTTCTGAACAAATTGTTTGATGAGTTTGAAATCGACTGGTAGAACTTCTATTTGATAGGTAGTTGTCCCCATAAGTCATGATAGATTGAGAGATAACGTTCGAGACATTTGACCCAAATTTCAGATGATTGTTTAAAAAAGAACGTAAGATAACTTTTGCCAAATTTTATTTTTCGACTTACATTACTTCAAACCTTGATTTACAACCCTTGTACACTTCAAAATATTACATGTCACATCATTCTGAATTTATTACTCATTCTTTTTGTGTTTCCATGAAGGTACATTTTGAAAAGATGGGGGTGTTACAGTTCGGATCAGATTGCCACGTTCCGAAAATCTAACTTTGGATCAGTTCCCACGTTCCTGCGTAACTTTGGATTGGATTTCCACGTTTTTGCAAGCTAAAAGTTGGGCCAAGGTTCCATGAAAGGACCATTGACTTGTCATATATTGGCTTTTTGTTATGAACATGAACATAGACTATGACTTATAAATTGTCAAAGAGTTATACTTAGTGTGAATAGGGGAATGAGACTTCATTCATATATTGCAGCAATGGACTTTAAGAGTGGTTTTGGTTTAGTTCTCTTATTCTATGAAGATCGTGTAAATCAATGTTGTCAATATTTTGTATGTTATGTGGTTATACTGTTGTAATTGCTTATATAGGTTTCACTTATTAGGATAGTTGCGTGATCCTAATAGTACACAGTGGTTTTCTACTAATTCTGCACTTGCTTTTACTTTTGTTGAGTACACAGAATCTTTTGGAAGCTATTGAAGACCTCGTTTAGATAACCAATGACGGTTTCAATATTAAGAGTGAGCTAGTGTTTTCGTGCTTCCTTGAGTTCTCATTTGTTTAAGTCCACTCCTTTAAGGCTCATACTACTGTTAAGGTGTTGTTTAGTTTTTGGGATTGTGCTCCTTGTACTTAGGCTTTTCGTTAGTAGCATTTTTGTATAGTGAGTTTCATGTTCTAGGTGTATTTTCTACATTGTTTGAGTTTATTAACTTGCTGCCATAACTTAAGTACCATAGTTTAGATAATTTGCTTTAGTTGGATGGTAGTATTGGTTCTCCCCCTGAGGATTAGGGTGGGGACAATCAGGACGAGTTGGGTCGTGACACATGTATGATAGAGGACCGCTCCACCTAGAGTTGCCATAATTTCCTTCTTTGCTTTCTTCCGGTGTTTCCTCCTAATGCTGTCCAACCTCTTTGAGATTCTGACATTTTGTAATGTTGTACATGTCCATTGAATAACCTCTTTTCATACAACGAATGTCAATTTACACTTCTAAAAGAGGAACAATGGTCTCCAAAGCTTCCTTATCACAGGGACAACAATCAGTGTTATTTACTTGAATGATTAGTTTCCACTACCTATTTTGAGTTAGTAACCTTCCTTGTACAACTAACCACACCATAAATCTATGCATTAGTAGAGCCAACAACGTCCATATCAGTCCAACATTCCTAATTTGTGGCTTGTGGACTATTATTGCAAACAAACTTCTAGTGATAAAATAAATTTTAGAGTGTGTGAACTTATATTTGTCTACCAACCCTACATTTGAACTTTGATTATAATTATTTTCTTTCAGTACCAGTTACAGTCTAATGGTGCCTTGTGAGTCCATATAGAAGTGTCATGCTTTATATATGTATATATATATGTGTGTCTGTGTATATACATACATACATACATACATACATACATATATATATATATATATATATATATATATACAATGACTCCTTATTTTCTATGATTTGCTATGGCAATTGACCGAGTGAAGCAACATTTCAGTTGCTGCTACCTTTTTTAATTAGACCCCCATGTCTCCTTGGAAAGCAAACTTTCTCCCATGACACGAAAACTATCTTACTCTTATTAGAACTAGTACCACAAGATTTTTTTGCATATCTTATCCACTTCCTTAAGAATTATTTGGGATAAAATCAAGACTTGTATCCTACTATCATAGAAGAGATTATTGGACTATTTTTGGAACTTATTTTAATGAAAATAGTGTCATCTAGTGCTCATTCTATCTCAATATCTGATGAAAACTATTAAGTTTCAGGCAATGGAAGTTTTAGTGTTAGCATGGAGATTTCGGCCCAAAACAGGAAGAAAAATAATGAAAAGTGCTGAAGTTGAAGCTTGAGAAACATGGCGATTAGCCAAAAGAATGCATTTTGCTCGTTGTTCAAGAAAATGAAGCCTGAAGGATATGGATCAAAAGAACCATAAAAATAAGTTGTCAACACTTCTCTGATTAGTTCTCAGAAGTTGAATTATTCCTCCTAATGATATAGAATGCATAGATGCCAAAGGTAAAGGAAAAATGACAATGTTTTAGCAGAAAGGAAAATCACTGAATCACTGGATGATTCACGACTAACTTCACCAAATGGATTCGCAACACCTAATTTGAAAGTCATAAATACTAGACAAAGGTGATAATTTTAAAAATCTGTACATTATTTTTTTTTCAAGTTTTAGAACTTTAGTTTTTTGTATTCTTCTCTCATGTTTCGAAAGGGTTTTTTGTGGGAGACTTGAAGAAAGGAGATCTTCATACTCAAATCAGAAGTGGGTTTTCTCCATTCTTCATTGTTTGCCCATATTAAGGTTCAATTTATTATATCCATCTGATTTCTTTCTCATTTTAGATGTATTTGGTTATTTCTTTATGTATGGATATAACCCCCATCCTTGGGGTGTTATTTAGAAAGTATGTGTTGATATTATTGTTGGGTCTTTCTTAGTGATAGATTAGATGTGTTCTAATGGTGATTTGACCTAATTGTTATGGTATAATTTAAGAGCTTTGTAGTTGAAAATAAAAAACCACCCATGTGTATTTGGATTTTGAGAGAGAGAGAGAGAGAGAGAGAAGTCGAGAAACCAAGACCACTAGACTTATGACCTAAGGAGAGGAAACCATTTGATATCGGGTAAGTTGCTTTAGAGGGAATTTACTTTCACCTAAAGCTTAGTCTATTGTTATCTTGCAGATTTCCTATTGAAAGCTTGTACCCAATAGTTTAGTCAACATATATTGTGGCCACACCCGAAGAAATTCTTCCTATACTTAATTCCCTCTTCTTATTTTTGTTGTCTTAATAACTGTTACAAACCCTTTTGATATTTGACACTTTGGTATCACAAATTGAATTGAATTTATTTTTATTTGATAATATCTCAAACTATTACTAACTAAAACGGAAATTCTAGTTTAGCTACTATTTTTCAGCTACTATTTTTCACAACCGCTCCCTTGGGAAATGAATCCAACCCTTGGTTGGGTTACAATACTTGCTTCGATTGGTAAACACTAAGACTGTAGGGTAGTGTCACTAATAATGATTACAAAAGAAGCACCAAAATGGAGTCACTAGCGAGGAGTGGTATTTTGTGAATATGTGGCTCACTAGAGTTTTTGTTCTTTTTAGTGTACTTTACTAATTTTACTTCTAGTTTTGTTTCCTTTGTTACACGTATCTGTGTGCATGTCCCCTAAGCATAGCTGAGGGAGTGGGTGGTAAGCTAGTTAGGTAGATCATGAAGTGGAGGATGACTTCACGTTAGCTGCACTTGTATCCCAACTACATTTCTTGACCACAAAAATATCAAAGGTAAAAAACCAGTGCAAATGCCAAAGGAGAAAAATACCTCCCCACGCACAGAAGAAGTTCAGAGAAGATGAGAAAAGTCATTTTGATGACACACTTCAAATCATTCTCCAAAAGATCACCGATCAAGATCTATTGTTGGAATAAGTGAAAAAAATTGGGAAGGGTTTTATTATCTCTCAATCTAGATCAATCCAGCATATCATATCAATCTTGATGTTTTCCATGCGTAAGCTCCACCTTAGCGATACATTGGAGTTACCTAGTGACACTAGGTCGAGCTCCCATACCAGAGAGTGAGGCAGGACACACTTTTTTGGAGGCAAACCAAGGTTGTTACAATAGGATTTACTTTGATAAGTAATAGTGTGTTACTGTTGCACGTAAAAATGAGGAATGTGTGAAAAATCTCAGGTTTGAAACTTCTGCGAGAAGCCAAACAAGTCGGCGAGGGCATCTAAATCCTACCGCGTGGCTCAATGCAAGAATATTGTAGAGCATTGTAGAGCCTGTAAAACTTGCAAAATCGATAAAAGTATAGGTGTATCACAGACATGTTAGGCACTTTTGATGTAGACCACCAATCTCGCACCCAGAAAATTAATGATTTTGAAGAAAGGGAGAGATACAAGGCCAGTCGGCACGTCACCAATTGGTTCAGAGAAAGTGACTAAATTCACCAAATGGATGAGAACTCAACAGTTATATCAGTGCCAAAGGTAAAATTTTTGATTCGCTAACTTTCCATCCATTCAAACTCAATCACAGTGAAGGTATTTTTTTCTTAGATTTTTATCGTTAATTATTATTTTAGTTCGTGAATAGTTCTTGGGGTTGGAATTCTTTTCTACCTAGCTTTACAAAAAGATATTTGATTATCATAAAAGGTTAGTCTCTAAAATTCTAAATTTGTTTTTTACATTTTTGAACTCATTTGCAAGTATAGTATAAGGATGACGTGTGTTGGGCCTCTCTGAAAGAAACTGGTAGTCAACATGCTATTTATAATTCAAAATTTTTGCCTGAAATGCTTAAATATTTGCATACCATGCTATTTATGCTTTGTATTGATTGAAATTGCAATGGGTGTTACATAATGACTGTCATGTTGTGTTGGTGAAGTCTAAATAACCCACCATTTGAGGTAAATAACAAAATTTCTCTATGAAGGAATGGGTGACAATGTTCTTAAGGGTAATCGTAGTTAAATGAATAAATATTGCAAAAACAGAAGTTTTTGAGTATTCCAGGGTGATAGGATGTTTGGTCTTAGGTGAATTTTCTGTTTACTTACTTTGGTGGTGCTTTTGAAAATTGTGAGGCCAGTTTTGAGAGTTGGGTTTAAAAGTGGTCACATAGTGTCTTTCGCTGATCGTCGAATGATATGGTCGTTTGTATAATGGTTATAAACCACACCTAGTACATGTAACTTGTCCTATAAGTTTTGGAACTTTTGGCAGACACATTCTTGGTCGCTGAAATAGTCACTGACTCGCTGATAGGATTTACATCGCCCTTTTGCATGCCCTTTATTCCTTCTTTCTTTGTATCTTCAAGAGCTCAAATTCGTAATTGCCAAAAGTAGTGCTGACTCGCTGAGTAGAATTATCCATCAAAACTTTTTCATTATCACAAGATACTCCACTCGACGAGCAAGAGTGTAACAATGATGTTGTCTGCAACCAATTCCTGTATTTGCATTTTGTTGTCATTTTGACTAATCACAAACTTTTGCAGGTATGGTATGCACCAACCTTAATACGTAACCTAAAAAGAAGCAAACAGTAGATATTCATATTAATGTAGGGGCTTTAAATATTCCCAAGAGGGGAGGAGAAAGAACCCCAACAAAGGAGAGGTAAAAAGATAAAAAGAGTGGCAAAGAGAAGTGTAGTTGCTGAGGTAAATATTGAGTGGGATGAGACCTAAGATGATAATCCATTGATCCATGAACAACGACGCTCAGGAACATGCCCCAACCCGCAACCAAAAGGGACTGAATGAATGTTGTCACTTCTACTAGAGACACACCATCCACAGTTACGCTTGATCCTGCACAACCACATGCAGGGTTTCCTACATACTCTATTTCTCCCCACCCACAACTAGTGAACAATTTGAAGGTGTTGGGTTCTGGACCATTATAAATGTAAAGCTTCTATCGAGAGAACGATTAGACATATATCATGATGTTCTATCTATCTTTTTCTTCTACGAGTTTGAGAAGTTCATGAGGCCCCGAGGCCCATACATCCCTTCTTGGGTCTAGGAATTTATGAAGCTTATGTTGCACTTGTTCCTAAAAACAAAAAGCATGTGAGTGAGTTCAGAACAGTAAGGTGTGTTACAGTAAGAGACAAAAAGGTTGATTGGTAGAGTGAACACATAAATGTTGTAATAGGAAGGTCACTACTCTTGATACATCGTTATGAGGGGTTGCCCCCTGCTGTATCACTAGATGACCTGAAGGTGTGGTAGGGGCCCATGAATTCAGAGAAAAGTGAAAGATAGATCGGGGTTCGTTCTCAAATTAAGAAGAGGGATCTGAACATGGCTGCCTGATTTCAGTTCACTTTCATAAATAGCGCTATCATGCCCTCTCAGAATGAGTCTATTCCGTGACTTCCCAAATAATCCTACGTGGGTAGCATCATGAACTATAGAAGAATTGATCTTTTCATGATGATCTAACACGAGATGTCAATGAGGTCCAAATAGAAGCAAAATTCCCTTCTATTTCTTTTTTATGTTATTGACCTATGCAGACGTGCTGGAGTGCCTTAGACCCTGCAAGAGACCTTGAGGTAAATCCCTCAGCTTCCATTGATATCCGGTGATATGAGGTCCAGTACAACCAATAGAAGGATGATATAAGGGAAGCAACTACTATTGATACCACTCTAGAGATCGGTATTGACATGATACTTGCAAATGCAATAACCCCCACGCCGACCTCTAGGCCCATAGGTACATCAGCTCCTTCCTCCTCTTCACACGATCAAAATTCTTTTTCATTAGCCGATCAGGTTCACTCAGGGTATGATTATGAAGACAGGATGTTTGGACCAATTGTCTGATGTACAGGTGACTAGAGTGGATAGATCAGTCCACGGGATAATAAAGAGTGCAAGAGCCGGTACATTAGCCTCACTTCAAACCTCTATTGATTCCTTGACCTTGAGGGTTAGAGCTTGTGAGAGAAGACAAGGGAGAACAATTGAGATACAGTCCATGAAAGCCTATATTGCAGGCCTGTGCCAAGACATGGATTATTTGAAGTCTATTGACTTCAATGATTTGATGAGAATGACTGATGATGTCCATATGACCTCAAAGATTTTTTCAACTACCACTGGATATGTACTATGTACTCATGGAAGTTGAGTAGATTCATTTACAGATGTAGAGACTGGCGAGGAGTTAGTAACAACACATGAAAAGACAGAGGAAGAGCATATCTTAGAGAATTTGCCAAAACTAGTGGGGGCCATTGTGAAGTCGACAACCCAGATATTGCCTGCCGAGACTCTAACAGTAGTTCCCACAAGACGTAGCACTATATAACTTGTTGAGGATACTCCGAGTATTTATGTAGAATCACATGCTGATGCCCAAAGTGTTGAAATGCCTAAAGATAGAGAGACTTCATCGACACAGTCTTTTATTCACTTTTCTCTATCTTACTTTCGTTTTATTTTTTTGATACAATTACTCGTATTTGAGGACAAAAACTCTGTTTTTGGTGGGGTGTGACCCACCTTATTTTTCTTTTGTGAATATTTGTATTCTAGTAATATATATATATATATATATGTTGCTCTTGCTGTGGATACTCCAGGCACTTACGCCCAATCACATGCCTTTGCTCAAAGTGTTGACACCCTTAAAGATAGAGAAACTTCATAGACAAGATCTTTTATTCACTTCTCTCTAGCTGACATTCATTTTTATCTTTGATAAAATTACTCTCATTTGAGGACAGAAAATCTTGTTTGTCGTGGGATGAGATCCACCTAGTTTTTCTTCTGTGATATATATAAATATATATATGTATGTATGTATATATATATTTGGGTTTTCTATTTTAATTGTGTTTTAAAAACATCTTTGCAATTGTATGACCTTATGTATCTCTGTTGATTTAATTCAAAATAATTTTTACGTTTCCAAAAATTTTTATTTTTAAAAAATTCGCCACCTCTTGGTGTTGAAATTTGTTTTTCTTGTACAAATTCAAATATTGATTTCGATTAATACCGATGACTTGAGTAATGCTCTCTATTTAACAAACATGCATGTACAATTAGAAAAAGGATAAATGAAGTTACAAAAACAATGTGTAAACTATTTGCCTCTCATTTAAATTAGCAATTTATAAAATTGATTCTGTTGTACTGACCATTGCACAATACCGAAAGTGTGTAGTCTTGTTTGGCTTAACTATAAATGTCTTGTTATGAGCTTACTTTGAACCATTCATGAATAAACCTAAAAATTGCCCGGATAGTCTAGTTGCTTTAGAATAGTGTCCTCTTGAGCTGATCTTAGGAAATTTTATGGTGTAAGTCCACTCAGACGTATATCTCTTTTGTGCCCTACCCATGAGTTTTTGAAACTATTTTGAACACCCTTTGAGCCTTACCTGTCTTTAGAAGAACCTTGACGAACACTAATCCTTATATGATCTACCACCTATAATCCTCTTAATTTGTGTTTTAAAGTTACTAGACAACTTAGGACAAAAGCCTTTGTTTGGGATGTGGTGAAAAGGGTAAAGAGAATTCAAGGAATGAAGGAAAAGTCTTCCTTAACCCATAGTGGTGCGGAAAGATAGAAATCTTTGATACCAAAAAGAAACAAAAGATAACAAATGAAAGTTGTGGATTAAAATCATGAAAGATATTGGGTTTTCATTCAATCAGTGGAGGTGAATAAAAGGTTGACTTAGAATAACTTGTAAGAGAATCGGTAAAAGAAAGATAATGAAATGTCTTTAGAATATCACATCTCATTACCAAAATCCACTAGACCTAAATGACCAAACATTTGCACTCATTCCTATTACAAGCCTTAGAAATACTTTTTTGATCTTGAGTGAGCTGAGCTGAAGATTTATTGGAAAATAAGGGCAAATCTATGGGTGAAAATATGCATTGTGTTCCTCTTTATGAGTGTGAGCGTTGCATCTGATTCCTGATCTTAAATCGATTAATACTTTAATGTGAATATGGAATAATTTTTTGTGTGAGGGCATCTAGATACTTTTGTTGAGCTTGAACTTGCATGAGTATTAAGTATTGCAAGCACAAAAATCTTTGGTAATGGTGTGTTATAACTTGAATCTATGCGTATAAAATTGATCTTTGCATGAGTAATTTTAATCTTGTTGTCTATGTTAATAATTAAGTGTTGTGTAGCATCAATTGATATATCATATTTGAGCTATTAAACTTAAGATTTACTTAAGTACAAGCAAAAGTTTAAGTTGGGGGTGTTGATGAGTCTTCAGATTCCACTTATTTCAGGACTTATTTTAATGATATAGTGTTCTAAAATGCTCATTCTATGTCAATATCTGATGAAAACTCTTAAGTTTCTAGTATTTGATGTTTTAGTGTAAGCATGGACACTTATGCACAAAACGTGAACAAATTAAAAGAGATGAAGTTGAAGCCTGATAAGTGCAAGGTATACTTAGCTATCAGTCAAAAGGATGCATTTTGCCCTTTATTCTAGCAATCGACGCCCTGAATTTTGTGGAACAAAACGAAGATAAAATGAGAAGTCGTCGCTTCACCGAGTAGTTCTGTGATCAAGAATTATTCCGCCAAATGAACAAGAATGCATAAACTTTGAAGTCAAAGCAAAAATGGCGAGATATAGAAGAAGGGATAATCTCTAAATAACTCGGTGGTTCACGACTCACTTCGCCGAATGAATTCTTACCACTTAATCTGAAAGCTATAAATACTAGTTCTTGGTGATAATTTTTAATGTCTGGATATTATTTTTATTTTCACTCTTAGATATTTAGTTTTTGGTATTTTTCTCTAAAGTTTGGAGAGGATTTTTGTGGAAGACTTGAAGAAAGGAGCTTTTATTCCTTAAATTAGAAGTGGGTCTTCTCCATTCTTCTTGCTCATATTAAGATTTAATTTAGTATACCTATTTGATTTCTTTATCATTGTAGGTGTATTTGGTTATTGCTTGATTTGTGGAATTGGGGTTTAAAGTGACCTAAAAATAGTTCATAAATAATCCCAAAGTTCCAAAAATACCCCTAAACTAATTGGACCCTTTTCAAAAGTCTAATTTGACTTAAAAACGACGCGACCATATCTTGGACACGGTAGCGTGTCGTAGGGACACCTCCACATCTAGGTTCTTGAATTTATTTTTGGACAAAATTATTTGTGTTGGCCCCGCGTCGCAGGGAAAATTTTTCCCTTTATGTGTAGAAGGCACGACGCGCTTTTGACGCTAATTCTTGGCCACCTCGGTAGCTTTCTTGACCAATGTTTGGGTCCTCCTTGGGGACTCTTTGGGTGGTCCTCGGGGATTCATACTTGAACGTTTTGACCCTTGGTATCCCCTATAGGTTCTACAGTCATACCCACTGATTTTATACTCCAAAAAGCACCTAAAAACATGCACGAAAAAAGGACACACTAGGACACACACTAGACTAGTTTTCAAACGTCTTCGTCGTTCTTTAACATTTGGCTTCCAAAAATATAAAACTAATATATATTGCTAAAATCTATCATGTCAATGCATTATTAGGTCATAAAAACATTATAAGCTCTAGTTCAACCTTTTTCGCTTAGAGGATCGGTACAACATGTCTGGGTATCAGTGCTCAGATTAGCAACATTCTTGGATCCACTAGATCCCACCTTCAAGGAATCTATTAGTGATGCCGATAAAACATTTTAAACCATGGCTACCTTAAGATCAAATCCGTCATCATGCATAGCAGCATCACATACGCCCACCTCTTCCATATCAGTATGTGCTTCAGACTCGACATCTGCATCATCAACCCTAACAACATCTCCAGTCGTATTTGCCGAAGGAACCTCACACCTAGTAGGACTATCACTGCTTGCATTGTTGGGAATATGAAATAGCCGAACAACATCGACAAGTATAAGGACTTCATCTCATCTAACTCATTGTGCAGCCTTACCACAACAACCTTCAAGGCCGCCACAACAGAAGAATCATTTTGACCCTTCTCACAACCTCAACCCATAGAGTAAGTGCATAAAATTCAAGCCTGTTGCCATCAATCAACTCTCTATGTTCTCTCATCACTCCTAATCAGGTCCAAGAAAGCAGAAGTCACCCTCTGTATGATCCCAGGAACAATGGCCTATACTTGGGAGTCACACACATCACGGGAATATGCTAGATATCCTATCATGTATAACATGGATTGAGTCATAGTATCATGACCCAAACCATTGAGTTGTGCGGGCACCACTCTCGCACCAAAGTAGAAGAACCCTTATACCACAAACTATTGAACATGCATAAAAATTAATGAAAGATAGATATAATAGAGTCAACATCTTATAAAGGAATTGTAACATCATAAAAATCCAAGAAATATGATAAAACCTAAAATAGGTTTCGTGAAGTCTAAAAACAGTTTATAAGTCTACTTTTTATGAATATAGGTCATTGAGAAGGTTTATTAACCAAAACGTCCAAAAACGTCCGGGAAGTTGATTCAAAGGGATGTTAGTTTGCTTTAGCCTTTTTACTAAATTTTAGGAGTTAGAAATGTACGAAAATAGGTTGAAAGGTATCTAATAGATGTTTGAGTTTTTTCATTATTGAAACGTCTGGGTACGACTCCCCAAGGATCAACTAAGGTCCCTTGAAGAGGATCCCTGCAGTTTGATGCAGTACTGCCTGGTAGTGTGCATCGACGGGACAAATGATGGTCAGTATGTGGCTCGAGGGGGCATCGAGGCCACCGTTATCCCATAGTTAGAAAAATTGGATGGAAACTCACCTGGAAAGTCTCTGACAGAGATGACGGAATGCAGGACGGAGGGTGGGTTTTCAGTTGATGCACCGACGGACCGCCAATAGGGGTCTTATCAGTGAGGGTCGAGTTTCACTGATAAATTTTAAATGATTTTATTTAAAATTAATTAAGTGTTTTTGGGGTAAGTTAGTGATTAAAGGGAATCTTGATAAGTTAATTAAGCCCTCTATAAATACCCTTAACCCTCGTTAACCTAAAGACATCTCTCAAGTTAAATTCTGTTTCTTCTCTCATATATGTCTCTCTACTGGAACTCACTGTTGAAGACTAGCAAGAACAAGGGTTGGGGGATAAAAAAGGGTTGATTCTTCATCAAATTGTCGAGAAACATTAAGGTATGGGTTCTATTCACCTTTGATATCCTTTACTCAAAGGTTTTCTTCATAGTAGATTGCAAAAAGATGAATTTTTCTATTGGTTTTATTCAATTACAAGGAGGAAGTCATGGATTAAGTTGTTAATGAATTCTTAGGGTTATATTGAGTACATTTACATAAAATTCAACTATTTTATAATAATTTTTGATGGTTTATTGAGTACATTTACATAAAAATCGACTTTTTATAATAATTTTTGATGGTTTAGTCGAATTGAAGAATATGATCCTCTATCCCTAAACCTAGGTAGTAATCTTGACCTATGTTTTTTGGTGATATTTAATTGAGTTGGTTGTTGATTAGATTACTATTCTATGGTGCTATTATTTTTAAATTAAGATTAATTATAGGTATATAATTCTAGTTCTTTATATGTGATTTAGTTTATGAATTATAATGTGAAATTAGCCTATGTATGTTGTTTCAAGTTGTGATCTAAAGATGAATTGTGTTATAGAGATGAAATTGGCCGTGTCATTTTATTGATTATCCTTGTGTGATGATGTTACTCCCCAAGTTGGGTTAAGTTATAGATTGATGGTAAAACCTTGATGATAAGTAATGAGAAATACTTGGTAAGTCTTAGAATCTCTATCTTTACTTCCTATTATGATAAATTGTTGTTATGCCGTGATATTACATTCGAGTATGTCCTATATTAGGATTATAAGGTGGTATGATGTTGAATTGTAATGCATTCACTATGTTATGAGGTATATTAAGGTGTATGTGCTATAAGGATGGTGAAAACTATTAATGTTCCTCAATAAGGTATGAAATGTTTAAGTGTAAACCTCACTTATTTGAATTGTGATGAAAGGACTTATAATCATAAAATTCTTATTGAGCTATTGATGATGATGATAATACAAGGGGAAAACGCTATGGCCTAAATTAAGTTATGATTGATAATTAAAGTCTTAAAGACATTTCAAAAAGGGACTCTAGCTTAGCCCCGAGTGAACTAGATAGAGAAGTGTCCCTTCCGACATAGGGAATGTAGAAGCACTACATTACTCTTGATATTTGAGACTATAATGCATGGAGCATAAAGAGGGTCCCAACTAAATCTTGTAGTTCTTTAACTATGCTGACCCCATAGGAATACTAGCTAGTTGATCCATGTAGTTGCTATATTTTATGTTTTGTACTACCTTGGCAAGTAGTTTGCCTTTTTTGGTGTAGGGTTCTATGACACCAGATTCCACACTAGCTTATGTGGTCTATGTCGGTTAGGGCAAGATCTTCCCAAATGTTAAAACAAATTAATGGACTTGAACTCTAACTTGGATAACCTAAGGGTCTAGCTTAGTTTAAGTAGGGGTATTGTGACTCTACCTAGATATTGCACTAGTTAGTCTTGAGGGGAGTCTTAGGAGTAGGTTCTTATATGCTTATGTTATGATAATTATGATGTATATATATGATGTCGATGTCATATTATTGATACTATATGTTGATTAGTTCGTTTATGAATATGCCTTGAATTATAATGATAATATAAGATGAAATGCAAGCCTAAATTCCATGATATGTAAAGTTTGACATTGGTCATGTTTTCTTGTTGAGGATACTTAATTGAGTAAAGTTATGGTGCTTTGCTTAGACATTACACTTGTTGACTTGATAAGGACTTGTGAGTAGTTGTCTTGCTTGTTGTGATATGTTTAACTCTTATTCATTCTTGTGATATTATTCCTTGATGTAAGGGTTGTAGTAAATCATGATTCTGAGTATGTTGGGATAAGTATTACTTCTTGAGATTGTAAGCATGTTTGGTTGATCAAAATTACCTACTTGACTTTGCATTAAGCCCCATAAAGGGGTAGAATGACATGCTTTGATAAAAAGTCCTTTTTATCATGTGTTTGCGTGTGCATATGCATAAGATCCATACTTAGTACATGTGGAGTAATAATCCCTTTTTCTTCCCTTTTCCCAAAAATTTTAGGTTTTGGTCATTTGAAAGTTTCAAAGGAGAAATCGTTGAAGTCTTGGATTCCTCCTTTCATCCAAGTAAGGTAGGTCCTCAACTTACGAGGGCAATGCCGTCTTCTAGCTTTGAATTTTTTATTAGCTTATTGACTCTACCATTTCATTCCTTGTTATTTGAATATTGTAATTTCGTATGACCTTTACATGGTCTTGTTGAATTTATGTAAAGGCTTTGCCCATATTGTGACATCCGTTTAGATGGTATGAGATGGGACGATCGTTTGGACTATTTCTATATTTTTATATATATGTCCAATAAAAGTAAAAGGCTATGTAACCTTCGTATATGAAGGGTCTATCTGTACACGATATGAATATATATTATGTATATGTATATGTCTGTGTACACCTCCAAATTGAGAAAGTAAAAGTTTTAAATTTTTCTGCATTTTAAACCTATGAATGTAATGACACAAAACTAAGAGGCTAGTCTTAGTCCTTAAAAAGGATGACGACGTCGGTTATGTCTAGGGGGTAAGCAGGATGTGATAGAAATCTTTTACAACGAACTAGTTAAGACTTGTAAAGTAATCAACAATCCCAAGGATTTAGTCTAATAGGTACAAGATCTACTAAGAGTAAAAATTCAAAAAAACACAAAGGACAAACTCCCGCCATGCGGAAAGAATTATAGAAATTGCTAGAGAGTTTCTTAATCGCCAATGTTGCATCTAGACTTTGTCAGAAGACATAGCAGGAGTACTATCAATACACTCACACGTATTGGTAGGAATTATTTTTCAACATAAACCCACCTCATAAAATAAGAAATTAATAGTAAGATCATGCATTTAACCACTCGCTTGTCCAGCCTTGTCCTCTCTTATAAAACTTCAGTTTACAGAAATGCTCTTAACACTAACCACTTTTTTTGAAACTAACAGTTCTCCTTTTGTTAGATCATAGCCTAAACATTACTAACCCTTTTAAATGTTCCATGCACCTACGGTCTTCCATTACTACCATTCGATCATATCAAACCCTTTAAATCTCATCACCATGCCTAACCAAGGCTATGCAGCTTCGTTACCTCCAGCTATAGCCCACTGTCTCCGTTGTTACTTACCCAAACATATACCCCTCGTTATTCCTTATTCACCCCTACAACACCTTGCCACTATTTTCCGAACAAGTATACATTATATATTACATCAACGTCCCCACATATTTGCATGCATACACAAAAACCCACCTACACTTGATTATCAAGGATTTCACATACGCACACCTTTTAATATAAAATGCTTCCCAATACATATTTATCGCAAGAATTTGGTCCTCTTACAGTATCCAAACTCAATTAGTTAGATTTCCTAAATGTGAAAATCCGATCAAATCTTATCAGAAGTTGTGCGAGAACGAGAAACTCGATCAAATAGTTCTGCCATAACATTGTAAGTCAATCAAAGTTATCTTGCCAAAAAGTTAAAATATGATCCCATTCACACACCACAATCATAATCACAATATATATTCTCACAATCATAAAACTACAGGCAATTCATGACATATATTTATTCAATTATCCTCATTTACTACAGGTGTGATTGAATATCAATAATTTATATACATAAATGCATTATAATTGAGAATCTACAAACATATCTCACACAAATATGAAATCACAACCATCATATAGAAATTACCCTTCATTCTTAACATTCAATAGGCCAAGCTCAGTCCTAGTTCTTCATTAGGGTTCGTTATTCAGGTTTAACACTAATTCACCCAAATCAATCAATTTCATAACTTTAATAGATCGAACAAACATTACACCAATAATCTTGTCCAACCTTACTAGATACTTTTGTTTTTGAAGCAAATCTATTTAAGAATGCATTTCTTAAAACCTTGACAAGTCACCAAAATTCATACTTACGCACTAACTCAATTACGTTAAATTATAGCATTTTCCATTAATTTCACTCGGTGCACGAAAGTCTATTCATAACCCATATTATTGATTTCATACATTATATGGTAGTATAAACCTGGCCTACCTCGGAACCAAGTAGCTGTACCAGGGTTTTGACTTCCTTTCCAGATTTTCCCGACTTTGACACGATGAATTTTTCTAGGAATTTGAAAGATTCTCTCATTCCCCCAATAGAAATCTTCTTCTCCTTCCTTCTCAATCTTGAAACAATTTTTGTGAATTTTTTTGGGTAATTTATGACCTATCTAGGTATCAAAAAAAGATGGAGGAATTAGGATTTTCCCATAATTGCATTCTATATTGCATATCCAACTACAGTGACAACTTATACAGTTGGAGTGCCGCTATGCCTTTGAAATCTAGTCTGATGTAGCGGGATATTAAGATGTTTTTGCAGATGCTTGTCTTTTCTAATTAACGACAGTTCAGGTTGTTACAAGTGAATTTAATTTATCCCTTGTTTGCCCTGGAATGATCGAAGATGTTCAAACAACACTACATGGCTTGCCAGAGTGGTAGACCTCCTGCTGTGGAGCACAAGTTGTACTAGGAAATCTTCCTATTGTTGTGGGAGATTGTGGACAGTAAGTAGGGGAAGGGATAGAAGTTTCCATTTCCTCGTAAACTCCTCCAAACTCTCTGAAATCACTCTTCTTTGAACGTCAAAACTCAAGTAATTTCTTATTTTTCTATCTCATTACTTCATTACTTGATTAATCAAAATTAACATGCTAATTAACAGATCGAATGAAAATGGTTTTTGGATAATTATTTTAAAAGTTGAACTAGGTTGCTAGGCCATATAGAAAAATCCAGCATGGTTACATCCCTTACATCCACAAAGTTAACACACACCCTATGCATAATGATTTCAAAAAAATACGGTTAGAGATAAATGGGTGGGGGAATTTAAAAGGTTTTCGTGACATAAACTCCAAATTAGAAAAAAGTTAGGGGTTATTTTTTTTTGAAATTGATCCTTACTCATGTTTCATGATAGTTATCATACTCGAATCATCTAGGACGAGTATGTTAACGAACTACAACATCGCGCTGAAGCGGGATTCTGGATGCTTTAGCGGCAAGTCCAAGATAAGTAGTCCCACCCCTTAAAACCTAAATTTCTCTCTTTTGGCTTAGCCTCCCCTTACTATTATACACTATTCTTACTTATCTTAACTTATTACAGGATTTCTTAATGGCTGGATTTAATGATGTGAACTTGCCTTTGTCTAGCATCCTAATGCTACTAGTCGTGAGGGACACCACGACTACTGCAACACCGAATTCTTCTACAGAAGTGAGTTTGTGTTACATAAGGTGGAATGGAAGGGTCTTTACTTTTATGCCCACATCATCGAGTTATGGTAGTTACGACTAACTAAGTATCCCTCAGATGCATACTCTACTTGGGTGAGAGAGTTCTATTCAATCCTCCCTATCGTATGCTGGGTGACCCTTATCAAGTTTGTCACGTTCAAGGAGTCGGCTTTCTTTTTAATAACACTATTATTAATGAGGTATTGGAGGTTATAGAGGTCCCAAACATAGAGTTAGACACCAAGTTTAGAGATATGGGTCCGGACTGGCTGAGAGACTCTAAAGTTGAGCCTACTATACGCAATATGTTTTCTCATCAACGGGAGAGGGAAACACAGTATTGATTGGTCACTTGTTGCTTAGAGGTGGCTGCTCTTGGATTCTAGGAGGATCTAGCCATCATGCAATCGTATCGACATGACCTTTCCTAGGACTTGGTGGTAGCGTGCGCTATGCAAGGCATCCATCTGAATGATGGAACACAAATTATCTTTGAGTGGATGATGCTCGATCGAGCCAACAAGAAGGTGTTATTCATTTTTGTTCTTATCAGTGCCGTTTGAATTTAGGCATTAATGCCCTTGATCGATGTTGACGAGGTAATTCTTACGGATCCTTCTATTGACCCTCTATTAGTTAGGTTTGGCTCTTCTTTTAGGAGTGAGAGAAGGAGGACTAATAGGGCTAATAGCAGCACGGTGGCCACATGTTCTGAATGTGAATACCCCCTCTTAGCTACATGGGTCGAGGTGAACATAGACACGGCCTGAAAGAATATGGGGAGTGCATATGATGACTTCACTCTGGTTCCTCGCAGCACTGACCTCAAGGTACATATTCTCCGACGCCAGCTGCAATAGGAGAGGAGGAAGGGCGTGGAGAGGGATCGCTCAATTGACCGAATATGGAAATGTATTAAAGTATTTTTCACTTGTATGTCCCCTGCAAAGGAGATTACCCAACTTGATCTGATAGACTTCCATAGTTTTTTTGTTGAACGAGGCTTGGGCTGGCCCAGAACGCCTATAGAATGTGAACTTTGATGTGGACACCACCTAGTCTAAGAATTTCTTATTGGTCGCTATTTCGATCCTTATTATTTTAGTTGTGAATTTTAAGACAATCTTGTTTTATGTTTACCTTTTGATATTTCTAAATATTTGTAGAACATTTATTCTTGTTCTTGGCTGTCTAATGCAGCCATGTTTTAAACATATATTTTGATTCTCTACTACTGTTGTTGGACAATGTGAGGAATTGCACAGATTTGTTCGAATCCCTTTTAGGTTGACATTTGTAAAATAGGGGAAGTAGGGAAAAACTGGCAAGGTTCTTCCTCCCTTCGTCACTCTCTGTCGGGATAAATAATGTTGTAGCGACACCACTCTTTTGGTAATAATTCCGTAGTAGTGGCTCCGACGGTCCCATAACCTATGGATAATTTTTCAGAGTTTTTTTTCACATCCAGATATTTTCCAGGATCTCCATTATATCATTCCATCAAACTAATAAATTTTTTGATCTAGAGTACACGTTATTCAAACCATAATGTAATAAATCATTTAGGATTACAGCCCACAAATACCAGGATACACCCATACAATCACATACTTAATGATTAGAGTTTATCTCAACAGATTTCTTGACATTCAAGGAATTACACTTGCATACGCTAACGATTCATCAAACAATTTAAACAACACACAACATTATTTCCTTAATCATGTGTCACACATCCCTCATAACACCTCCACATACCTAATCATTTGTCACAACAAGGAGAATATCCTCGTAGTTAATGCAAACAACAAAAAGTATAGACATTCACAACCATAAATCAGACACTAAGTCTAATATTCATAAGCATAAATCACCTATCATAACAACCTCACAATATAGATTAGTTCAATCCTATAAATGACCACAAATAGTTATTTATGCCTCTCAGTTCCTATTAACTTTTTCTTGTATCCCTTCTGTCATAATCGCGATTTCTAGTCTACTTTATTGATATACCCATTGGAATTGGGAGATGCCAATTGGACTTATCATAAGAAACACCTCCCAAGAAGGGGAGAAAGAGTGAAAAAACATCATAGAATGTTTTTTAGCTTCGTGAAGATTAGATTTGGACATCAACACACACACAAATCCCCATGATTCTAGTACATATTTTGCTCATCTATGGGAAGACCGGATCTTAGGCTGCGATACAAATTTGTAACGACCCAACCCATCGGGCCGTGAGGGCACCCACTCTATCACCTAAGTAAGAAAACCCTTATACCCTAAAGGTTTAAACATGCGGAAAAAATTAACGAAGCATAGATATGATAGAGATCAACATTTTACAAAGCAATCTTTTACAACAAACTATTGAAGACTTGTAAAGAAAACTAACAACCCCAATGATCTAATCTAACATGTACAAGAGCTACTAATAGTTAAAACTAGACAAAATAACAAATAATACAACTCCCACCATGTGAAGAAAAGAGAATAGAAGTTGATGTAGAATTTCTTCGTCTTTACCTAATGAAACATCATAGGTCAACCCGACACCCACCTCGTAGGATAAGAAATAAATAGTAAGATCATGCAATTAACCACAAGCTTCTTCACCCATGTTTTCTCTTAGAAAACATTCAATTTACACCAATGGTTTGAATTCTAACAACTTTTTCCCCAACTAACACTTCTGTTTTTATAAGATCATAGAATAATAATTACTAACCCCGTCGAATGATGAATGTACTTACAATCTGATCGTATCATACCCCTAAATTCTCATCACCTAGACTAACAAAGTTTATGTAGTTTTATTACCTCCATCTATAACCTTAGACCACTCTCTCCCTTGGTACTTACCAAAACAAACACCCCTCATTTTTCCTCACTTTCCCTTAGAAAACATTAACCTTCCATTGATTCCTAACAAGTGTATATTATAGAATACATCCATGTCACCACATATTTAAATGCATAGAAATAAATCCATCGGTACCCGATTGTCAAGGATTTCACACACGGACAACATTGAATATAATATACTTCACAATATACATTTATCAGAAGTAGTTGACCCTCTCACAGAACCCAAACTCAAACAGTTAGCTTTCTAAAACACGTAAATTTGATCCCAAGTTGTGCCGAAATGTGGCAACCTAATCCAATATTTGTGACAAAATATAGCATGAAGATCCAAGTTAGCTTGTCGAAACGTAACACTCCGATCCTCATTCAAATACCATAATCACAATCACAATGTATATTCTTCCAATCATACAACAAGAGGTGATTCATGGCATACAATTATTAAGTTATCCTCATTTTTACAATAAGTGTGATCGATAATCAAACATGGACATACATACATGCATTATAATTGTGTAATTACAAACAGATCTCACACAAACATGAAATCACAACCATTATCTACGAATAACCCTAAATTTATAACATGCAGTAGGTCAAGCTTAGTCATAGTTCTTCTTTAGGTTTCGTTACTAGTGTTTTATCCTAATTCACCTAAATCGATCAATTTCAAAACTTTGTTAGATCGAAAAAAGTGTACACCCGTAATGTTTTTCCACGTTACAGGATACCCTTGTTTTTGAAGCAAATCCATTGAAAAAGGAAATTTCGAAAACCTTGACAAGTCATCAAAATCTCTACTCAAGCACTAAGACAATTAATTTAAATTATAGAAATTTCCCTTGTAATATACTCTGTGAACGAAGGTCTATATAAAAATAATAATATAATGCATGGTAAGTACATATTTACAACTACTCAATGCATAAACCTAGCCTATCTGGGTGCCAAGAAGTTTTAAAGAGGTTTTGACTTCGTTCTAGCTTTTCCAAATTTTGAGATAGTGAATTTGGCCAATAATTCACAAGATTTCACCATTCACCCACTATAATTCTCCTTCTCCTTCATTCCCAAGCTTAGAGAAGATTTCCTTATGATTTTAGGGGGTAATTTTAGACCTACATAGGTATTTTAGGAAGATCGAGAAAATAGGATTTCTCGTAATTACATTTTTATAATCTATCTTACTGTAGAGGCAACTTATCCCAATGTGGCACTACTATTCAAGCAACATCTAGCCTGCTCTAGTGGGATAATTTCCAAGATTTTCCATAGATGCTTCTCTTTCCTAATCAACGGCAGTTTGGGTCCTTACATATAGGGGGTTAGTAGGCGACATCACCAGCGACAACAGAAGTTGTGGGAGGGGGTGCCCTAGGATTAGTAGAATTAGAAAGAACAGATGTGTTTGTAGGATCACTGGTCTAAGAGGGACATATTTCCATATTCAACAATATTCAAAATGTCAACTATGGAGGATGTATCCATTGGCACACCCCTCATCCCGTGGGCCTCATCCCTCAAGTATTTAACCTCAATATGCTGGATGTTAGTAGAGGAAGTGAGAGTTACTTCCACATCCATCTTGGCAACTAACAGAATATAGGCGGGCTTGCACAACCTAGTGATCAATACCGGGAACGTAAAGGAGGTCTGACTCTTGTTTGCTTCATTGCCATCTCTTATATAATGAGCAGACCAAAGTTCAGTCTATGTCAATCCATATTATAACCTAGACACACAACCTTTGGATTTCAAAGGATTGAATAATTCTGATAAGGCATGATTGTGCAACTAATAAACCCAAACTAGTATCTTGCAGCCACATCCAGGTCCTTCTTCTCAATTGATGCACAAACCCCCAACCACCTTAGTATCATATACAAAATTAGGGGCACTAACCAATCCTTTAAATCATCTAGTTTCTCATTCTTGCTGAGATCAATGCAGTCATGCATGAAGTCCATTAAACACCCGGGTACCTCATTAATATCCAAATTGTTACACTTCACCTTCTTCCACCGAACCATCACATGATCTACCAACATAAACATGTTCCTCTCACTACAATAAATTAGATTATAAGGAACAAATAATTTTGTCACTTATAAATCATATTTCGTTATTAAAAATCTTGTTTGACAAAAAATAATTTGCCACTAGTTGTGACTAAATGAGAGTCTCTATAAGTATATAAAGACGATTTAGTGCTTCGTCTCGAAAAGTATTATATTAACTATAAAAAGAAAAATTTGTCTCAAAATGCTTTAACATTTGTGAGAAATTTATTTGTTGTAAAAAGTATATCTTTTGTAGTTAATAGTATGTTTTGTCACTAAAAAGGATAATAATACTGACAAAATGTATCGTCGCTTATTAGTTTACTTCAATCAGTGATGAAATCAAATTTCTCTAAAGTTATATGTATTGTGTAGCTAATAAAATCATAATTTATCACTAATGACTATATTTTATACACAAATAATTACTTTGCTTAAATGTATTAGATAAATTTTTTTAATTATAAAAATAGTTTATTTTCCTAGATATATATACTAATTATTTATGTCTCTTTGCAATATTAAAAGACAACTCAATAGAATTGAATAGGTACACGACCCTTAAAACATAAAATATAAATATAAGAATTAGATTAAGTTAAAGAAACATCTTGACATATATAACCATTGAATCATAAGGGATCCTTTACTTGAATTTGGGAATCTACCAAAGCTCTTCACTTATGAGACATCTGGCCATCAACAGCTAGACTTTGTGTAAAAAGATGAATTGTATTAGCATAGGGATGCGCTAAGTATGACAACTATGGGAAAACATGCATTCAAAGAGAACATTTCGTTTGAAATCATGCAACATTTCTTTTTAGTAAACTTCATGAACATAGGCACATAGAAAAAAGACATAAAGTCAACCCTCAAGTTTTCCCGATTTTTCAAAAAGACACCTAAACTTTGCAACTGTCCAATTACCCCACTAAACAATTTTGAATACATATAATTATATCATTTTTCGTCCACCTATCATAGAGAATTGTGTGCACTCTTTCGAAGAGAGTGAGTAACCTATAATAAATTATATAATTTTTTATAAGTGCTTTATTATAAAATATATTGTCTTATTTTTCTTGTTAATTTAAAAAAATTTTCCTTATTGTTTTTCCTTTTTCTTTCTTCTTTCTTATTCAAACATCCATTCCCATATCCATCCATCAAAGTTTCTTACTTTCAGTGTCATCATTCTTACCACAACTTCACCTCCCTTTTTTATTACTATTATTTTTACTCTCTTTAATTTTAAAATTTTATATAAACATATTCTTAAATTTAGAACATTTCGATAAACCCATTAGATTTCAAGATGATTAGAAAGTACCATATAGTTTTTTATCCGATTTCTATTAACTTCTTTCAATTTTTGGGAATTAATTGATTCTTTTGAAATTATCATTTCTAATTTCAAATTTATATGAAAATGAGTAATTTATGATACCTTCTAAATTTTCATAGAAAATAACTATTTTTTTTTTTATAAATAATTCAATAAATTCTACAAAAATAATATGAACTCTATAAAGAATTTTACGAGAAGAAGAAAAAGAAAATAAAGAAATGGGAGTAGGGCTCAATTTGACATGGGATGTAGGAGTTGAAGAAAAAAAGATAATGGAGGAATGAATCACTTGAAAGTGGGAGCTGAGTGATGAAGTGAAATTTAAGATAAATAAATATTAAAAGTCAAAAAGTAAGAGATAGAAATAATGTTAAAATAAAAATAAAGGAAAAACTTAAGATAAAAAATACATTTTAAATTAAATTAACATGTGTCATAGAATGATTGATGTGTGAACACACTTGCTTCTTAAAACTAGGGGCTTATCAAAAATAATAATTTATTTTCAAAATTATTTAGTGGGGTAATAGGACAGTTTCAAAATAATGGTTTCTTTTTGCGAATCCGACACAACATCAATGGTAACGTTTTGTTTTTTCTGTAGGAACATATAAGCTCAATATAGTTCACATACATAATATAGACATGGATACTACTTAGAATAACCTATAAAGCCATTTATCATATTTAGAGGTATATTTAATACAGACAATACATTAGCTCTCTTTGATCTTATTTCTTTTATTAAGTAAGCCTCAAGTGTACCTAATATAATGTATCACATTGAGCTCACCTTATAATAGTATTTCATAATATTATTCATAACACAAGCGCATATATTTATAAGTCATAAACATCTCATACACATAACTTCACATAAGAACCATTGCCTAGGACAACTTTTAAGTCACACTACTGCAATGTGTATGTAGAATCACATAATACTACTTCCACCAAGTTTAACTAAGAAGTCATCCTAGACTAGGCATAACATATTCAACAAGTCACAACATATTCACTTACAACTAGACATAAGGCCACATACTTCATATATTCATATAAAGACTTTTTCCTTTACTACAACCTTATTCATAATCTCGTAGTTCATATCATAGGTAAAGTACCCTCATAACCCTTTCAAAGCTTCCTTGTGAAATGTACACATGGAGTCCCATACCCACACATATACTAAGTAAACCCATTTAAGAAGCCATAAGTGTAATTCACATGCATTGTCATAATTCATATCTTAACATTACAAGGTTACTTAACATGAAGTCATACATAAACATAAGTCCTTACTTCTTAAGGGTCTACAATCCTATCCTTTCTTGAAGTTATTCAGTGCGATGTATTGGTAGGGTTCATAGTCCTCCCATACCAAGTAAACTTCTCCAGGAATTTTGATTAGAGTTCATATTCGTATCTTAGTTATTGATTAAGCTTCGGGAGACATAGCCATAACCAACATAGACCACGTGAGCTACATGGAATCCGATGTTCTACTCCCAAACCGCAAAGAGAGGGTTAATACTTGCCTAAGGTGCAACCGTTCGTACATAGATATTCTAGGTAGAAACCTGAAGGTGTACCCTACGGGGGAACATAGTTATGGAACATGGAGATTGCTTGTAGAAACCTTGACTTAATACTGTTGAGGCTTGTATCTCATCAGACAACATCTATGCTCGGAACCCAGACTTCTTAAACATGATTTATCTTTGTGGGAAGCAAGACTTACTAACGTGAAGCCCCCACTCGCATTTGTCATGTACATTCATTGCCTCTAACTTCCTTTATAAATATATTTCAGCCTTTACTGTATTAATTCATAAATAAGGCTTTAGGAGCATGCTCCTTCATACATCATATAGCTTAAAGGATTCTAAAATGAGAATGTCTTTTCAACATATAACTTACTTCATGTGAGATTGGCCTTTCATATATTCATATAATCGTACATCATGTGTGTTTTCCTGCCATGTGAGATTTACCATCACATAAAACCTCAAATCAAATGTTCATAACTTCATTAATCATATACTTCACATGCATAGAATTATTGAATGATGCAATGGATAACTATCCTTTCCTTAATCATCATGAATCTACTACTTTTCATAGATATGCATTAACTGTGTATGTGCGCATGGGTCAGCATGATCACATAATGTTTTAACACCTAACTTGAGGAAGCCATACTTTAAGGATCACAACATATGTTCAACCTTTCCTCAAGTCTCAAGTCATACACACATATAGAGTATTAAGGACTATAGACTACACACACTCATATACATCATAGGAAACACTAACATTTGAAATAATTAGAATAGAAGACTCCTAGCATACTTTTATTACACATTCATATAAGGTTCATATAGGTAAGGGTCATGCTACAAGATTAACTTTAATCATTATCCATATAGACCATACCTAACCCTAACATGATCATTACACATATGCATATAATATCATCCCCACTCCGAGGTCATGCAACTAGTTTTGAGGGCTATTCATATACTTCACATAACATTAATTCACTTAGAAAATAATATTTCAACCAAGCCTAAATCCTTCAAGTTCCATAAAAATCATCATATCAATTCATCTTGAATCTAATGACTTCAATGCCAGGATCATAACACATAAATATGTACAAGAATGTAAACAACTGCCACCATATGTGGACCATACCAATTAACACAATTCAATGTACATTCTAGGCTAATTAGATGAAACAGGTCAACTTACAAAATCTCAAAGATAATGATAATATTTTATCATTATTCCACAATTGATATTCAATTGATATAGAAAGTAATAGCAATATGTAATTCCATATGATACAATCACAATTCTATAAACATCAAATCAAGATCACGAGACCACATTATAGATTAATTTGAGAAATTAGGAGGATCATGGTTCTTCATAAAATTGGATATAAATTCATCATTAAGTCTGTAAATTAAAATATATTCATCATTAGAATACTTTTGAAATCAATGTGAAATTGAACCCATGGCTAGATTGAAAGATAGGATTTTTAACATAGAATCCTATTTTGAAAACCTTTGAAAGGACTACATAGATTAATGGTTATCTAGGAATGAAGGATAACTATACATTATAAATTAAAAATCGCATTAAAAATAGAGAAGAAAGCTCCAATAATCCAAGCACATAGCTTGTTCTTGAGCTTGATCTTCAACGGAGGTTTTGGGGTCTTTGGAAGAGAAGAGAATTTGGGAATTTGATTTCTTAATGGGTTTTGGGATTTTTGATTGGGTAAGTGTTTAAAAAGGTCCTAAAATCAGTTAATAAAACAAACGCTAAGTTACCAAACTCCCCCCCCCCCCTACACTAATTGCGAAATTTTGACATGTCAAAATTGACTTTAAAACTGCGCCTTCTGGGGCAGCCTCCTAATTCTGCCCCAAATAATTTTTGGGAGAGTGAGGTGCGTGCTAGCTGCATGTCGCACAGGACAAGTCCAAATCTTGGAGTCCTTACTGCCTCTTGTCCAAGGTTTGGGTCCTCCTTGGGGCCCCTTTGGCTGGTCCCCGAGAAGTTGTACCCGGACATTTTTAACCTTAAAATGTTTATTAATGTACTAGGGTCAACTACACTACTTCTCAACTCCAAACAGTAGATAAATATAAGGCAAACATACAAGTACTCGCTAGCCGGTGTAAAGACTAACTTTTGAATGTCTTGCATGTTGTTGGATGTTTGACCTCCAAATGACTTCAAATCAATTATACAAGCTATAAAACACTTTATAAACATGTTATTAACATTTTTAGGAACATGTTAGTCTCTAGCTACCTTGGTATATTTTTTAGGGTTGTTACAATGGATGCTAATTCCAAGCTTCAATTCAAATGACTCCTATCAAATGCAACCTTTACTTTTAGATTTAATACAATATATGGAATTAGTACATTGGAATTCACTAAGTATGGTGATGTGTAATAAAATCATCCTAAAAGGACATTTGAGTTATAATATTCTTTCATGCTTTTTTTGATAGTACCACCTAATCACAAGTATAAGAATCACTTGTAATTCAACCTACATACGTATAGAACACATACCAAGTAATTCACAATATAGAATCAACATCACTTCAAACGATATAAGAATATAACCATCCTAACAAAGGTTATCGTAAGACTTACTTAAGTGGGACAAGAAGATACCACCCAAAAACATTCTGTTAGCACACCTAAATAATCCTTAAGACTACCTAAGACAAGATTATTCCTATTTCACCATTAGACTTCATAACTAGACTTACTCTAAGACTCAACTAAGTAAGAAATGAAGAGACCTCCCATACACCCTCCTAAAGTCTAGTAAGCAATCCTTAAAGATATGTTAGATAAGTACCTTTTCATTTACATGCATTAGATTAACTCAATCAATAGTCACAAGAAGCATATGAAGAGGTACCACATTTTAGTGATTACCTAATCATAACACTCCTACCAAGGATGGGTCCGCTAGGGCTTCCACACAATGGTTACTAAGATATATAAATGAAATTCTTAAGGAGGGTTACACGCATTTCCAGTCAACCTACCCCTAAGTCATCATTTACAAAAGAAGGATACCATTACGACTTTCAACTTCAAGAATATCATAACCTTCTAGCTAGTTTGAAGTTAATGACCCTCTTAATTGTCATGACACGAGAGTATAATCTAAAAGAAATGGTATTCTCAAATCATGGCACGCCGTATTTGACCTCTTGGAGGTCTTATAAAAGCCTTTTAATATCATTCATCACACACACACACACACACACACACACACACACACACACACACAAACACATATATATATATAAAATTTAGTGCGAAATTACAACTTCTTACAAAAATCGAATAATACTTGAAAATCTCTTTTATAAAATATCATCGGAAAAGGCTAAGTCTCATTGTCACAATCATAGACATACGAATATATTCGGTCACAACCCATACAAATGAAATAAATGGAAAATATCAAAGTCCAATACAATGTCTTTACCATGAAAAGATAAACATAGTTATGTGCTGAAATCAACTGAGGACGTACAACAACTTTCTTGAAAGAATGCTAATGTCCAAGCTTCAATTCAGATGAATCCTCTAAATTTCCCCTTACACCTTTATATTTAATACATTATATGGAATTAGTACATTAGAATGCACTAAGTATGTTGATATGCAATAAAATCATTGTAAGAGCACATTTGTATAAAACATGCTCTTTTTGGAGAAAACCTCATAACGCAAGTATAAGAAACAACTTCAAGTGAACATACCCATATATAATCCATATTCCACAATATAACGTAAAAATTACTTCAAACCATATAAGCATATAACTTTTCTACGAAAGGATATCCTTATACCCACTTGAGTAATATATGAAGCGACCGCCCATACAACACCTTCACACACACCTAAGAGACCACCCTTACACCATCTGTCACATACGGGGAGAACCTCCTAAAAGTAACATGGCATACTTGACCTCTCAGAGGTTGTATACAAACTCATAGTTAACATTCATCGCATTGTCATAGGTAAAGTTAGCAGAAAATTTAAAACTTTTTTTAGCATATCATATGCTAGAACATCACTTTCATTATATATAAAATATCATTACACATAGTTCAAGACTCTAGTCTGTTTTTCCCATCCTAGACTTAACATCATAAGACCACTATAGGGTTACGACAATTATAACATAATACATAAGTACATTAGTAAAGGACTGTTAAGTAAAGTAGACACAGTACATCCTTGGACTAAGGATTCCTTTCCTTCAGCTTGGGAATCACATATCAAGCTCCTAAATCATAGAGACATCCCTTAAGCATCCATAGCCTACACTTTATGTAAAAAGTAGAGAAGAATGGATTTAGTACAAAAATGTACTAAGTATGGAAGCCATGCAAAACATGCATTTGAAAGGAACATTTTTATTTAAATCATACTTCATTCCTTTTTGTGAAAACTTCACAAAACCTTGGTATAGTAGCATTTATATCATTCACAAACATCATATAAAATTACACATATAATATAAATTCACACATATAAATTAAGCCACATAAGTAACCCTCTAGTGATACTTGGTACAATGCATAACCTTAAGGCAATAAGGAAAATCATACACACTGCACAAATCATCACATGTCAGAGATGTATAGCACATGATAGACACATTTAGGCCAAGACCTTAGGGACCTTTTAGTGAAATCTATCCACTTTGCACATATACTAATTTCACTTTACATATATCATTATGAAATCTTACTTACAATCCCAATCTAAATCTACTAGTGCAATGTCACGTGGATCCTTATAACCCCACACATACTTACTAAACATATAATGAGACCATAACCTTAACATCCAATTCATACACCAACATAATAAGTAAGGAAAACATCATTCATGTCAATAAGACCTTCATAATAAAGTCATTAAGACTAAAATTGTAATGACCCTTCTTGTCATTTTTAGTGTTTAATCTTCTGTGCATCATTTAGAGCGTTCCTATAGCAATTCCAAGTCATTAATGACTTGCTGGGACTGACAGATCGGTCACTTGGTCATTCGCTTGGTTGTTGTGTGAGATTTAGTATTTTTGGAGCTTATGAACCTTGAACGATCCTTTTTGATCAAAAGTTTAAGACGATGACATCAGAATCAAATTCTGATGATTCTATCAGTTCCGGAAGGGTCATTTTAGTCTAGTAGCATTTCGACATGACTCCCAAAGTTTTCAGTGTGAGTTGGTGTGGTTAGGCATTTTAACTTTAAGTTTAAAGGCTAAGTTTGACTTTAGTCAACATTCTAAGTAAACACGCTCAGATGAGAATTCCGTCAGCGCGGTTAGCTCTGAAATATCGAGTTTGGTCTAGTTTGACCCTTCTTTTGGGTTTTGAGATTTTTGATATTTTCCCGAGCCCTTTTGTGTTTTTTGACTTAAAATGGCCAATGGAAGTGGGACCCACATTTTATCGAGATGACCTCTGATGAAAATTTAAACTGCGCCTTTGAGTCCAGAATGTCGACTTTTGTAGGGTAGCATATCTGTTTTATTTTTATCAGGTTCCTAACGGATTCCAAGCACCCGTCGGAGACTTTAAAGAAAGTAGGTAAAGCTGAAATCTGGTTCAGCCCTTTAACGACCAGAAATTGGGGTTTTAACGACCAGATTTTTGGTTTATTAGCGACCAGCTTCGTCCTTATAAAAACCCAATTTTCTGCCTTTGTGTCTTACTTTGAAATTTTGATATTTTGAGCTATACAACTCCAAATTGGGAGATTCAAAAGGCTAAGTTGTGAGAATTTTCGAGGGAAACACATTGGTGAGTTTGGAATATGATTTGGGGACTCTATTTGAGGTAAATTTTGTGTTTTAACTGCTATCATAGCTCATTTTCAAGCTTATTTTTTGGGAAATTTTAGAAGGTGATTTCTTGGCCATTTTAGGTCCGAATCTAGTGATTCGAGAGCCTAAATTGCGGGGTTTTTCGTGAATATCATCGTGATGTGATTGGTTTTTGCTGTGGGACCTTCATTTTTTTGTAAAATCTTGTAAGTAGATGCTGCCATTGTTGTTGATTTTTAGCTTAGAATTTGGGTTTTTTTTGTTGCATGTTCATGTTGGGATTATCTTGAGTCCTGAATTGTGTTCCATTATGGTACACAAGTTCCGAGAGTTATTTAGAACTTTTATTTGGGGTTAATTCTGGATTTATCAATGCGGATCCCACTTTTTCCATTTGGACCGCGAAATTGACCCGTCTCCGTTTCTTGCGATTTTAGTGTTTAAATGACCGTAATAACGTTGTGACTCTAATTCTGATAGTGTATCAACGTTTGGAGGCCTTTTAGAAAGTAAAAGATCTGGGGAAGTAAATTTTGGAGCGCGCGTGATCTGCATTCAGGTAGGCTACAATTTCTCTTCTTAGATTGAACTCGAACTTGTGAATGCATGTTGATTAGTTGGGATTTGGGTTGGGTAGTTATTGGATAATGCATAGGTGTTAAAATCACATTTTCGACCTTTTTTAGAATTATAGAATAACTGTGAGCATGTTTATTGTTATTAATTGACCTTCTTTTCAATATGAATTACTTGTACGTTTGAATACTGGTTATCAGAAGTATGTTGGGCCTTAGTTTAGGGTTGACTAGGGTTTTCCTTAGAAATGCATGATTCAAAGTCGGTAGGTCTTATTTTAGCCCCGACGTCGCTTGGCCTGCTTAAATCCTTGTAGATTGATGTAGCAGACTTGAGTCTGATAGTTTGGTATTTAGCTAGATGATGAGCTTGCTCTAGCGATAGTTACTCTTATATCTTCGATGTTACGACTTCTCGAGTTAGATCAATGACAATGAATTCCGTTCCGTGATTCAAAGTTGAGTTTCGATTCGGCTTTAAGGACTTACATTGATTAACTAAGTCTTGATGGTGTTCCACAGGTATATATGATTATGGATAGATAAAGACTCTTTCAGCAGCTATATCGACATCTTTGTCGGGTATCCGGATTCAAGGTCCGGCCTCGACCATCCACATACTTATGTAGAGCATCCACTTAGAGGTCCGGTCTCAAGTATGTAGAGCATACAGTTAGAGGTTCGGCCTCAGTTAATTATGTTTTGCAATTGGCTACTTGTGTACTTCTGGTGAGCGTCCGGTTCAAGGACCGACCTCCGTACCGTCTGATTCTATTTTTTGGTTCGGTGTTCTTTGGCCTCGAGTTCTATTCTCCTTAAGTTATAGTTATTTTGTGTACTTGTCGGGCTTATGGGGGTCCGTTCAGGTTTTATTTAAACTTGCGCACGAGTGTACCTTCTCGGCTTATGGTGGGTCCAGTTAGGTGTAGTTATCTTATTTATATTAATTTAGTTAGATCATTATACACTCGTGTGCATTATTGTGTTACTTAGCCTTCCGTTCTTGACCTCTAGTTTTGTGATTCCGTGTTTTCATAGTGCTTTACTTTTATAGTTCAGTCAGCCTATGATGCCTACAGGTACCTGTTAATTGGTACTCATGCTACGCTCTGCATCTATTTTCGTGATGCAGGTGCGAGCACCTGTAGTCAACGTTGATCGAGTTTGGAGCATTTCTGGTCACAAAGTTTTGTACTATTTCAGTCTCCATCTGTTAAGATAAAGACTTGTATTTTAATTTTCGAGACAGTCTAGTTTTGGTGGTCCACTATTGGGACTTGTACTCGTTTTGTTGGTAGCTCTGTATTAGTGACTTCTAGGCTCTTGGAGGATCCTTTATTGTATTTATGTTTTGGTTTGCTTACGTTGTTATAGAAATTTTTCTTAGTCTTGTTTAGTTTCTACCGTCACACCCATTACGTGTTGTTTTGGGTTGTGGTTTGGCTTACCTACTGGTGGGTTATAGTAGGTGCCTTCATGGCTCGAGAAATTGGGTCCTCACAAAAATAGTGCATATAACAAGATACCACATCACATAGATCCATTAGGAGTCAGACCATGCACATTTTCATAACAAGTAGACAAATACTACAAACTCATGCATAAGAAACATATAGAACATGAAATCATGTGTTGTAGAGCCTTACACCAAGGAAGGTGTTCTTACCTAGACAAGGTAGAACAGTAACACATACTAGAATATTAGTTGGTATCACTTGCTAGACATGTAAAACCCTCTTTATACCATAAAGGGGCATTATGGATATTTATTTATGGAAACCCTATTTTATGCATATTGAGGCATTGTGGTTATCAACCTCATGAGTGTTATGATCACCTACCTTCGTACAATGTATTTATGCCTATTGAGTCATTGTGGTTATATACCTCATGAGTATTATGGTGACCTACGTTCCTACAATGGGACAGGACCACCCTAAATTTCAAGTTCTCTCGGTGTTAAGCTATGTTTCCTTTATTAAAAAGCCTTTTATTAACATTACTTTGTAAAATTAGGCTTAGGAGATTGAATCCTAATATACTTAGCACATAGGTCATAGATGAAAGTTCATCAACATAAATCATGTTAGAAACCCTTTCACATGCACATAGCATATCTAAGCACCTATTTAGTTGTAGGGTACACATGAGCAAACCTTTCAAGTCCCCAATATTGACTAAATATTTATATATGTGCATGTATACTTATATGTGAGCAACACTTTGGCATAACACATAAATTTCACACATGTTCATATATCAATGCGTAAGTCAATGTGTATAACAATGAGAAATCCATTCATATAAACACACCAAGACACTATGCACATTCATACTTAATCATATAATATAACTAACATCATAGCATATAAGTCATTTTCATAACATGTTCATACAATTTTATTCATGTACTTGGAAGACTATCCTAGGAACTATTCTATCAAGGCACACATGTGCAATTTATAGACAAGGTCTCATACCCTTAACCATACTAATCCACCTATCAATTCATGCTAGTTAATGGAATATATAACATAATTCACATACATTTATCTTACACTAATAGTAGTAACCATTTGTGTGTGTCCATTGGTCAACATGATCACATAATTTCTATCAAAATCAAATTTGAGGCTGCCACCCTCTTAAAACCACAATGCAAAACCAAGAATAGACCACACAACACAATTTACCAGAAGAGGCAAATTAACTTCACATTACACATTAGGACTCCTAACATTAGGTATTCACAGATTCAAATACGGTACATGGGTAGGGGTCATCAAACCTTAACACTTAATTAATGGGAGAACCAACACATGATATTAACATAACCATTCACATGCTTATAAAACTAGTTAAATAAACTAGATTTACGAGTATAGTAGAAGTCTAGGCACAAGTTACACATGTATGATCAGCATAAGTACAAACTCATATATTCATAAATTTTCCATAAAGGCCATAGTAATGACATATATATAATTAACATAAAATAAACACAGCCACCATAAGTGGACCAAACCACACAATGTTATACAAGGCTTCATCAACTAACAATATTATAAAAAAGTAAAAAAGTAGAAGAGTAGAGTAATTCTTCCCAATCCTTTAACCTTAGAAACCATTGATAAATACAAATAATTAATCCACAATTCAAGTATAGGGAAGTATGTAAATTTACATTAACGTAATCAAATCATACTTAAATTCCTTCAAGATCAAGATACAAAAATGGGAACTAAACAATCAAATCAATATAGAGTAGAGGAAATAGGCAATCCTACTAATTCCATAAAGCCTTGTTAATTAATCACATTTCATCTATAATGTACATGTTAAGCAGTACAATAATAGATCATTACTCAAAAGGAATCATGCTTCATCTATCCCTAAATGGAGATCACATCACATACATAGCATTATCAATCCATAGACTAGAAGAATCTAGATCAATTCATACAAAGCGTTCTTTACTTTGGTCATAAAATATTCATACCTACAATTCAACCATGATATTACCTAAGGCAAAAGTTAGAATCATCTTAACAGAATCGAATACCACATTAATATGTTATAAGGTCAATGTTACAGTGAACACATAAAGACATAGGTTAGTCTTATTCAAATATACATATATTGATTGATACATATGGATCATTCACCCACAATTAATCGTCAATATACATATTTAATTGTAGACATAAGAAATTCAACGTAATAGAATCACAAATCCAGCAATAACAAGCCATGATCACAATGCCTATGCATAGGATAAATCGAGTTTGGGAAGGGACATGGTTCACAATGCAATTAGATTGAAATTAACATTAAAACCAATAAATTATCATCAATTTATAATGGTTAGGGTTTTAATTTTTTTTTTTGAGAAATAACCCATGGCTAGATTGAAGAAGAAAAAGTTTAATCATGAAATGTCTTTTGAAAACATGGAGAAGAATTCTCTAGATGGAATATTCACTAGCGATAAAGGATCATCATACCTTTATTTAGCATAAAACCTCTGAAACAAGATGAATAATACATGGGAATCCAAGCTCCAAGATGTTCTTGAGCTTCACCTTCAATTGAGGTTTCCAGAGAGAATTGGTTTTGGAGGGAAAATCTAATTTGTGTAGAATGGATTGGGAATGGGTTGTTCATGTTTTTGATTACTTAATTACACATAAAAATAATCAAATAAACCATGTAGGCTCAGGTTAGGACGTGGGGTGAACTTCCCCTTCACCTCTTAAATAAAATAGTTGTAGTGATACAGTTGCACGAAACCATGGATAGACAACATCGACAGGACAACGAGGCGTCCTGCTGCTCCGTCGTTAGTGAATTCATCTCTTTCTTTTTGACACAAGGCTCACCAATACAAGTGTTAAGCTATACACCTCTCATCAATGGGGCGTCAACTTAGCTCGTCGATTGGTACTGTCTCGACAACCTTTGTGTCCTTCTTGAGGTCCTCGTGAAGGGCCTTTGCGGAGTCATAAACGTAAATGGGAATATTATCAAGTCAAGGACCTTCAACAACTGTTTCACCCTATACAACACGTCCTAACATGATAGGAACCATCAAGACACAGACATTTTTCAAACGTCTTGGACGTTTGATATCTAAACTCCACGAGACTCACCATATTGCCTGAAAAAAACATTTTTAATTATATAATGACCTCATTAACTCATGAAACATACATAAGATCTTAAAAACACATAACGCCCCTTAGGTTACTAGTCGTCAAACGTCTTGGTCGTCCCTTGACGTTTTAATTTCAAATGACTCCAAATCACCCATGCATACTTTAGAACACTTAATTAACTTGTTATCAATATTATAGGCACAAGTGAGACTCTAGACACCCTAACTCATATTGGGGGTCTTAAAATAACTCCCGCTTGAGAACATTCGTCCTCAAATGACACTAACTACACATTCATCACAACAATGACTTCAATGAATAATTTAGGAGCTCAAAAATATCATAACATCATCATATAGAAGTTAATGAACCAAAAATACAAGGAACACAACTTCAAACTATTTAGCACTTAATACAACACAAGTAAGCAAAATTTCTGTTGACTCACTCTTTAATGCATCAAACACATAGGCTCCTATCATCTTCATTGAAGTAACATCCTTCTCTTAATCATAACATGGTCATTAACCTTAATTTTAGTAAGACATCATGTTGCAACCATCTTTAAGTAAAACTTAGGCAGTTGCAACAACACTCAAGAACAAGTAGGAACTCATACTTCAATGCACATAAACTTGAGTCAGTCTAATCAACAAGGATCTTAATTAGTTAGGCCTAGTGCCATAAGGGTCATACTCAATCATGCCATGTTTAGTTGTGTACATGGAGGAACGTCCTTCTCCTCAACACACTTACATGTATTATGAGTTCATACCGAAAAAAGACACAAAGGTCAAGTTTATTGTAAAATGAGAATTTCTCAACTATTAGCCAAAAACATGATCATAATTTTTCTTCCTAATGAAGCCAAAATAATAATTCACACTATACACATCACAACAATAGGAAGGCATTTCACAAAATTTTAATTTCTAGTTAAACACTAGATTTCATAAACATGCATCATTTAAGGAAAGTCTTACAATATGTAGGCACACACAAGAACAATGCATAAAAATGCCTTCACATTTCAAATGTGAGACTGCAATCGTGGTTTCTAAACTATACCAATAACATAGTTTTCAAGAGACTCATCATTTTAGATTTTAAAGAAACTTAAATTATCATAATTAGACTAAAGATTAGACAGCAATAGTAAATCAAAACATGCTTCTTACTTTATACCATGAAGTTAAATGCACAACTAGTATTTCAAGATTTACAATCAACATAAGAAAACTATGAATTAATTAAAAATTTCCTTCCAACTGCTTTTTGATTTTCAAAATACTCTTAAGATAATGTCAAAGAAGACATATAAAATATATAGAGGTCATGCAATTCAACTTCAGACAACACTCCTATCATGAACAATTTACAAAGAATTCATTAATTTCAAGCAATAATATAAGGACAATGTAGGCATATCGACAACCTTACTACTCTCATCACCATCCCCCACTTACCGTATAGAACATCACCGAACCTGAAGAGGATCCTAACTTAACAATCTTAATTTTAATCACTTAAAAGTTCTTACCACTTTAGAAGAAATTGCAGTAAGTTAACATAGGAACACAAAAGCATTTTAAACCTTGTCATGTATGCAAATTATCCCCAAATTTTCAAGATTAGTCACACCCTTCAACCTCATAAGGTTTTATGCAATGCAGTAGACACCACGGTCATACAATATTAGGGGAAAAAATTGAGAATACTTAACTATAGGGACTCTTCCTTTTCATTTAAAGTTACAGTAAGGTGAATTCTAGGTCTATCAAACCCACATCATCACCCTACAAGGACAATCATGCTACCCTTACTTCTAAGAACAATCCTATACAAAAGACTCCAATCCATGTAAAGCAATAATGAAGGTTCACAAATATAAGAAAAGACAACATTTGAACCATTTTAACATATACTTAAGGCAGCATGCATTCATAGTTGATCCCTAAGCATTTCAAGTTAAAATCATAACATTAGGCTACTATCATGCAAAATCATATAGCAATACACCATTCCCAAAGAAATACATTTTTACCAGGAAAACTTCTATCATGCTTTAACCATAACATGACATACTTCTCACAAACATAACATGCTATTTCACATAATTCTCATACATAGACACAAAGGGTATCATATGAACATATTATTGAAAAATTCACCTTCACACATACTCATGAAACAATAAAACTAAGATAAATATCAAAACTCACCTCTTTTCCCTCAAGCATAGCGATACAACCTCATCCAAGGATCGACATCTAAAAGACCACCGGATAAGAAAACATTAAAGAGAGATATTATAGAGAACGACATGAGGATAGTTAAGAAGGAAAACTCAATCGTCTTAATAGCCGCCGCTCATAGATGTGCCGCAACTCACACCGATGATCCAGACTTTACTAGATCTGGCAATATGAGACTTTTAGAGCCTAAAATCACTTTTATAAATCTCATGCTCTTATACAATGTTTGCTCATCCAAGGAGCACCCCCTAGAAGTAACATGACGTAATTGACCTCTTGGAGGTCTTATACAATACCATAATTATCATTCATCACCTTGTAACAGGTAAATTTAGCGAAAATTTTAAAACTTTTTATCACATCATATGCTAGAACATCAATTTCTTTATATATAAACTATCGTAGTACTTAGATAAAGTCCATAGTCTCTTTTTTACCATCCTAGACTCATCATCTTAATAGTACATTAGTGACACGATACTTATATCCTTATACATAAGTACAACAACAAAAGACTTTATAGTAAACTAGACATAGGCCATCGTTGGACTTAAGGATTCCTTTTCTTGAGCTTGGAAATATATATCAAGATCCTCAATCATAGAGACAACCGTTCAGCATCAATTAACTACACCTTGTGTAAAAAGTATAGAAGAATGAAGTTAGTACAAGAATACACTAAGTATGGAAACCATGAAAAAACATTCATTTAAAAGAACTTATTTATTGAAATCATACTTCATGCCTTTTTGTGAAAACTTCAAAAACCTTGATACAATAGTATTGATATCATTCACATACTTAATATAGACATATTCAAAGGTCAAAAATCATATAAAATCATACATTGAATTTAAGCCACATTTGGGGTCACTTTAGAGTGAGCTATTTCCACTTTACAGTGACTAATTAACTTTTTCAGTGAATATCGTTTCTTTAAATCCTTAACCACCCAACTAGCCCTCTAGTGATACTTGGTGGAATCTATCACCTTAAGGCCACAAGGAAAATCACACACATTTTACTTAAGTCATCGCATATCATCATAGATGTATAACACATGATAGACACATTTAAGTCAAGGCCTTAGGGTCCTTAAAGTGAACTCTATACACTTCGCACATAGACTAATTTCACTTCACACAGAACATTATAAGACATTACTCACAATCCCAATCTAAGTCTACTAGTGCAATGTGAATGTGGAGTCCATTAACCCAAGACATACTAATCTATCATGAAACCATTAGCCTTAACATATAGTTCATACATCAACATAGTAAGTGAAGAAAACTTCATTCATGTCAAAAAGACCTTCATCATATAGTCATTAAAACCATCATCCTGCATATAATAAGACACCACATCACATAGATCCATTAGTACTCATACCATGCACATTTTCATAACAAGTAGACAAATACTACAATGTCATGAATAAGAAACATGTACATAGACAGATGCCTTAGAACACCTTCCTAGGACTTCCCTCAAGAACCACATGTTCAATGCATATGTCAAGTCCCATACCCCCACCTACACTAAGAAACTACCCTTAGGTTATCCTAGTTAGGTTCCTTACTTTACTTCCCTTGTCCATTTACTTTAGGGAAACTATAACCTTAATCAACAATAAGACCATGGTTGCTTTATGGAGTTTGGTGTTGTAAGGCCTTATACCAAGGGAAGGTGTTCTTACCAAGCCAAGGTAGAACATTAGCACATACTACCATTTTAGTTGGTATAACTTGTTAGATCCTATGTGGCAAACATATTTTATGGAAATTTAGAGGTACATATGAAAACCCTATTTATACAAAAATGGGCATTATGGTTATTTACTTATGGAAACCCCCTTTATGCCTTCTGAGGCATTATGATTTATCACCTCGTGAATATTATGGTGAACTACCTTCCTTCTATTGGAGGGACACCTCTCAATTTAAAGTTCCCTCGGTGCTACGCAAAATTTCCCTCTATTGGAAAGCCTTTTATCGATATTATTTTATTAAATTTTGCTTATGAGATTGACTCATCATATGCTTAGCTCATATGTCGTAGATGAAAGTTCGTTAACCTAAATCATGCGAGAAACCCTTTCACTTGGACATAGCATATGTAAGCACCTATCTAGTTGTAGGGTACACATGAGCACACCTTTATAGGTCCCTTTATTGACTAGATGTTCATACATGCGCGTGTATATACTTATATGAGATCGAACTTTCTCATAATATATAAATGTCACATATGTTCATATATCAATGCATAAATTTATGTGTATAACTATATGAGCAATCATTTCATATAAATACACCAAGACACTACGCACATTCATATTGCATCATATCATATACTTAACATCATAGCATATAAGTCATATTCATAACATGTTCATACAATCATATTCATCTACTTGGAAGGCGGAACCTAGGAAATATCCTATGAAGGAACACATGTGAAATGTATATAAAAGTAAACATACCCTTACCCATACTAGTACACCTATCAAGTCATCCTAGTTAATGGAATGCATAATATACTACACATTCATTTATCTTACATGCATAGTAGTAGAGATTTACTCAATATGAAGACAACCTTTCATTATACATCATGACTCTTTGCTATGTCGTAAGCAAAGATAATGTGTGAGTGTGTGTTTGTACAATGGTCAACATGATCACCTATGGATATCAACAACAAATTGATTCATCTACCCTCTAGACACCACAATGCAAAAACCATGCATAGACCACACAACACAATTTAGGATAGGAGGGAAACTAACTTCACATTATACTTTAAGACTCCTAACATTAGCTATTCACACATTAAAATAAGGGTACATGTGTAAGGGTCAGCAATCCTTATCATTTCATTAATGGAAGCACCTACACATGATCTTAAGATAACAATTTATATGCTTATAATGTTAGTTACATAAGCTAGATTCACGACTAGAATAGAAGTCTAGGCACAAGTCAAAGATAGTGTGATCATCATAACCACACACTCATATATTCATCAATTTTACTTAATGTCAATAGTCAACACATATATATTATAACAATAAAATAAAAACTGCCACCATAAGTGGACCATACCACACAATGCAATACAAGGATTCATCAACTAACATTACTATAGAAAAGAAAATAAGTAGAAGAGTAGAGAAATTCCTACCAGTCTTTTAACCTTAGATTATCATTGATCAATAAAAGTATTTCATCCATAATTCAAGTACAGGGAAGCATATAAATATACATTTATATAGCAAAATCATACTGAAATACCTACAAAATCAAGATACCAACATAGGCACTAAAAAATCAATTTAATAGATAGTAGATTAAATAGACAATCTTACTTATTCCCTAAATTCTTGATCATAAATCATATTTTTTCTATAATGTACATGTTAGGCTTTGTCAAAAGAAATCATTACTCAAAAGGAATCATGTTTCATCTAACCTAAAATCGAGATAACATCACATACATTGCATTATCATTCAATAGACTAAAAGAACCTAGATATATTCATGCCAAGAATTCGTTACATTGGTCATACAAGATTCATACCCACAATTAAACAAGGATATTAACGTAAGGCAGTAGCTACATTCATCTTAACATAATCGAATTCCACATTCATACACTATAAGGTGAAAGTTACACTGAAAACATATAGACATTGATTAGTCTAATTCAAATATAATAAACATATAAGTATGAAATTCAACATATTAGAATCATACCACCACAAAAAAGCCATGATCACACTGCCCATGCATAGGCTAAATCGAGTTTGAGAAGGAACATGGGTTCAGAATGCAATTGGATTGAGATTTACATTAAAACCAATACAATATAATAAATTCATCATGATTAATACTTTTATGAAGTTTTGAGAAAGAAAATATGGCTATATTGAAGAAGAAGATGTCTAATTATGAAAATCTCTTTTGAAAACATTGAGAAGAACTCTCTAGATGGAAGATTAACTGGAGATGAAGGATCACCATACCTTTATTTAGAATAAAACCTCTAAAAATTTATGAAGAATCAATGTTAATCCGAGCTCCAAGATTTTCTTGAGCTTCACCTTCAACGGAGGTTTCTAGAAAGAATTAGTTTTGGAGGGAAATTTTAATTTGTGCAGAATGGATTGGTAATGGGTTGTTCACGTTTTTGATTCTTTAAATACACCCAAAAATAATAAAATGAACCAAGTAGGGTAAGATTATTATGTGGGGTTAATTTTCCATCAACCCCTAAAATAAAACAGTCATAAGTATGCAGTTGCATGCAAACGTCGACAGACAGCATCGACTGGGCGCCGACTGGACGACGGAGTGTCTTTCTACTCTGTTGTTGGTGACTGAACCTCCATATTTAAGACATGAGTCTCACCAATACAGTTGTTTATGTATGCCTCCCATCTACGGGGCATCATTCGGGAAACGGGGCATCAACTTGGCTCGTAGATTGACACTACTAAGGCAGTGTTTCGACGGCCTTTAGGTCCTTATTGAGGTCCACTTGCGGGGCCCTTGGGGTGTTGTACGCAGGCATTTCTAGCATAAATATGATTATTAAAAAGTCAATATAATTCAACATCAGTTTTACCAAAAACAATAACACAAAACACGTCTAAACATGATAGACACCATCAAGACACACACATGCATGTTACGAGGGTTAATTTTCAAACGTTATGGATGTTCTTGGACATTTGACCTCTAAACTTCATAAAACTCAACATACTGAATAAAAGCATCATATTTAATTATACAAGGACCACATTTACTGATGACACACACATAAGCACATAAAAACACATAAGGCACCTTAAGTGAATAGTTGTCGAACGTCTTTGTCGTCCCTGGATGTTTTACTTCAAAATGACTCCAAATCACCCATGCATACTTTACACAATTAATTACCATGTTAAAAATCATAAAGGAACAAGTGGGGATCTCAAAAACCTAACACATTTTAGGGGTCGTACACCCTCTTTAAGCCTAATTAAGCAATCCTCAAAGCTACTCTAGATAGGTACATTTTAATTCACGTGCTAAATGTGTTCATTAAGAAATTTAAAATAAATTCAACAATTAAGTACTTTCACATTATTGTCTTGTCTAATACATATTGAACCTACAACCTTATATCTTCAAAAACTACTGGTTTCATGTCTAAATAGCATTCCATTCACCTACCTAAACGTTGTAGAACTTCTTCAACACTAGAATTCATCCCACATGATGAGAATAGGCATTAACTGACATAGAACATACTAGATAGACATGGAATCCGAAGGCTACCCTACTATGTTAGAGGTTGTTTTGCCAAGGCTACAACTAGGACACATCTAACTTAGTCACATGACTAAGGAATAACAAGGGTTTCTTTGAACTCTACTCTCAACATACGTAGAGTCATTCCCCATGAATACTCACTCGGTGCTAAGCTTAGTTCTCATAGAGTAATCCAGTCACATGGGCATATTAAGAGGTACATATAGTATTTACTACCAAATAATAATACACCTTACACAGGATGGGTCCAATAGCGCTTCAACTCAATGGTGCCATTCCAGCCAACCTATCACTATGTCCATCATTCATACAACAAAGATACCACTACGTCTGTCAACTTCATGGATATCATAACCCTGTTTCTAGTTTGAAGGTTCCACATTAATGACCCTCTTAACCATGTTAACGGTCATATTTCAATCACATATTCACATACATGATAAAGGTGATATATCCTACTAAGTAAAGATTTCATATTCACATTCTTCATGTATCAATTAGAGGGACATAAGTCTACAAAAACAAGACACACATATAATCATCTTATCACATGTACAATCCGGTTCAAGTATCACATAAGGATAACAAAGTCTACTACAAGTCACCCTATCCATTCCTATAGAAACATCAACATAGTCAATTATAAAACACATATTGTGAATAAGGATGAATCATACTTCAAAATCAAGTATACACACATAAGCACATCATTATAGTCTATCATGATCACCTATAACAATTTTGGAGTAAGCATGCTTTCATTTCATTCATACACATATACAACATAAGCCTTCACATTGATCACCTTTAAATGTTTTAAAATGATATAATCATAATTCGTAAAGTAATGTCGTGAAGGACACATTCTTAACAATTATATCACATAAGCACCGCCATCATAAGTGATCCACACCAATCAACACAATTTAATGCCTATACTGCACAACATAGAAGACGTTAGTTCAACATACCACAATTTAAACATTAACACCTTCAATCCTTAACCATTCCGACCACTTCAATTCAGCAAGGATCTTACCAATAGCCATACACACCAATCTAAACCAATAATCAAACAAATAAAATGATCCATCATAATACAATATGAAAACCATCAAATTAAGACATCTTATATACAAATCTAACATTATCTATAGCCTATTCAATATCCCAATCAAATCTACACATGAATTTACCAAAATAAATCCATGATCAATTCAACCATTTGAATAGACAAAATAGGAATTCATATCATACAAGGTTTATAGGAATTTAGATCTAAAGTCATTCAATTTGTAGCACCCTGTAATTTCCATAACTTATACTAGAGCCTCATACGTTGAATAATTATTTTTAAACCTAAAATAACCGTATTAAATAATTAGGATTTATAAGAACAAAACGCTATGAAATGATTGTGACGTCCAGGAATTAGTGCAACTTCAACGAGTAAACGTCCATTGGTATTGTGAAGGATTATGAGTGTCATATGAATCATAAAACTTGTATGATCACTTTAAATAGTTAAAAGGATATATATATATAGGGTAAAAACGTTCAGGTTTGACTCCCCAAATATTGTCCTAGTAGACCCCACTTTTGTCCAAGTAATCTGCCAAAAGGAAGCAAGCAATAGCTCATGGATAGAGCCAGGCTGCGTCGTAGACTTGGCACACCCAAGGCCAAAAATTTGGTGTGTGACTCTTACACGTTGTGGACTCGTATGATTCAAAAAATAAATTTTGGAACTTTTTTGGGAACAGCTATTCGACGGGGACTTGTTTCCCACCAAAATTCTGAAATTTAGGATTCAAGTTTGACTTCATTAAAAGGGTAATTTAAGTGAGAGGTCTAATGCTATTTTAGGGGAGGGTTATATATTTATTTTAAATAAGGTTCTCACAAAAATTTCCCACCAAAAGAAAATCAAAACCCAAATGCTCTCACCTCTAAACTTTCTGGCTCTATTCACCCTCCAGTAAAGAGATTTGAAGGTTGTAGAAGAAGACCAAATACTTCAAGGTTATACTAAAATTTTATGGCTATTCATTATCAAGGTATGATATCTTTCACTGTTTGGATTCTTTTCATCAAAATTTCCCTCCAAAAGATGATTTCTACACCTCCCAAAACTAGGGTTTTCTTCCACACATGGGTTTTCTTTGAAAACCGAAGTTTTTAATCAGTTGTGTTGAATATAATGAGTTATTGTTATTTAGTATTTATTTATGGTTACTTGATGATTTCCTATTAGTATCCTAAGACCCATGTTTTTTCTCCAATTTCATGAAAAGCTTGAATTGATAGGGCGAGTTTTGAAGATTTATCAATATGTAGATTGGCTACATTGTTAATAATTATGTAATTGATTCTTGAATTTACCTTGTTTATGTAATTGGTTATGTATTCTTATTTATGGAAGTAAGAAGGATCGTGAAAGAGAAAACAAGGTATGTTGATTGGTTCTTCGTGGATTCAATTGTGAACTATGAGTTAGTTAGATAGTTATGCTTCTATGTCTAATGTGTGGTTGTGATGTTGATGCTACATATTCCTCATTATTAATCCTAAGACATCAAAGTAGACATGAATTATGTATTCATGTTATGATACAATTATTATATGATTAAAGGTAGCTTCTCATGATTATAATGAATATTTAAGAGAAAGGTTTAGTCACTTCTAATGTTGTGTCTAAAGTGAAAGGATTTTTCACACTTGTGATTACCTATGATCTAATATGATAAGATATTTATATAGGGGTCTAGAAGAGACTAATGTGAACTTATATGATGAAAAAATATGATTAATGAAGGAAATAAATGCCTAGTTCTAAAAGAGCATGTAAATGAAATGAAGGTCTCCCATTTAGTATATTTGACCTACCACATGGGTTTCATCACGTTAGTAAGTATGGATTCCCAAGAAATGTATTGTCTCATGAGATGGGAAGTTACACGTTAGTAAGTTTGAATTCCTAGAAACAATCTTCATGACCCTTAACTATATTCCCATATAGTACTATAGCATAGTGGCTCCACCCAGATAGCTATATACAAAAGGTTACACCTTAGGCAAGTGTTAACCCTCTCTTTTCCGTTTGGGAGTGGAACACCGGATTCCATTTAGCACGCGTGGTCTCATATAGGTTATTACACTTATTTCCCTAATGTAAAAGTAAATGAACAAGTTAAGTACGTGGACTCATATTAGTGCTTGCCTTGAAGGTTTCTACATGGTGTAAGGGTGGGCATGGAACTTCTATTGCATATTCCACTTGTGCTATCTGAAGAGATGGTTCAAGTGGTGTTCTTTTATAATTATAATTATGATTATAGTTATCTTGATATTCTATGTGTAGTATTCATGTATTAAGCATGTCATGCTGAAATATGAGAATAAGTTGGATGTATGAGTGGGTTGCTTAATGTAATATTTAGCTTTTGATACTTGAAGTTAGCACATTAACATCTTCACATCCTGATAAGGCACATTGGTAAATAATTCACCCACGTTATAACATTTACATCTTAAGCCAACACCTCACAATTATAATGAAGACAATTCAATTCAACGTCATACAACCCTATCAATCCTAATACAAGGCATACTCCAATAATACATCATGACTTAATCACAATTAACCACAATATGAAGTAAATGATAGAGATCATAAGACTTACCAAGTCTCCTTCATAGTTAATCATCAAGATGGTACCATAAACCCTCAATTCAACCCTATTCGGGTATACATCATCACAAGTCCACAATAAAAATAATAACAAGTCTAGAATAACCACTACATCACAATTCCATACTACATCATTGCATAAGAAAAGATAGTTAGGTCAATTCACAACATAATTCCTAACATAGATCATCTTCTCAAGAACAAGCGTGGAAGACTACAAATCATCCTAATTTTGTTCAAGATTAGTGTAACAACGTCATCTAGTAGTAATTAAACCAATAAGCAATTTAATTTAAATAAAATACAACTTAATTCATATAAAGATCATAATGTAGGGTCAAGGGTTAATGGTCATCTTCTACAATCTTTATCAAACAATCAACATGTATAATAATTAAGTCATGATACATGTTAATCTACTCATAATATAAAAATGAAATCATAATCAAATCAATTCATAACATACTGATCAAGATTAAGAAAGACCCACATGAAAACACAACTTTTTAGAATACTTTGAAGCAACCCTTCTAGGAAAGAGGTCTCAAAGGTGAATTAGATCTCATACCTTACTTTATGATCAGGAATTTTTGGTGAAATCTTTCTTTTACAGCCCCTTTACAGTCCCCAAAATCCTCCCCTATCTTTCTCTTCAATGGTGTCTTCCAATATAGAGAAAAAAAGAGAGAAGGAAGAGAGTTTTGTTTTGTGAGTTGTAATTAATGTAACGGGGTTGTGTTTTTTTTATGGGGGGTTAATAAAGTTAATTACGCATCCCTTATTACCTAAATAATAACCACACCTCTTAACTAATTAGTTAAGACTTATTTAAAAACATGTAGCAAAACAGGTCACTCACCGACGAGACCCCATCGACACCTCGTGTCTCAATCAACAAAGCAGCCCTCCTTCGATCCTGCACGTCCGTCGATGAGTTCAGAGACTATGCATACAAGTAACCCCAACGACTTCGCTAAGTTTCGTTCGATGGATGGCATCGACGCCTTGTTGATTCACACATGCCTCGTCGATACCCTCTCTTGGTGTACTTGGCCCAGGTAGTTTTGACTCCATTTGGAAGGATCCTCTTCAAGGGCCCTTGCTTGGTCCGTGGGGAGTCTAACCTTGGAGCTTCTACCATGAATCTGCTTAAATACATGTTAGACACCCTTCCACAATTTTTGATCATTTTTTGACTCCTATAAGCTAGTCAAATATGCTATGGTACGCTAGTATCTCATTGAACTACTTTCTAGATGTTCTTGAACGTTTTGGTTTCTATACTTCCTAAATGACTTATGTTCATTAAAATAAATCTTAAAAAAGTGTCTCGACCTTATGACACTTATGTTAGGCTCTTACATGTCTTGAATTTTTGATGTATTACACTAAGTCTTCTTCAATTCTCCTTCTAAGAACTCAATGACTGGAACCAACATATTTGTAGAAATATTAATTAAATGAGTTAGTACATCCACTTGTACTAAGTATGGAAACATATGCACATATAATGTTTTAAATCATGATTAAAGGGACATTTTTTCAAAACCATGTCAAGTTACTTTGAAAAGCTTTGTGCACAACCAAGGGCGCATATAAGACAATGATCATATATCCCTTAATAAAAGACCATATACAATAAGACCAATATAACATAATAGAGTCAAGTCAACATGTGTAGTAAAATTCGAACCCATAGCCAAAGCAACTTCAACATCATGTCATAACAACAAAGCATGTACAAGAGTTCATAAAATTTCAACATATGCATGACCGTTAATCGTAACCCATTGCAAATCTTACAAGTGCAATGACCAAGTGAAGACCTAGTACCCCACTCAACCAAGTAAACCAAACAAAGGATCACAAGTAATGTATAACTTTATTATAACATAGCATCATGGAAAATCATCAGCATATATAGAAATATAGACTAACAACATGTTCAAAAGTTAAACCAACATCATATAGGATCATTAACATATAAAGTCAACATATGCATATTATTTACTTTATATGAACGTAAGAACATCCTCCTAGGACTTACGTCAAGAATAAATAGTTCAATGTATTGGTGGTGTCCGATAGCCCTACATAAACTAAGTCAAACCCCTTAAGTCACCCTATTTAGAGTTCACTTTGTTACTTCATTTAACTTTCTAAAAGAACTACTATAACAGATACAGACCAAATGAGATTGTAGCGACCTATTTAGTCGTTATGAGCAGCAGATTTTAGTTCTAGAAAAACAGGCTGAGGCGACGGACCCCACGATAGACCGTCATGGGCACGACGGACCGTCGCAGGGTCTCGTTTCAAAACACTTAGAAAATCTGAAATTGGGTACTGAAAATCGACTCTCTGAACTTCGTAACGGAATGGCAGGACGGACCGTCACAGACTCTTCAGAGAAATTGAGTCTCTGAACTCTGTGACGGAGCAGCAGGACGGACCGTCGCAGGCGTGACGGGCCGTCACAGGCTGCGTAAATCCCAGTCTGAGTCGGAATTCGTCAATTGTTTTAAGGGACGTTTTTGACTATTCCGGCTTAATTATAAAGTTAGTGGGTTAATGTTAACAAGTCTAATTACTTGGGGGTTAAAATAGGTAACCTTAAGTTAATTAGTGGGTTATTATTTCCATCTTTTATTCTTAATTATATACTAATTAGGGTAATAGAAAGAGCGTTGGAATAAGAAAATTTGAAAACACAAGAGAGGGAGAAAACGAACGAACAGGGAGAGAAGAAGAACAAAGCTTTGGGAATTTGCTTGCTTGATCAGTAGTCTTCGGTGGAGGTAGGTTATGGTTTCTCTTACGATATTCGTAGTAAACTCTTAATAGCGAATGATATGTATTGATAATATTGTAAACCCTGCTATGTGCTTAATTCTATGCTTGCATGAATGTAATTATATAATTGTGATTATTTAAGCATGATGAAGTTATTGAATCCCAAATCTTGCAAAACCCTAATCTCTTTGTTAATGATGAGGCCTTGGTATAAAAGAAGGCGTGATGAACTAAAATAATGAGATTGATGATGCCTTGGTAAGAAAAAAAGGCTTGATGAATTTATAGAAGGAGATTTAGGGGATCGGGTGTCACGAACTGACACGTAGATTTAGGGGATCGGGTGTCACGAACCGACACGAAGATTTAGGGGATCGGGTGTCACGAACCGACACGTAGATTTAGGGGATCGGGTGTCACGAACCGACACGTAGATTTAGGGGATCGGATGTCACAAACCGACACGTAGATTTAGGGGATCGGGTGTCACGAACCGACACGTAGATTTAGGGGATCAGGTGTCACGAACCGACACGTAGATTTAAGGGATCGGGTGTCACAAACCGACACGTAGATTTAGGGGATCGGAGTGTCACGTACCGACACAAGAGGATTAATGAATATGAGGGAGCGGAGTGTCACGTACCGACACAAGAGAAATAAAGATAATGAATCTTGAAAGATGTTAATATACTCAATCGAATGAACATAATTCCCAAATGAGTATGGTATTGAGGCTTGAGTCCTCATGTGTGAACTTGACAGTAATTGTTAATGATATAGTACTTGCTGTTGCTACATGTTGAGTATGATAGTTGATTTTATGATATTACTTGGTATATATTGATTTCTATTTTGAGTTGGCCGATGATATCTACCTAGTACCCGTGTTTTGTAATGACCCTTACTTTTATGTTTTCTTCTTGTTTATTTGTGGAGTGCAGCAAACGGGCCGTCATCTTCGACTCAACAGTAACTCTAGCCAGTCTTCATTACTCCGGATATCAGGGTGAGCTAATGCTTCTAGCTTGGACTGGATCTTTCTCTTCATGTCTTGATGCCTTGAAGTTCCGGCATGGACTAGCTTTTTATGTATTTTAGCTTCTTAGATACTCTTAGATTAGTAATTTGAGGATAGATGTTCTTGTGATGATGACTTCCAGATTTTGGGGATAATAATAGTTATTGATTTTATTAATGAGTTTAAGTCTTCCGCATTACTTTGTGTTGATATTATATTGACATGTTAAGGTTCAGATTGGTTGGTTCGCTCACCTAGGAGGGTAAGTGTGGGTGTCAGTCGCGGCCCGGATTTGTGTCGTAACAAACTTGGTATCAGAGCATTAGGTTCGTTGGTCTCATCACACAAGAACGAGTCTAGTAGAGTCTTAAGGAACGGTAGGGGGACGCCTTTACTTTTCCTTGAGAGGCTATAAGACTTTAGGAAAATTCCATTCTTCTTTCTTTCTTTCGTGCTATTACTTGGGTCCAATTGGTATCTAGGTGATAAAAATTGGTATCTGACCATCTTCACTCTATTTCGCAAATGGTTAGAACTAGAGCAATGACTGCACCAACATCAACATCGGTAAGACAAGAAACGTCTGAGCCAGCCACTGGGGCTGTAGCTCCAGGAAGAGTAGCGGCAAGAGGTCGTGGTAGAGGTCGTGGGAGGACGTCCTCTAGAGGAAGAGGACGAGCACCTAGCCCATCTGATACTAGGGCGGTGACTCCTCCACCGGTTGAGGAAGTGGTAAGAGAGGGTGAGGAAGGGGAGAATGAACAAGTGCAAAATGAGGAATTGCCACCCCAACCTACCCTAGAGATGATCAATCAGGTTCTCGCTTATCTTAGTGGGTTGTCTGATCAGGGTCAGGCCCCTCCAGTGTTTTCTGCACCAACACCTCCTGTTTCAGAGGTACAACATGCAGCCACTATGGATCCTCGTATGGATGCCTCATTGGACATAGGCACGTTTCCACGTATGACTACTGGGCCTATAATGACAAATGATCAGCATGAACTTTTCAGTATGTTCTTGAAATTGAAACCTCCAGTCTTCAAGGGTGCTGAATCTGAGGATGTTTACAATTTTCTGGTTGACTGCCATGAGCTACTACACAAGATGGGTATAGTAGAACGGTTTGGTGTTGAGTTCGTGAGTTATCAGTTTCAAGGGTACGCCAGAATGTGGTGGCGGTCATATGTTGAGTGTCAACCAACAGAGGCACCACCTATGACTTGGGCCTCATTCTCTAGCTTGCTTATGGAGAAGTATATCCCCCGGACTTTGAGGGATAGGAAAAGGGATGAGTTCTTGAGCCTAGAGAAAGGTAGGATGTCGGTCAATGCATATGAGGATAAGTTTCGTGCACTATCTTGATATGCCACCCAACTTTGTTTCAGTCCACAAGAGCGGATTCGTTGTTTTGTGAAAGGGTTGAGGTCAGAGTTGCGGATTTCAGCCTTACAGGTAGTGGCTACGGCAAAATCCTTCCAAGATGTGGTAGATTTCGTTGTAGAGGTGGAAGGAGTGAAGCAAGATGAATTCACCATGGCATCGACATCAAAAAGGTTTCGAAAGGGAGGTGAGTTTAATGGCTCTTACTCTAGAGGACAGGGTTCAGGAGGTTACTCAGTTCGACCAATTCAGTCTTCGCTACAGACTGTAGTTGGGGGTCCACCTCAGACCGGTCAACACTTCTCTGAGAGACCTATGCTTGACTCCAGAGAGTGTTATGGATGTGGGGAGACTGGACATATTAGGAGAAATTGTCCAAAACAGAGTTATAGACCCCCAATGGCTAGAGGTAGAGGTGGTCATGGTAGAGGCCGTTATTCTGGAAGACGTGGTGGTCGAGGTAATGGTGATCATAAAAATGGCCGAGGTGATGGGAAAACTTGAGCCACTACATCACAACATGGTAGGGGCAATGGATAGACAAACGATAGGGCTCATTGTTACGCTTTCCCTGGGCGGTCAGAAGCGGGGACATCAGATGTTGTTATCACAGGTAATCTTTTTGTTTGTGATTGCATGGCTTCTGTATTGTTTGATCCTGGATCCACATTTTCTTATGTATCTTCCTCATTTGCTAATGGTCTAAATTTACATTGTGAATTACTTGATATGCCTATTCGTGTTTCTACTCCGGTGGGTGAGTCTGTGGTAGTTGAAAAGGTATATAGGTCTTGTTTGGTGAACTTTGTGGGGAGCAACACTTATGTAGATTTGGTTATCTTAGAAATTGATGATTTTGATGTAATTCTGGGTATGACTTGGCTTTCTCCGCAATTTGCGATCTTGGATTGTAATGCTAAAACGCTGACGTTAGCCAAGCCTGGGACAGATCCATTAGTGTGGTAGGGTGACTACACTTCCAATCCGGTGCGTATCATCTCCTTTCTTCGTGCTAAGAAAATGGTTAGTAAAGGGTGTTTAGATTTCTTGGAACATCTCAAGGATGACACTACCCAAGTACCTTCGATTGAGTCGGTTTCGGTGGTCCGCGAGTTTCTGGATGTGTTCCCTGCAGATCTTCCTGGTATGCCACCAGATAGGGATATTGACTTCTGTATTGATCTTGAACCGGGTACTCGCCCCATTTCTATACCCCCTTATAGAATGGCTCCCGCGGAGTTAAGAGAGTTAAAAGCCCAACTTCAAGAGTTGTTGAGCAAAGGCTTCATTAGACCAAGTGCATCCCCTTGGGGTGCTCCGGTGTTATTTGTGAAGAAGAAGGATGGGAGTTTTCGGATGTTCATAGACTACCGGCAGTTGAACAAGGTAACCATAAAGAACAAGTATCCTCTTCCTCGCATTGATGACTTGTTCGATCAGTTACAAGGTGCTTGTGTCTTCTCTAAGATTGACTTGAGATCCGGTTATCATCAATTGAAAATACGGGCAACGGATGTGCCAAAGACTGCTTTTAGAACCAGGTATGGGCATTACGAATTTGTAGTGATGTCTTTTGGTCTTACAAATGCCCCTGCTGCGTTCATGAGTTTGATGAACGGGATTTTTAAGCCATATTTGGATCTCTTTGTGATCGTATTTATTGACGATATACTGCTATACTCTAAAAGTAAGGAGGAACATGAGGAGCATTTGAGAACGGTATTGGAAATGTTGAGGGAGAAAAAGCTTTATGCCAAGTTCTCTAAGTGTGAGTTTTGGCTAGATGCAGTGTCCTTCTTGGGGCACGTGGTTTCCAAGGATGGAGTGATGGTGGATCCTTCTAAGATTGAGACAGTGAAGAATTGGGTAAGACCTACTAATGTGTCAGAAATAAGGAGCTTTGTTGGGTTAGCTAGATACTACCGCCGATTCGTCAAGGGATTCTCTTCTATTGCTTCCCAACTGACGAACTTGACTAAGCAAAATGTTCCATTTGTATGGTTGGATGAGTGTGAGGAAAGATTTTAGAAGCTCAAGACTCTGTTGACTACTGCACCAATTCTCACCTTGCCAGTGGAAGGTAAGAATGTCATTGTCTATTGTGATGCATCCTATTCGGGTTTGGGTGCAGTGCTAATCCAAGAGAAGAATGTGATTGCTTATGCTTCAAGACAATTAAAAGTGCATGAACGTAACTATCCAACTCATGATTTGGAATTGGCCGCGGTAGTGTTTGCATTAAAGCAATGGAGACACTATTTATATGGGGTTAAGTGTGAGGTCTATACGGATAATCGTAGCCTACAGTATGTCTTCACTCAGAAAGATTTGAACTTGAGACAGAGGAGATGGATGGAACTACTGAAGGACTACGACATCACTATTTTGTATCATCCGGGTAAGGCGAATGTTGTAGCGGATGCTTTAAGTATAAAGGCGGGAAGCATGGGAAGTCTAGCTCACTTGCAAGCTTCTAGACGCCCATTGTCTAGAGAGGTTCAGATTCTGGCTAACGACCTTATGAGATTAGAAGTAAATGAGAAGGGAGGATTTTTAGCTTGTGTGGAGGCAAGATCTTCCTTCCTTGAAAAGATTAAGGGAAAACAGTTTAATGATGAAAAATTGATCCGGATTCGAGATAAAGTGTTGCAAGGAGAGGCTAAAGAAGCGACAATCGATAAGGAAGGTGTTTTGAGGATTAAGGGAAGGGTATGTGTACCCCGCGTCGATTATTTGATCAACACTATTCTGACAGAAGCTCATAGTTCAAAGTATTCGATACATCCGGGTGCAACCAAGATGTACCGTGACCTAAAGCAACACTTTTGGTTGAGTAGAATAAAGCTTGATATTGTGGATTTTATTGGCAAATGTCCAAACTGTCAACAAGTAAAGTATGAACACCAAAGGCCCGGAGGAACACTTCAGAGAATGCCCATTCCTGAATGGAAGTGGGAAAGGATTGCAATGGATTTCGTGGTTGGTCTTCCAAAGACATTGGGAAAGTTTGATTCTATTTGGGTAATTGTTGATAGGTTAACTAAGTCTGCTCATTTAATTCCGGTCAAAGTGACTTACAATGCAGAGAAGTTAGCCAAAATCTATATCTCAGAAATTGTTCGGTTGTATGGGGTTCCACTCTCAATCATATCAGATAGAGGTACGCAGTTTACTTCTAAGTTTTGGAAAACATTGCATGCGGAATTAGGTACTAGGTTGGACCTTAGTACTGCGTTCCATCCTCAGACCGATCGCAGTCTGAGCGAACGATTCAAGTGTTGGAGGATATGCTTTGTGCATGTGTGATAGAATTTGGTGGTCAGTGGGATAGCTTCTTACCCTTAGCAGAGTTCTCCTACAACAATAGATATCACTCAAGCATTGATATGGCCCCATTTGAGGCACTATATGAGAGAAAATGTAGGTCTCCCATTGGGTGGTTTGATGCATTTGAGGTTAGACCTTGGGGTACTGACCTTCTGAGGGTATCGTTAGATAAAGTGAAATCTATTCAAGAAAAGCTTCTAGCGATGCAGAGTAGACAAAAGGAGTATGCAGATCGGAAGGTTAGAGACTTGGAGTTTATGGAGGGTGAACAAGTCTTGTTGAAGGTTTCGCCAATGAAAGGGGTGATGCGGTTTGGAAAAAGAGGTAAACTTAGCCCAAGGTATATTGGTCCATTTGAAGTACTTAAGCGAGTAGGGGAGGTGGCTTATGAGTTAGCCTTGCCTCCAGGGCTGTCCGGAGTGCATCCGGTATTTCATTGTTGATGTTGAAAATATACCATGGGGATGGAAACTACATTATCCATTAAAATTCAGTTTTGCTTGATGATAATTTGTCTTATGAGGAGGAACCGGTTTCCATTCTAGGTAGAGAAATTCGCAAGTTGAGATCAAGGGAGATTGCATCCATCAAAGTTCAATGGAAGAATCAACCCGTTGAAGAAGCCACTTGGGATAAGGAGGCAGATATGCGAGAAAGATGGGTAAATTGGTATCTATTATAACGGCCTGTTTAGTTGTTTTGAGCAGCAGATTTTATTTCTGGAAAAAAAGGCTGAGGCGACGGACCCAACGACGGACTGTCATGGGCACGACGGACCGTCACAGGGTCTCGTTTCAAAACACTTAGAAAATCTGAAATAGGGTACTGAAAATCGACTCTCTGAACTTCGTAACAGAATGGAAGGACGGACCGTCACAGGTGTGATGGACCGTCAAAGGTGTGACGGACCGTCACAGACTCTTCAGAGAAATTGAGTCTCTGAACTCTGTGACGGAGCAGCAAGACGGACCATCGCAGGCGTGATGGGCTGTCGCAGGCTGCATAAATCCCAGTCTGAGTCGGAATTCCTCAATTGTTTTAACGGACGTTTTTGACTATTCGTGCTTAATTATAAAGTTAGTGGGTTAATATTAACAAGTCTAATTACTTGGGGGTTAAAAGAGGTAACCTTAAGTTAGTTAGTGGGTTATTATTTCCATCTTTTATTCTTAATTATATACTAATTAGGGTAAAAGAAAGAGGGTTGGAATAAGAAAATTTGAAAGCACAAGAGAGGGAGAAAACAAACGAACAGGGAGAGAAGAAGAACAAAGCTTTGGGAATTTGCTTGCTTGATCAGTAGTCTTCGGTGGAGGTAGGTTATGGTTTCTCTTACGATATTCGTAGTAAACTCTTAATAGCTAATGATATGTATTGATAATATTGTAAACCCTGCTATGTGCTTAATTATATGCTTGCATGAATGTAATTATATAATTGTGATTATATAAGCATGATGAAGTTATTGAATCCCAAATCTTGCAAAACCCTAATCTCTTTGTTAATGATGAGGCCTTGGTATAAAAGAAGGCGTGATGAACTAAAATAATGAGATTGATGATGCCTTGGTAAGAAAAAAAGGCTTGATGAATTGATAGAAGGAGATTTAGGGGATCGGGTGTCACGAACCGACACGTAGATTTACGGGATCGGGTGTCACGAACCGACACGTAGATTTAGGGGATCGGGTGTCACGAACCGACACGTAGATTTAGGGGATCGGGTGTCACGAACCGACACGTAGATTTAGGGGATCGGAGTGTCACGTACTGACACAAGAGGATTAATGAATATGAGGGAGCGGAGTGTCACGTACCGACACAAGAGAAATAAATATAATGAATCTTGAAAGATGATAATATACTCAATCGAATTAACATAATTCCCAAATGAGTATGGTATTGAGGCTTGAGTCCTCATGTGTGAACTTGACGGTAATTGTTAATGATATAGTTTTTGCTGTTGCTACATGTTGAGTATCATAGTTGATTTTATGATATTACTTGGTATATATTGATTTCTATTTTGAGTTGGCCGATGATATCTACTTAGTACCCGTGTTTTGTACTGACCCCTACTTTTATGTTTTCTTCTTGTTTATTTGTGGAGTGCAGCAAACGGGCCGTCATTTTCAACTCAACAGTAACTCTAGCCAGTCTTCATTACTCCGGATATTAGGGTGAGCTAATGCTTCTAGCTTGGACTTTATCTTCCTCTTCATGTCTTGATGCCTTGAAGTTCCGGCATGTACTAGCTTTTTATGTATTTTAGCTTCTTAGATACACTTAGATTAGTAATTTGAGGATAGATGTTCTTGTGATGATGACTTCCAGATTTTGGGGATAATAATAGTTATTGATTTTATTAATGAGTTTAAGTCTTCCGCATTACTTTCTGTTGATATTATATTGAAATGTTAAGGTTCAGATTGGTTGGTTCGCTCACATAGGAGGGTAAGTGTGGGTGCCAGCTGCGGCCCAGATTTGGGTCGTGATAGAGATAAATGTGGAATCTGGTGGCATGAAACCCTACATCGAAAGAAGATGGTCTACATTCCAAGGTAGTAGCAAAAGATGAACATAACATTCTAGTTGGATACACTAGTTAGTATTTCTATGGGGGAAACATAGTTAAACAAGTAAGAGACATGCATGAGACCCTATTTATGAACCATGGCATTTTAGTATATATCTCATGAGAAACATTGTGAACCTACCTTCCATCATAGGGAAGGAACACTCTCTTATAACTAGCTCACTCAGTACTAATGTAAAGACCATTTTTGAAATGTCCTTAAGCCTTCGTTAATCATTTTAGGTTAGTATAGGCCATAAGATACTAACCAATTATTCATAATAATCATTATATAATGTCAAATTGCATGAGAACTTCTTTTCATAACAGTCCTCATATGTGAGACTAACACATTATCATTATCATGTCAAAGTAAAGCACATAAGTGAGTCATAATTAACCATATATCATTGAACCTTAATCATAATCTCACAATCCATATAATAAAGACATTTAAATTACATTCATCATACCATCACCTATATAATCTAGTCTCAACCAACACTACAATTGAATAACATTATCAAGTATAAGCCATCACAATTGAAGTAAGGATTCAAGATTGTAGGAACTACCAATAAACCTTCACAAGCCTTCTTCCATGATCTTATAATCAACCTACCATATTTATCCAATAATAGACTTTGGAACAACCTACAATAATAACTGACCAAAGACTAAGTCAATTGCTTCATCACGAACCAATTCAACATCAATTCATAACCTAAGGTTAGGGAAATAAGGTCAATTCATGATCTGTTTCATAGATCTCGGTCTAACATCAAGAAATACCCTTATTAACAAATAATCCATTATTATTCATTAATAATAATCAAACCATATCAAGAACAATACCATTTGAAATATCAACTTTTTATTAAGAATGAAACCCATATTTTCCCAACATTTTGGAAATCAATTTGAAAGAACTATTTAGGAAAATGAGTCCCAAAGGTGAAGAGTTCCCATACCATAACAATCCTTGAAGACTGATGTAGATAAAGTGATGTTTTTCCACCCCTAAGATCATTGACGATGGTCTCCAATGGAGTCTTCTTTGGGGAGATATAAAGTAGAAAGAAGGTGGAGGATTTGAGTTTGGGAATTATGGGTGTCGGGTTAGATTAATGAAAGTTTGGTGTTTATATAGTACCCTAATTAACTATATTATAACCCACATAAACATTAATTAACCATCTAACTAATTAAAAAGAGCCAACTCAAAATTTCACAAGAAAAACTAGGCCTAACCTAAGAGACCCCGACCTACGGCCCATAGGTTAGTCAACGCCCATTGAACCCATTGTCCTTCACGTCCGTGGATGGTGTCAAAGACTTGTTCTTTGGAAAATTTTTGGAAAATTTCTAACTCTGGGGCTATAGATACATCGACGCCCCATTAATAAGATAACGACTCCATACTTGGTACAGTAGTTAGCTATTGACTTTTGATAGCCGTATGGTCATTTGGAAGGGTGCTCTCCAAATACCCTTGGGGTGGTCCTTGGGGAGTCGTACCCGGATGTTTCAAACTCAAACATATTCTTTTACATTTTTAAACCTTCCTACAAAATTTCATTAAATTTCGACTTCTAAAATCCCATGAAACATGCCAAGGCACCATTACCTATTTTATACAATTCATCGGATGTCATGGACATTCCATGACGTTTTGACTCCATAACTTCCTAAATAATTTATATGTATTAGTTTAGGCCTTAAAGAGTGTTAAAAGCCTTAGTTAAACATGTGAGGCTCTTGGACTTTCGAAGTATTTCATTATCCCCCCTTAGGAACAATCCTCCCCGAATGACACTAATATCTTTTGTAGGGAAATGATAGACTCAATGATAGAAGCCTAAACAACAACATATACAATGAACATGGAATCAAAATAAATTAATATAACGACATGAAATTTAAACATAGCAACTCGAATCATAATTTACCACAAGTAAGAGCTTAACATCACAACGTGAGGAATTTCCTTCTCAATACTAACATCAGCTCAACATGATCATCAAGTCACTTATGCCAAAACTTCTTACAAATCATCAAAATTCTAATTAATATTTAAAGAAGGCAACAATACACCAAATACACAAATAAGTTCAAATCAAGCAAAAGATCATTTTCATGAAAACTCATTTTAACATAGACCATTTACCATAATTCTGCAATTTTTTAAGAAAAAAAAGTCAAATTCAAATTTACTCATTATATTCATTATTAAAAAGAACAACTAACCTTAGGAAAAAGATGAGGATAACGGGACTTTATGTTAGCCTTGCCCTCCTATGTTGCCCCTTTAACTAGGTTGTTTCTCCATAATACCTTTACGGAGTCCACCTTATTGTTCCTCAACTTCTTAACTTCTCTTTCAAGGATCTCAATAGGAACCTCTACATAGGGAAGACTCTAATCCAAACCTAACCCTTCAATAGGATGTATGTACAGGGGATAACTAATACACTTCGTCAGCCTGGAAACATTGATTACCGGATGAACGAAAGCTAGTTCACTAGGTACTCTCAATTCATGTGCAACCTTTCCAGTCCTTTGCGAAATATCATAGTGACCCACATATGGGTAATTAACTTCCTCTTATTGCCAAATATCATCATCCCTTTCATAGGTGAAATCTTCAAATACACCATATCACCTACTTCGAATTTAATATCTCATCTCTTACTGTTGGCATAGGACTTTTACCGACTCTAGGGAATTTTAAACCTATCTGCAATTACACGCACCATGTCCAAAGCTTCATAGACTATTTCAGGACCAAGGAGTGAAGACTCACCAACCTCAAAACACCAAACCGGAGACCTACATCTCCTACCATATAGTTCTTCAAATTGAACCTTTTAAATACTAGAATTGTATCTATTCTTAAAGGAAAACTCAATCCACGGCAACTGAATGTACCAATTTCCTTTGAAATCTATCACACAAGATCTTAACATATCCTAAAGAGTTTGAATAGTACGCTTCTCTTGACCATCAATTTGGGGATGGAAAGCGGTGTTTAGCTTTACTTGCATACCCAACATTCTTTCAAAAGATCTCCAAAAATGAGTTGTGAATTGACCACCTCTATCGGATATGATTGAAAAATGAATTCCATGCAGATTCATAATCTTATGAATGTAGATTCTTGCAGAATCTTCAAATGAGTAAGTAGACTTAACGGAGATAAAATGAGCGGATTTTGTAAATCTATCCATTATCACACAAAATTGAGTCATTTTGCCTCCTAGTCCGAGGCTATCCAACTACAATGTCCATGTTAATTTATGCTAACTTCCATGTAAGAACACCCATTTCATTTATTAGAGCACTAGGCTTTTAATGCTCGACTTTCACTTGTTTGCAATTCTTACACTTGGATACAAACTCCGGTATGTCCCTTTTTAGGCCATCTCACCAATATACCTCTCTATGGTCACGATACATTTTTGTGGAACTCGGATGGATAGAATATCGGGAACCATGAGCTTCTTCTAATACCCTATTTCTCAAATCATCAACATCCGATACACATAATATATTTTGGTACCTCTTAGTACCCCATCCCCCTATGGAGAATGACTCATTCAACGTGCTAAGTACAGATTCATTAAAATTCTTCAATAAAGGATCATAAAGTTGTTTGGACTTCACCTCAATGACAAAGGATGAATCAGAATTATTATGAACCAAGACACCACAATTTGCGGAACCTTTTAACCGAACACCTAATCTAGCAAACCTATGAACATCTTTCACTAGGTATTTCTTCCCTTCTCTACATGAGACACACTTCCAACAATCATACAAATCAATGCATCTGCAACCACACTAGGCTTGCTGGTGTGGTAGAGAATACTCATGTAGTAATCTTTCAACAATTCCAACCATCCTTAAACACATATCGAAGAGTCTTATGGTCGTTATACACATCCACATGAACACCATATAAGTAATGCCTCCATAGTTTTAGACAAACACTATAGCCTCAAATTTAATATTTTGAGTTAGATAATTCTTCTCATGCACATTCAGTTTTCTAGAGATAGGTTAATACCTTTGCATATTGAATAAGACCACACCTAAAACCCACTCGAGATGCGTCACAATATACCACAGAACCCTTGGTACCCTCCGGTAGAGTCAATACCGGAGAATCTTCTTTCACATGCCCTTTACCAATAAAATTTCTCACTCTTTTGGGTCAAGTCACTCAAACGAGAAGCAATGGACGTAAAGCCATCCACAAAACTCCTATAGAACCCGGCTAAACCCAAGAAACTTCTAATGTTGATTGAAGTCCTTGGTCTAGGCCAATTGTTGGATCGACTTCGATCCCTTCACTTGAGATAATTTGAAAAAGAAATTCCATAGATCTCAATCAAAACTCACACTTGTTAGACTTCGCAAATAGTTTGCGTTCGATAAGGACATGTAACACTAGTCTCAAATGACCCATGTGTACACCCTCATTCTTCGAATACACCATGATATTGTCAATCAAGACAATGATAAAGATATCTAGGTAATTTATAAACACCATATTCATTAGGTATATACCTTGTCATATATTACCAAGTCAACTAAACAAGAAGAGGCTATTCAATACAACTTCAAGTTATTCTAGTTCATCATGTCTTGACTCATTTTGGGTAATGAGGTAAACCTAGAATACATTTATGTAAGAAAACTTACTTCCCCTAGGTTGTTCATGTATACATGTAAAAGAGAGAAAAAACATTATTATAATCCCGTCATAATTCATTTATCCCCAAAGCCTATGCATTAGTTGCATACAAGTGCTACAGTCAATTACTTCCCTTAATTCATCATGATCAAGATTTAATTACGGGATAATTCGTACATTATCACATAGATTTAATTTCAACTTAAGAAGTCAAGATAATCCTTGATCAATTAGGACTAGTTCAATTCATATCTAGTTGATTCAATCATGATCAATTATCATATAATACAATTGAATTAAAAAAATCAACTTAGAACCTTGATCTTGTCTAAATCACCATGATCACCTTGAACATCAGTTACTACGATTTACCATGAAAACCTCATGAAAACATCACATTATAATCATACGAACATAATGTAATGCTACCCACTAGATTAGGATCACAATCAAACCTTACCCATAATGCAATCACAACCATTGCTAGAGAGAGGTCTTTTGGATTCACAATGGAGGAAAACTATGGGAACTTCATGGATGGAAGAATCCATGGATGAATAATATTCACATACCATAGTTTAGAGCCTTAAAACCATCTTGAATTCATGGTGAAATTCGTCCTTAGAGAAACCCCCCAATTTCTCTTCTTCTTCTATGGTGTTCTTGAGAGTGTTTTTGAGAAGGAGAGGTTTTGATTTGGAGTCTAATGTCTAAACGGCTCACTTATTATATAAATACTCATAAAATACCTAAAAACAGCTAAAATTACCGCCCATAAATTTAGTCATACACTAAACCAATTTACGATAAGTCCCCACCCATGGCTGAGTGACTGTAAAAGATTTGCAGGCTCAATCTACGAGGGCCATCAATGAGGCGTCGACCAACGAATGGACCGACTTGCAGGTCAGCGGTTTTTGTGGAGCAACAACCCCACTTGAAAGGGGGTCACTAAGATTACGGTCCTTCGTCTTGTGGTCATAGTTTGACACTAGCAAAGGCAGTTTTAGCCAGCCAACTTTGGAAACATTTGTCTCTGAATAACACCTTATTAAAAACATTCTAAAGGAAAAACTCTAGACAAGTAGGACATCGTATATCTAATGCACATACCAAATTCATATAAAAATTACTACTACACGCTAGATATAGCTACATCTAACAATATAAAGATCTTATGAAAAGGGATCCTTATCCCCCACATAGGAAATAGCTACACATGTGTTTCTAACATTATTCATCATCATTCAGATAAATGAAAAATCAAAAGGAAAATAATAATCATATTATATTCTGAAAATTTTCATAAATCATTAAAGAAACACATACCAAAAATGGACACAAAGAGATTATTCGGGATCAACCTTGGATCGTAGAGCATTGAACCTATTATTCCCTTGCGGAACATCTTCCACCTTATTGGAAGCAACTTGCTTTCCTACTCTAACATTAGCCGTTGGCTTAGTCCAATCCTTAATCATGTGACAACTCTCACCACATCCATAGCAACCATCCCTACCGGCAAAATAGTTATCCTCATATTTCTTACCACACGCCGGGAAAGTGGGTTGTGAGCAATTATTAACCTTCCCTTGAGGTCTTGGGTTAGACACCCTCTCATTCTCATACCTAGAAGTACTAGAATAGTCTGGTCTAGCAAACTTCTGCCGATTCTTATAACAACCATATCTATCGAACCCTTTATTTTCCATCATTCTTCTCTTCATCTCCTTCTTCAATATGGATTCCTCTATTTTGTGAGTAAACATAATTAATCGGGAGATATCTTTATCATCGACAAGCATTGTCATATGACACTCTTTTTCTACTAGATTAGCACCCGTCCTGATCCTATTCATCAAGTCTCTAGGGTCTGCTACCAGGCTTGGATCATGTTTAGACAAAAGAGTGAACTTCAAGACAAAATCATTAACACTCAACTTGACTTGACTTAGGTTTATGAATCTCTCCAACTTATTATCCCTCAATTCCCTTGGAAATAACCTATCAAGAAAAGCTTACTTAAGTGTATCCTATTCTATGAGACCCGCCCTTCCCTGTATTGAATCATTCCATGGTACATACAACACTTGAGCTGTATATTTCAATTGGTAAGTGTCTAGTTGTGCTTTCTCCCTAAAATTCAAACTTATCATATCAAGAGTCTTATAGACCTCGTCTATGAACCAATTTTGTTCTTTCTCTGCATCGAAGTCATTGAATTCCGAAGGGTTCATCCTCAAGAACACCCTAATTCTATAGGAATACATTCCCCCTATAGGGTTTTACACCACCTCCCTATTATCTTTAGCAACCAAGGCTTAAGACAACTGTAACATCAGGGAAGTACCCTTAGAAGTAACAAGCGTCATCGTCCTCGGAAAGGGCTTAGACTAGCCTCTTAGCATTCATCTATATATTCATAGGTTAAAGAGTGTAAAAAATTTAAAACTTTTCATCTACAACTACTTCATGAGGTTTACTTAGACCTCTCTCTTACAAATAATGTATTCACAACGAGTATACCTTGATTGTTTGTATAAGAAGATAACATAGTTTTTACTTTTATGCTACATATAGACAACATACATAGTATTGTATTAAAAAGGGATGTCTCATATTAACCATCTAAATGGAGTCAAATAAACATTGGTATAAGCCCTTACACAAATGAAGAAATGCCACATAGGGTTTATAAAAATATCTTGAAATGACATTGATGAAATGATTGTGGTTAGACTATAAAAAAGAACCATAACTTTATAGTATAATTAAAAACTAAAGCTGGAGTAATGACAAGGCATCATTCTCGGTCTTGAGGACATAACCACACTTGGATAAATGTCCAAGCCTTCATTCAAAGTGGTCACAAACCTTCAACAACCGAAACCTAAATTGTTGGGGAAAAGGGAGAAATGTGGCTAGCACATCACTTGTACTAAGTTTGGAATCATATACACATACAATATAGAAACTTTTCTAAAAAGGGACATTTCACTAATGTATGCTAATTTCCTTTGAAAACACCATATCAGCATTCAAGAACTAATACAAGTCAATCATCAGCTATTACTTAAGTTAAGACAATGTACATCATAAGACCAATAATACCAAGTCTACTCAAATCATCATGCATATAAACAAGAACAATAAACATAATCAAGACAACTCTATCATCAAGTTATAATAACAACAAGCATGGAAAATAGTACATAAAATCATAACCTAAGAAAGACCATAACTCATAAACCCTCGTTAAGTCTACTTGTTCAATGACTAAATAAGGCCCTATAACCTCACACAACAAATTAAACCCAACCAAGAACAATAAACATTTACCACTTCACATACTTTATCATTTAGAGTAAACATAATCATCATACTTTAGCAATAGATACCGACCACATATTTATAAGTGAAACCAATACCACATAGTGTCATTAACATGTAAGGTCAATATATCAATATCATTTATATTTTAACAATTAAGCACATATGAACAACCTTCTATGACTTCCCTTAAGTCTAACTAGTGAAATATATAGGTAGAGTCCCATGCCCCTACCTAGACAAAGCCAAACCCATTAGGTCATCCTAGTAAGAGTTCACTTTATTACTTCATTTTACCTTATAATAACATCTTGCGTTATCCGACGTGGACCACATGAGCTAATATGAAATCCGGTATCAATGGAACCTCGCTAATTTATAATCCGATGTCAATGGAACGTTACACTAAAAGAAGGCGGAGTACTTGCCAAGGTAGTACCAATACATGAATAAACCATCTATGTTGATTCACTAGATAGTATTACTATGGGGGAAACATAGTTAAAGAGCTGGATATGTAGTTTGGACCCAATTCATGCTACATGCATTATAAACTCTAATATCATGAGTACATTAGTGATTCTCCCTTCCCCAGGTGGGAATGGACACTCTTCTCTTTAATCTTACTCGGTGCTAAGCTAGAGTCCCTTATGAAATATCTTTCATTAATGATCATAAAAAAGTTTAGGTCATAAGGTCAACTACTTATATAGTTAAAAAAATAGCTCAATAGGAATTATCTAAATATTTCCTTTCAATACAAATCACACATGTGAGTTTAGCACATTTACATAATCAAATTGTGAAAAGGCACATAGGCAAGTAATCACCATCCTTATATTATTACATCTTAGCCAACAATTCACAAATCGTAAATCAAGACATTCAAATTGAACATCATACCAACCCTAATAAATGTTATCATAAGGTATACTTTAGTGTAACTTCATCACTAGACACACGTTATCATAATTGAAGTAAACATTGAGATCATAAGACTTACGCTATCTCCTTCAAATCCCATCATCCAAGGTTTTACCATCAACAATCCAACTCAACCCAAAAAGGGTGTAATATCATCACACAATAATAATAAAAACAATGATGAAGTCAATTAAATCACTACACAACAATTCATTACCATTTCATAACCCACGGTTAGGGACATAGGTTAACTTTATGATCTACTTCAAAAACTAGGTTATTTCATAAAAAAATAGAATAGTTGAATCACAATTAACAATAATCTAATTATAATAAAAAAATAACAATAAACAATACAATATATTAGACATAATTCATAGTAGAAGAAAACCCACTTGTAACTCATTTTTTTTGAAATTAATTTGGAGGAACCATTTTGGGAAAGAATCCCAAAGTTGAAAGGAATCACATACCTTGTTAATTTATGAAAAATGATTGAGAAAATTATTATTCTTTATTCCCTTACTCTTTACCCAAACCTTCCATGGAGTTCTTCTATTTGGGAGAGAGAAAGTAGAGAGAAAGAAAAGCGATTGGGTTTTAGGAATTATGAGATTTGGGTTAGTTTAATAAGGTTTGGGGATTTGTATATGTCACAAACTAACTCAATTAGAACTTCCTTAATCCTTAAATAATTCATTAACCATATAATTAATTAAATGAACTAATTAAAACATGCCAGCAAAATAGTTACCCTGACCTACCAGACCTCAACCTACGGGCCGTAGGTCAGTCAATGGACCTTTGGACTAACCATCATGTAGGTCCATCGTTTTGGTCAGGAACTTACAAAATGACCTCTAAATGAAATTTTCTAAGTGTCCATTGACTATGGCATTCGATGCCCGTCGATTGGAGCATGCCTCGGTGCCTGTAAATTGTGGATTGCTACTGTCCAAGACAACTTTTAGACACATAAAAGACCCTTTGGTTGGTCCTTGGGGAGTCGTACCCAGATTTTCCGACTATAAACAAAATCTAAAACATATTTGACACATTAATAAAAAATTTCATTGAATCTGCATCCTAAAACTGATCCTCTTGAACTTGTTTTCGGACGTCATGGACGTTTCTTAAGGCTATGATTCTAAAAATTTATAAATGACTTATATGAATTATATTTTACTGTGAAACAGTGCTACAACTCTTATTCTCTCATGTTAATCTCTATATTCGTCTTTAGACATTTGGAGTACTACACCAACAAATTCATAGAAGTCCTAAATTCATGTAGAGTAACATTACCCACTTGTGGAGCATTAGAACCTTGAGGAGTCACTTGATTTCCCTGGGGACGAACCTCTTGATCCTCATTTCCATATCCTTCCCTTCTGGCGCTATTCCTATTGTTAGTCGTAACCTATGTAAAATCATAGGCAAACATTATAAGAAGGGTCTACTTAAGAAAAACTCTGTGGCACAATTTGATAAATTAATAAGTGAGACTTTTATAAGCATCCCATAGCCTCCTACTCATATTGGTGTTGCGACTCATACTGATGAATATGACTCTACTATATGAGGTTTTTAAATATCCTAAGACCATTTCATAATCTGATGCTCTGATACCTTGTTTTTCATGACCCAAAGTACACCCTAAAAGGAAGGGCAATGTTCATGTTGGAAAATGGCATACTTTACCTTTCGGAGGTATTTTACAATCCATTAGACATCATTATATATATATATATGTATGTATGTATAGTAGTGCGAAATGAAAAATTTTTCCTCGAAAACATTATGTGGAATCATTTCATAAAACTTCTAACATATGTCTCAAAAACTATCTATGAAAACATAAGTACAAAGATCTTGGGCACAACCCATTAAACTCTAAAAATATTAAAAACATAAAAGACATGGATCCATTAAAACTCTACCATTTCAAAGCAACTAAATCTCCACAAGACCCTACATTGGATTAGAATGTACTAAAAATATGTGTTGGTACGAAATGTACCAACTATGTAAACTATCATTCCAAACATAAGATATATCAAAGGGTTAGTTAATAATAGACATAATCATAAGAGATAAAGGCGTAAGCATAACATGAATATCATAATCATAATAAATCATCATAAAACATATAAAGAGTTCATATTAACTCACTAATGAACTTCTTAACAAGAAACCTCCAATTATACTTGTTCAAGGCTAAGGTAACATCCTATACTACTACAAAAAGCTAATTACCTCTGTTTGGTAATTCTTGATCATAATACACTTTCATAATTACACTTAGATTAATAATAACATATGAGCACCATGCCCCTAGGCCATCTATAAGCACAGTTATGCAATTCATGAGTAGTATCCTATTCTACCTCACACACTAAGCATATCTTGAAGTCACACTATTCCCTTTCATGTCATTTTAGGAGTCTCTGGTAGACTTATTTCATATTGACAAGGAATTATCATCTTAATTTATTCGTGTCATCAAAAGCAACCATAGAAACTACCCAAGCTAAATACAAATTTCATAGGAGTCATGTCATAGGTAGATTCAAGTAATACATGTGCTATGTATGGATATCATCCCATCCTAATTACCATGCAACCATTCATGTATATGCAATCGAATTATAGCAGAGTAAGATTCCTCAAACATAAGTTATCATGAGATACTCTCTCATGCTATTTCATGAAATGCACCTTGCGTGCAAGACAAGCTATTATGATATGAACATTGTATGCAAGTCAAGCTAAAATTAAGAGAGTATAGCCCTTTGGCCTAAAGCTATCATGTAATGGTTTTGTCCTAACGAAGTCGTGCTATCATGAAGGCACTCTAGTCATACTACTTCAAGTTATTCCTAGGAGAGATTCATTACTCTATCCCAAGATATCATGATAACCACCATTCCCAAGCTACCATGATCAAGCATCCCGACAACAAATGACCAAGTTAAACATGAAAGAGGTTACATCCTCCATCTCAAGATATCATGAGATTCATCACCTCAAGCTATAATAAGACCTACAATCTCAAGTTAACACACCTTGGTCTTATCTTACCAAGTTCACTAAACAAGTAGAGGCTATTCAATAATACTTTGTGTCATTCTAGTTTTTCATGTCTTTATTCATTTTGGGTTACTAGGTCAACATAGAATCCATCTATGTGAGAGAACTTACTTCCCCTAGTTTGTTATGTCTAAGTGTATAAAACAAAGAAAACATCATTACCATCCCTTCATAATTACATTGCCCCAAATCCCTAGCATTAATGGCATACAAGCTCTATAACCAATTACTTCCCTAAATTAATGATGATCAATGTTCAATTACAAGTTAACTGATTCAATTTGATCACTAGATGGTAAATCTAGGCTTACATGGTCACATAGATTCAATTAAAACTTAATAACTCAAGATCATCCAAGATAAAACAGGCCTAGTCAATTCATATATAGGGTATTAAATCTTGATCAATAAGAATATAATACAATTTCATTATGAAGAACAACTTAGAACTTTTATATTGCCTAAAATAACCATGATCACCTTCAACATCAATTATTACAATTCACCATGAAAACCTCATGAAACATTACAATATAATCATACGAACATAATTGAATGCTATTTACTAGATTGAGATAACATTCAAACCTTACCCACAATGCAATCACAACCCATCCTAGATTGGGGTCTTTTTTATTAATAATTGAGGAAAATCTAGGTGTACTTCATGGATGGAAGAATCAATGAATGAATAAGAATCACATACCTTAGGTTAGAGTATTAAACAAAAATTTAATTCTTGGTGATATTCTTCCTATGAGAATCCCCCAATTCCACTTCTTCTTCTATGGTGTTCTTCGGAGAGTTTTCGAGAGGGAGAGTTTTTGATTTAGAGTCTAATATCTAAATTTCTATCTTATTGCTTAAATACCTAAAATCATATAAAATAAACACCCATTCATTTATTTGTGCATTAAACGAACTTACCATAATGCCCCACCCTTGGCTGAATCACTATAACAAATTTGCAGGCTCAATTGACGAGGGTCACTTACGGGGCAACAGGTCCGTGGTTTTGGTCAAAGAATACTCTTTGGGGGCTTAATATTACACACCTAAGTGTAAATCAAAGCACCCCAATGACAGCGCGTTACTATGACTACAGTCAGTCGTCTTGGGGTCGTGGTTTGACACTGACAATGATGTGTTTTGCCAGCCTTTATGTGGTCCTTGAGGAGTTATGCTCGGATGTTTCCAACATAAATATGTATAAATTTTAGCAACCTTTACTATGAGTTTTAGCCCAAAAAACTACTTAAAACCTCATGAAACATACTAATACATGCAGTAACGCCTCTGGGCCAACTTTCAAACGTATTGGACATTCTTAGACGTTTCCCTTTCAAACTCCATACACTGCCTCTTAACACTATAATTATTCATTTTAAGACCTTATAATCTCATGACCCACATGTTAGGATCTATATTGACCTAATTCATTTTTGGGTACTTAGAGATATATTCAAAATAAGGAGAAGAGTAATAAGTCTAAGATCAACGATAAAACAAAAAAAAGGTAAAGTTGCTTTGGGAATTGTCTATCCTTTAAATTTAAGCATAGTTATCTAATGTAAATAAATTGATGGTGTGTGTGATTTTCTACTAAATACTTTTTCTATTGATAGTTGTTATTAAATAAATATATGTTATTTGATTAATTATCCATTTGACATTACATTATATTTAAATCCATTTATGATATAACATTAGAATTGATAACAATTTTGTATCTTTGACAATTGGAGTACATATATATACTTTGGTGGTATAAAGGAAGAAAAAGTAACTTCAGTAAAAGTACTATTATGTTACTATTTGATACAATCAGAGTACATATATAACCTGTGGTATCAAAGACCAGTGAAAAAACTACTATTCCGTGATATCATTCAATCCCTTTTGTGTGAGAAAGAAACCACTTCTTATTTACTCGTTGAATTTAAAATATATTATAACTATTTTTTTTTCATCCTATTAAACGATATGAAAAATATTATATACCTGAATTTTAAATATTATAGAATTATTCAAAGTAGTTTACGTGTTATTATATAAATTATAATTTTAATATAATTTAAATTCAATAATGTACATAGTTATAAATTTAGTTGTTGTTATTAAAAAAAAATATCATACATTTAAACAACGTAAAATTATTGAAATTGTATCTGTCTATTATAAATTCAAACATAATATTTATAATATATTTGTATTAAGAATATAATAGTCATATTTTAAGCATGCAATAAAGCATGCCTATAATATTTATTATATATTGAATTCAAACATATTACAATTATAATGTTTTTTTCTCTTATCAACGATGTTAAACATTATTATTCTATTAAAAATATTTATATGTTAACAATGTGCATTGAAAATGCATATAATATTTATAATGTATGAAAAGTATAATTTATATTTATTTATTCTATTAATGATGTCCATAATGTTAATCTTAAGAACATTTGTTAACATTAATATAATTGAAATTTAAAAAAGAAAAGAGAGAGAGAGAGAGAGAGAGAGAGACTAACTCAAGAAAAGAGAAGAATGAAAGAGAGAAAATAATGGATGGAAAGAGAGAGAAGAGAGAGAAGAAATGTAATACTTTGCAATACTACAAGGCTAAACTAGAGCAAAATGTATGGGTTAAAAATCAAAAAAAGTCCCCATAGATTAGTAGACCATTTAGGGTTGTACTGAGGTCTTCACAAGTCCAATCAAAACGAAAAGTGCCAAGGAATAAGTGTCCCAGAAAAAGCGAAAGCAAAAGTCTTTTAAAAAATTATAGCACACTGCCCCTAATTCAAGGCCATCACCACGGCCAGTGGTCGGTACCACACCTCAAAAGAGGCTTCATGGAGTTGCCTTGTCCATTTAGAAGTATACACCAAGAAAAGGTCCATGAGAGGGACCATGGATTATAGATCCCCTTGTGATTATGCCTTGGGCATGTGAACTTATGCCCCACGTAGCTTAGCTACTACCTCAAGGATCACAAGTGAGACCATAGCTAGTAGTCATTCAACCCATTTAACCATTGTTCTGCAGCTTCGCTCAAATCCATTTTCAACTTCTTCATAGCCCACATGGCTTTATGCTCTAACTCAACCAGAACATGACAAGCTTTCCCATATACAAGTTGGTATGGAGACATACCTATGGGAGTCTTATATGCTGTCCGGTAGGCCCAAAGAGCATCATCAAGCCTCCTTGACCAATCCGTTCTACTAGCATTCACTATTTTTGAGAATATCTGTTTGATCTCCCGATTCGACACTTCAACTTGTCCACTAGTTTGAGGGTGGTAAGGAGTGGCCACATTATGGCAAACCCCATATTTATCCAATAACCCCTTGAACAATCTATTGCAGAAGTGGGAGCCCCCATCACTAATAATTGCCCTTGGGGTGCCAAAACGAGAGAATATATTCTTTTTTAAGAATGAAGTGACACTCTTCCCTTCATTGTTTGCGAGGGAGATGGCTTCGACCCATTTAGATACATAATCAACTGCCACTAGAATGTACTTCATTCCATGAGAACTCACAAAAGGGCCCATAAAGTCAATACCCCAAACATCAAATAACTCAATCACAAGAATGGGGTTTAGAGGGAGTTCTTGCTTTCTTGAAATGCCGCCATCTCGTTGGCATATGTCACATGCTTTAGCAAACTCATGAGCATCTTGATGAAGAGTTGGCGAATTGTAACCACATTGTATTATCTTATGAGCGATTTGGATACTGCTGTGATGTCCACCAACGGGTGAGGAATGGCATGCCTCCTACACACTCAACATCTCACATTCTGGAACACAACACCGAATAAGCCCGTCGGCTCAACTCCTATATAAGTATGGTTCATCCCAAAAGAACTTCTTCACATCATACATGAACTTTTTTCTTTAATGAAAGGACATGTCCGATTGAACAATATCACTAGCCAGATAGTTCGCAAAATCTGCGAACCATGGGATCAAGTCTTGTGAAGCAACCAATACATGCTCATCGGGGAAAGTATCATCAATGTCAGTCTTATCCCCTAACTCTCTCATAGCTTCATCCTCTAGACGAGACAAGTGATCAACAACTTGATTTTCAGTTTCTTTTCTATCTATCACTTCAAAGTAAAATTCTTGTTGCATTAATACCCAACGAATCAGCCTATGTTTCACGTCCTTCTTTTCCATGAAATATCTGAATGCTGAGTGGTCAGTATGTACTATAACTCTAGTACCTTGCAAAAAGGAGAGAAATTTCTCAAAAGCAAAGACTACTGGAAGGAGTTCTTGCTCGGTTACTGTGTAGTTCTTCTAAGCTTCATTTAGGGAATTACTAGCATAGTAAATGGGGTGAAAGATTTTGTTATTTCTCCGTCCCAATACTACACCAAGCGCCACCCCACTAGCATCGCATATCACCTCAAATAGACTGTTCCAATCCGGAGAAATAACGATAGGTGCAAATACCAATTTTTCTTTTAGCTCACTGAATGCTTTAAGACAGGATTCATCAAAACAAAATTTACAATCTTTCTCCAGCACTTTGCAAAATGGATGTGCAATCTTTGAGAAGTCTTTGATGAATCTCCGGTAAAAAACATGCATGCCCAAGAAAGCTTCTCACACCTTTCATAGAGATCTGTGGGGGAAGTCTCTCTATTACCTAGACTTTAGCTCGATCAATCTCTATGCCCTCTTCTAAAATGCGATGACTCAAAACAATATACTATTTTACCATAAAATGACATTTTCCCCAATTTAGTAGTAAATTGCAGTCTTCACATCTCTTAAGGAGCTCAGATAAATTGGTGAAACATTGCTCGAATGAATAACCAACCACAGAAAAATCATCCATAAAAACTTCTATAGTATCCTCCACCATGTAAGAAAATATCTACATCATACATCTCTGAAATGTGGCGGGTGCATTGCACAACCCAAACGACATTTTTCTGAACACAAAGGTCCCATATGGATAAGTAAAAGTCATTTTCTCTTGATCTTCTGGTGCAATAGAAATATGATTATATCCCGAATAGCCATCAAGAAAATAGTACCACCCTTTTCCGGCAAGTCTATCCAACATCTGATCCATGAAGGGCATAGGAAAGTGGTCTTTTTTAGTCCATGAATTTAATTTGCGGTAATCCATACACACCCTACATCCAGTAACCGGTCTCATTGGAACAAGTTAATTTTTTTTGTTGGGGACCACAGTTATTCCCCCTTTCTTAGGTACACACTGAGCCGGGCCTACCCAACTACTATTAGCAATTGGATATATTATTCCGGCGTCCAACCACTTAATGATTTCCTTCTTCACGACCTCTTGCATAGGATGATTTAAGCATCTCTGGTGCTCAATATTTGGCTTATGATTAGGCATGAGTTGGATTTTATGAGAGAAAATACAAGGAGGGATCCCAATAATGTCCGCAATAGTCCACCCAAAAGCTCTTTTGAATCTTTTTAGCACCTTACCAAACTCTCAACTTGTTGTTCATTCAAGTCTGATGCAATGATTACTGGCAAAGTGTCACCATTTCCAAAGAATTCATACATAAGATGAGGTGGGAGAGCTTTTAGTTCTAATTTTGGAGCCTCCTCTAAAGATGGTTTCGCGGGTGGGGACTCTCGATTCTTCATATCTAGCTCAAATTTCTTCGGTTTAAACCGAACATCAACTCAGTTAAGAGCCGCGACTAATGACTCATACTCTTCAATGCAATCGCTATCAAAATTCATTATCACTGCCGCTAATGCTTCTACACCTAGACGTTCTTCTATTTGTGTCTAAGATGTTTCACCCATGTTGTAGGATATAGCAGATACCGCTTGGAGCTCACCACTCTTCCTCATGGACCTATAAATGTTAAAGGTCACTTCCTCATTGTTCAATCGAAATTTCATCTGCCCCTTTTCCATGTATACTAAGGCTCTTCCTGTAGCAAGGAATGGCCTCCCAAGAATAATGGGAACTTCAAAATCGACTTCACAATCAACAATAACAAAATCTGCCAGAAATATTAATGACTCCACTTTTACTAGCACATCGTGGAATATCCTTATAGGCCTTTTTACTGTTCGATCAACCATCACTAGCCGCATCGCACTGGTTTTTGGATTACCCAAACCCAACTTCTTCTAAATCGAGAGGGGCATGAGATTTATGCTTGCCCCCAGATCACATAATACTTTTGCAAAATGTAATAGCCCGATTGTACAAGGAATAATGAACGCACCCGGATCTTCTTTCTTTTGTACCAGAGATTTTGTAGCAATAGCACTACAATGCTGCATACTATCATCATCCTCAAAAGTGACCTATCTTTTCTTCGTGACCATATCTTTTATAAACTTCACGTAACCGGGCATTTGTTCTAAAGCTTCTACCAAAGGGACATGGATAGAAAGTTGCTTCAACATTGTTATAAAACGCCGATATTTATCATCCTCGGTCTTTTTTAATAGTCTTTGAGGAAATAGGGGTGGTGTCCTAGGCATGGGAGTTACCTTTTTAGGCATTTCAACATCTTTTACAGTGTTATCCTCTAATTCACCATCAACATCTACCACTTTATCAGTATCTTTTGTCACCTTTTTCTCATTAGATGGCATAGGTGGGTCAATGGTTTTCTTGCCACCGCGAGTTGTAATTGCCATACAATGTCCATTATTTTTCAGATTTTGGATAGTGTTGCTAGGAAGAGTGCCCGATTCCCGTGTGTTCACATTCGCAGATATGGGCCAATTGTAACTCAAGTTGCTTAATCGATATTGCATGTGTATCGACTTTTTTCCTAATACCCACTAAATCATTCCTCAACTCTTTATTGTGCTCATCACTAGCATCGAACCTCCTCATCATTTTATGCAACATATTCTCAACTTGCGACATACTACCTCCACCATCCCTAGGAGTAAATTCACGATTTTGAGGAGGAACATAGGGTCCATTCCTGTCGTTTCTATTACCATAGTTACCCCTGTTGAAGTTGTTGTCGCGGTTGTAGTTTTCATCTCGGACATAATGACCCTCACCATTGTAGTTACCATAGTTTCGACCTAGGTTCCCTTGACCTTGGCGCCAATACTCCTGATTAGAGCCTTGGGAAATTGGTCGGAAACCCCCCGTATGTTCATTTACTTCATAGGAATCCTCCTCATAATAGCACTCATCATTTTGTGGCGGTGGTTTCGACAAGTAGTTGAACACATTTATCTTTTCTTCACCCCTAGTGACATGTTTTAGTACCAACCCAAGCTCGGTTCTCATCTGAGCCATTTCTTCGCGAATCTCATCTGTGGCTGGGTTGTTCGTGGACTGCACTGCAAGGTGTTTCTCCCTGTATGAGACTTCCTAGTGCTCTAAGCTTTATTATTCCTGGAGATTTTCTCTAATTTTTCTGCAATCTCAGCATAAGGGCATTACACATAAGGTCCACCTCCTATAATGTCCAACACCGCTTTATTATTATCATCCTGTCCCCGATAGAAATATTCCTTCAGTGACACATCATATATACGGTGATTTGGGACACTTCTCAAGAACGAGGTGAATCTATCCCAAGAACAGCCAACTCACTCTCCTAGTAGTGCCACAAAGTTGTTCACTCTGCCATTGTTGTTTAGTTTCTTGGAGACCAGATAGTAGCGTGCTAAGAAGACATCCCTTAGTTGGTTCCAAGTGAAAATTTAGTTATAAGGGAGCTCAGTGAACCATATAGCAGCCTCTCCCGTCAGTGAGACAGGAAACAGTCTGAGCCCTATTACATCTAAGTCCAAGTCAGGCCTCCCTAAAAAACTTTTACACACTGCCCTTACCCTAGCTATATGGGCATGTGGATCCTCACAAGGTAGCCCTGAAAACAAACCTCTGGCAGTGAGTATTTGCATTAGGCTACTAGTTACCACAAAGGTGTGGCCTGTGGGTAGAGAAGGCAAGACAAGTGGCCCATCGGAGTCTGCTATGTTATCATAGCCTCTGTAGTATCCTTGGGGAAGTGGAACGAGATTTTGTCCCCTCTGTTGGTGTTCACCCGGAGCATCGAGTAACAACTGACTATGAACATCAACCGGAGTTGGGATGTTCTCGTTTGGGTCATCATCATTTATTCCCAAGTTTGGATTCATATTGCGTAGTGTACGCTCTAATTCGTGATCGCAGGGAAACAAGGGTTCTCTTCCTCTCCGTGTATTTGGCATACAAGGAGGATAGTTCTAAATAAATCAAAAACAATAAAACAAAGTAAAATCAAGAAAATATAGTAATAAGTTCAAGTTAATCTAAAAGCAATAATCCCCGGCAGTGGTGCCAAAATTTTATACGCTCAAACTTACTTCTAAAATAAGAAGGAAAGCGGTCGTTTCAAGTAAATTACCCAACTAGTGAGGTTGGGATCGTCCCCACGAGGAAAATAGTTTAGACTTAACTTCAATCTATTATTACTATTGTTCAGCCAATGACTTCCTTGGAAAGTAAAAATCAATAAAAGAGGGGTTTCTATTTCTAAATGAATAAAAATAGCAAACGAAATTGAAGAGAAACTTAACAGCTTTGAATGTAGGAGTTTAATCAATTAATCAAAGTAACTAGGGTTTACGTGTTCCCCACAGGTTCATAACTTGATAATGCTAACTATAACAATTCTTTCCTAGTATTTTGCATGCAAATTTATAAGTTATGTATTTCTAAATACTTGGTCCGGCATCAAGAAAATCTCACTCCGCACCTTGGTCCGGCTACGTATGTTGCTATCCTAACCCTTATCTTTACCTCATATTAAGCATCGTATTCAATATTTTACTAAGTTATTACCTCGTACCAATCAATACTAGCCTATTAGATAGAATACTCTTAATGTATATTGATAATTCTTTTCCTATTATCTACCTCCTTGGTCCGGAAAGTAGCATTAAGGCGAGTTCTAACGTTGACCATCTGTTAAAAAGACTTCTAAGAGAAAGAATTATTAATACATGCAAGACACTGTTCTAGAATTGTTATTTTAGTTAGGCTTTATCTCATTATTTTACTATGGTGCCCACAACCCTAGTTATGAAGTTTAGTTAATCATAGTCATAATCACTATACTAAAATATATTAGATAATAATTCATGTACTTACTTCAATGAGAAGGAGTAAAATCTGAAAGATTACTTGATTAATCAGCAAAAATCACCCACAATAAATGATAAAAGTTTCAAGATAATCAATAATCTCTCAAAGAGTCTACCAATTATTCAAGAGTCTTACACTAATACAGAGAGTCTAATAATTATCCAGAGTCTAACCTCAAAAACAAGTTTTTTCAAACTATTTATAGAAAATAAAAACCTAATTAAAAAAGGACTCTATTTGCTGAAAAATCTGTCAAAACGCGGCTGGGTCGACGGACTTTGCGACGGATTGTCGTGGTCACAACGGACCGTCATGGACTCTGTTGTCCCATACTTAAGCAATTTCTTTTGCTACTCTCTTCATTACCCTCGACATCAAGTATGACTGATCGTCATAGGCACAACGGTACGTCGAGGGTCTTCGTTCCTAAAAATTTAACCTCTTGGAATATGCGTATTGGGATTACTTCATTGAACTTCATGAAGAATTTGCAGGACGGACCGTAATAGACACGACGGACCGTCATGGACACCGTAACCCCACACTTGGTCAAACTTCCCCATCTTCCTTCAGCAGCTGCACTACGTTGCCACGTACGGACCGTTACAAGCTCCGTAGGTGGTCTCTTCTGTATTTCTTCACTCAAAATCTCCATTCATCTTTGGACAAATTTCCTTTAAATAAAGAGAAACTTATTTAAAAAATAGTACAAAAAGGCTTTTGGAAACACAAAACTTTAAGGAAAAAGTATTAATAATATCAAAAATCAATAAACAAGGTCCCGTACCCTTGTCCATACTAGTACACTTATCAAGTCATCCTAATTAAGATATACAGAACATATTTCATGGACATATTCTTTACATTGATAGTAGTAGACATTAGTGCATATGATAATATATTTTCATTAGACACCATACCCGTATACTACGTGTAAGAATGCATAAGGTTTGATTGTGTGTGCATTTGTCAATGTAATCATATTATGGCTATCAACATCACATTGAGTCAGCCACACTCTTAAGACCACAATTCACATTCATGCATAAACCACACACCACAATTTAGCGTAGGAGAAAAAAAACTTCACATGGTAACAAAGACTCCTAACATTAGCTTATCACATATTCATGTAGGGGTACATAGGTAGGGTTAATTCATCAATATTTCCTCATCAATGGTAGAAACTATCCTAACCCTAACATAATTATCCATATGCTTATAACATTAGCAATACACCCTAGATCATAAACTAGAATAGAAGTCTAGGAATTCACATTCGGTGATCATCATCAGAAAAACTTCATAATTCACAATATTTCCTTCAAGAGGATGACTAACAAAAAGAATAATTGACAAGAAAGTAAACACCGCCACCATAACTAGACCATAACACCCAATGCCCTTCAAGGCCAATTCATCTAGCAATTCTATGGGGAAGAAGTGAAACAAGGCAATCTTACCACTTTACAATTATTTGATCACTATTAATCAACCCTCATAATTCATCATATATTCAATTATATGGAATTAGCTGAAATTTTACTAGCATAATCGAAATCAACAATTAAATTATCATAAGATCAAGATCACAATACATACAGTACATCACCAATCTATACAATATAGAAGAACATTAGTCAACCATACCAAATCATCAAACCTTGAACTACATTGGATCAACTACACATAGTTAATCTTCAATTTATATCATAGGAAGTATCTAAATCAACTTATCAATATTGAATATCATAACAATCAGTCTAGAATCAATATAAAAATATACTACCATATAGGTTCAACATGAAATTGGATTGAATTCAACACGATAAAAAGTAGCTAATAATCAATTTGACATAAACATTCTTTTGAAAACGTTTTGTTAAAGAACCCATGACTAGATTGAAAGATGCAAGGTTTGAGCAAAAACATTCATTGAAAACTTGATCTTTTGCTGCCTTAAACCCTCCTTTTCTTGGTCTTCTATGGAGTTCCTTTTGGAGAGAGAAGGAAGAGTAATTTGTTTTTGGGTAATATTGTAGTTAGGCTCAGACACTAAATAATGACTTAGCCTAATTAAACTATACCTAACTCCCTTAACCCTTAATTAACTAACTAACCTTTTAATTAGATAAATGATTTAATTAACACAACACAACTAAACACAGACATGACGAGACATGGATTGAAGGGCTGTAGGTTAGGTGACGGGTAGTGTGGCCTCCGTGATTACATCCGTAGTTTTGGTCCGATATTTCAAAAAAAAATCTTCAGAATTTTTTCCAAGTGACAATCTACGGTTGAAATCAATGCCCCATCATTTGTACCATGATCGATCACCTACAATCCGTAGGTAGACACTGCCTTTTGAATTTTTTTTGCAAAAATAGTAAGGGTCCTCCTCAAGGGACCTTGGTTTGTCGTTGGGTAGTCGTACCCGGATGTTTCGGCTATAAACTAACTCTAATACGTGTTAGAAACCTTACAACAAAATTTCATCATTTCCCTCTGTCAAAACATAGTCAAATAGGCTCAAACACACTAATACCTCTTGAACTAGTTTTCGGACGACATGGACGTTCCTTGACGTTTTGATTCTAAAGCTTCTAATGACTTATATTCATTATATTTGACTTTAAAACAATGTTAGAACTCTTAGATTCTTAATTTAGGCTCTAGATTAGTGTTTTTTCTTTTGGAGTATTACATTATCCCCTCCTTATGAACATTCATTTCCCGAATGACACTATTTTAAAAGGAAGGAATAAACTCAAGACTAGAAATCCACAAAAAATCAACATATTAATCATGATTTACAATGAAACACGTCTTAGTAACATCACTTTTTTCACAATGCAACTCAATACATAATTTTCATCTCATTACAGTTGAACATTTATTTCATGCTTATTTAATATGTCAAAGCATTCTTCAAAACACATGAACATGCTAAATACATTTCATGAAGAATCAACATACAAAAATGCACAACATAGACTCAAAACAAGTAGAAAGCAACATTTTCATTTTTCGGGATAAATTTTACTGATACTCACTGTAAAATGCACTTTTTTGAACATCACCAAAAACCAAATCAATTTAAAATAAACTCATTATTTTAACTATAATTAAAAACAAGCAACCTTAGTTATCAAATAGATGAAGGTCACATGACTTCATGTCGTTCTTGGCTTCCCATGTTGCACCCTCAACTAGGTGGTTCTTCCATAACATCTTTACAGAAGCCACCTATTTCTTCCAGAACTTCTTTACTTGTCTATCAAGGATTTACACACGAACCTCCTCATAGAAGATGTTTTATTCAACACCTAGACCTTCAATAGGAAGAATGGACTCGGGATCACAGATACACTTCTTAAGAACGGAAACATGAAAAACCGGATGAGCCGAAGCCAATTCACTAAGTAAATTCACCTCATATAAAACCTTACCAATCATTTGTAAAAATTTATAGGGACCCACATAATGAGGACTCAACACTTCTTTTTCTTGCCAAATCTCAACACTCCTTTCATAGGAGAAATCTTACATAAACTTTATCACCTTCTTAAAACTCTAAATCTCTTCTTATATGGTATCCGTAATACTTTTGTCGTCTATAGGTTGCTTCCAACCGATTTCTTATAATTTTAACCTTCTCCAAATTCTTATAAATCAATTCAAGACCCAAAAGTGAAGACTCGCCAATTCAAACTATCCAATCAGAGATCAACATCTCCTACCATACAAGGCTTCATAAGAAGCCATATATATAGATGAATGGTAGCTATTTTTCTAATAAAACTCAACCATAGGCAAGTGTCTATCAAAATTTTCCTTGAAATCAATTATACAAGCTCTAAGAATATCCTAATTGTTTTTGAATAGTACACTCCTCTTTACCATCTATTTGAGGATGAAAACTGGTTCTTAAGTTCACCTTGGTATCCAATCCTTTTTTGAATGACCTCTAAAACCTAGTTATGAATTGTGATCCTCTCTCCGATATAATAGATAATTGAATACCACAACGACACACAGTTGAATCTATGAATATCCTTGCATAATTCTCTGACAAGTAAGTAGACTTGACGGGACTAAAATGAGCAAATTTGGTCAACCTATCCACAACAACCCATATGGAGTCATATTGCTTCTGTCTCTGAGCAAAACCTACCACAAAATCCATAATTAAAATCTTCCCACTTCAAAGTAGGAACTTCGATTTCATGAAGAAAACCACCCGACTTTTGGTGTTTGGCTTTTATGTTTTGGCCATTTGGACACTTTGCAACGAATTCTGCTATGTCCTTCTTCAAGATTTTAAACCAAAACATTTCTACAAGGTCATGATACATTTTTTAGAACCTGAATGAATGGAGTAAGGGGAATCATAAGCTTCATCAAGAATCTTGTTCGTCAAGCCATCTACATTGGGAACACATAACCTTCCTTGATACCTCAAGACACCATATCCCCCCTAAGGAGAATGCTCACTAAGCTTTCCAATGAATGACTTCTTCAACTCCATCAACGGTAGATAAAGGTGTTGTTTAGAATTCACCTCAACTACCAAAGATTATTAGGAGTTATGATGGACCATAAAAAGACTATTCGGAGAATATTCAAATCTAACACCCAAATGAGAAGACCTATTAACATGTCTCACTATTTTTTTATTGATTAATTTATATGAGACATACTTCCATATTCATACGACATAGAGCATCCGCGACCACATTGGTCCCTATTTGGGTTGTAGAGAACACTCATGTCATAATGTTTCAACAATTCCAACCGCCTTATTTGTCAGAGATTTAACTCCTTATAAGTAAAAAAATATTGAAGACTCTTGTGGTTAGTATACACATCAACATGGACCCTATACAAGTAATTCCTCAATATTTTTAAGTAAAATACCACGGCCTTTTACGTACGATCATGTGTTGGATAATTCTTCTCATGCACCTTATGTTGCCTAGAGTCCTAGGTTACCACTTTACAGTGTCTCATGAGAACACACACCAAGCCCATTTGGGATGCATCCCAATACACGAAAAATCCCTTGGTACCCTTCGATAATGTCAACATTGGAGCAGAAGTAAGCCTATATTATAATATTTCTAAACTTCTTTGACATGCCTCATACCACTCGAAGTTTATATTCTTTTGGGTCAAAGTAGTCAAGGGAGAAGCAATGGATGCAAAACTATCCACAAACCTCCTATAATAACCCGTTAGACCCAAGAAACTCCTAATGTCAGTTGGATTCAATGTCTAGGAAAATTCTTCACCGCGTGGGTTTTCCTTGGATAAACCTCAACTCCCTCTCTATAGATGATATGACCAAGAAATGTCACCAACCAAAACAAAAAATCACATTTGTTATACTTGGGAAATAATTGATTCTGTTTAATTACTTGTAAACAACCCTCAAGTGATCAATTACAACACTATAGGTAACTTCGAAACACCCTATTTATGAGATCGATAAATGTCGTTGTGGATTTAGTGCGACCAAAGAACATTACTAAGAACTCATAGTGAACATATATAGTAATAAATGCAAATTTTTATATCCTCACCTCTCACCCTATGTTTGTGATACCACGACTTCAAGTCAATCTTAGAAAAGTAGCTTTCCCCTTAGAGTTGATCAAAAAAGTCGTCAGTCTCAGGGAGAAAATACATGTTCATAATGGTGACTTCATTCAGTTGGCGATAATCGATGCACATTCTAAGGGAGCTATCCTTCTTCCTCACAAACAAAATTGGAGCACTCCATGGAGAAATACTAGGTCTAATGAAGCCTTTGTCTAGTAAGTCCTGGAGTTGATCCTTCAACTCTTTCGATCCTGGTTGAGCCATTTAATAAGTAGGAATTGAAATGGGATTAGTATTCGGTATCAAGTCAATACACAAATCAGTTTCCCACTTGGGAGAGATTCTGGGAAGATTGTTATGAAAAACCTAAATTCCCTTACTAGGGTGACTAACTCAATTGAAGGATCTTTGGAGTATAAATCTTTTACTCCTACAATGTTATATAAATACCCCTTTGAGATCATTTTACAACCCTTAACACAAGAAATAATGCGACCTCTAGGAATAGAATTTCCCCGCTTCCACTTAAAACGACTGCATTTGGAAAATTGAACTTGACAATTCTAGTTCTACAATGAATGAAAGCAAAACAATCATGCAACTATCCATCCCCAAATAGACATCAAAATTTACAATATAAAATTTTACTAATTCAACTTGAGTAACTCTATTGGGTAAAATTATAAGATAATTTCTATATTCCCTCTTTGCAACCACCGAATCACCTCTTGGGGTAGTTACTATGTAAGATTCATTTAGAATATCATAAAAAATATCAAACTTTCTAGATATCAAGGAGTAACAAAATATAATGTAGCAACCGAATCAGGTAAGGCATACACACCATTAGATAAGTCTTGTAACATATCGGTCACCATATCGGAAGAACTCTCTTGTTCACCCCTAAGGAAAATTGCATAAAAATGATTCTTCTTTTGAGGATCCACATTAAAACCAATAGCTTGACCTTTCCCACTACCTTTGTATTGCCCCTATAAATAATGGTCAATCCCTAACCTTGTGACCACTCTTGCCACACCTAAAGCAATTGTGTGTCCCAACCAGGCAATCACCATAATGCTTCTTGCCACACTTTCAACAAGTTGGCTTCTTATTTGGTGAGCTAATACCTCTTCCCTGTTGAGATATAGGGTTAGAACCCTATCATCATAGGCATTGTGAAATTTGGGAGGAACTTCATTAAAAAACCTTTACTTGAACCTAGGCTTGTCTTGGATACCAAGCCTACCCTTTTGAAGTACCACCATCAAAAGACCATGCCTCTTGGTATCCCTAATCTTCCTCTTAACCCTTGTATCTTCTACTTATTGAGAATGAACCACTAGATGATAAATGTTCATATTATAATATATCATAGCTGAACAAAATTCTTCTTTCAAGGCATCTAACACCCACGTCACAAAGAGGCTCATTTTATCGTTTGGGTCGAAAACAATATAATGAGCATACTTTGACAATTTAGTATATTTCAAAGAGTAGAACACTCATACTTACTTGAAGAAGGATGATGAATTCTTCGAATTGTGTTTCCCTATTCTCCCGAGGAAAACACTCATAATGAATATCCTTGTTTGAAAATCTCCTATGTCACCGCTCCACCCCTTAAGGGCCCGTCTCTCTATTTAACGTACAAAGTTTGGGCCATATGTATGAGTTGTTAGGTGGTTAACTCGTCCTTCTCGCTAGTACTAAACCTCATAGCATAGAGAATCGTGTAGGTTTCATTAATGAAATCTTGGGGGTTATCCTCAAATTTTAACCTATAGAAATTAAGGGGATTCATCCTTGTGAAATCCCTCAAACGGGACGCCAAGGTGCAAACATGTTGGTTTCCTCGGGATACACCCTACCGATTGTCTTGGGTAGTCATGGCTTGTGCTTGATTAGTTACAACTTGTGCTTCAGTAGTAATGATTTGGGCAACTGAGGAATGGATGCCCTAATGTCCCCATCAGTTAAAGGTGGATGCTTGATCGGAGCTTGATCATCATTAATACATTCTGCAAGATCAGGGACTTGATTGCCTCGGAGAGAAACTCTAGCTTTTGCAATCTCTTAATAAAGTCATCAAGCGGTTGTTCTTCAAGTATTCATTGCCTATAATCACAATAAAAGGATTAGATGCTAAGGGCACATAGAGTCAAGACTCTCGAGGCACGATATTGGATTTCCAAGAAAAGGAGAATTTCTAAGCATCATATAGTTTCCTTTTCATAAGTGTGGAGCTCATAACAGTTGAGACTAAGATTCTACATAGACGTTGTTAAGTGAGAAATCGACTTTATAGATATTCAACTTCATGTTTTGACAGCAAGTTGGTCACATCCAGGGAGCACCCCCTAGACATATCTCGTGTAGTTGTCCTCATCGAGGACTATGACTAGACTTTTAGCATTCATCATTACATTCATATGCTAGAAATATAGCAAGTGTAAAACTTTTCTTCTATCAATCATGAGGTTTACATAGACCTCTTGCACACACATCTTCTATCTATCATGAGGTTTACATAGACCTCTTGCACACACATAATATATATTCGTATCGAGTGTACATACATTCTTCATATAAGAATATTATATAGTCTTCTACTTCTTACCCACACACACACACATACACACAATAAAATATATAGAAATATAAAAAAGATATGTTATAGTCTTAAATTGATGTCTAATCTCATAACCGTCTAAACAAGAGTATAACAATTTGGCATAGCCCATACATCAATCCAATAAGATCCACATATAGGCTATACAATATTTACCACTATAATGGAAGGAAATGAACATTGTATCTTTATGACTAATCAATATCCAATGCAAGAAAGTGGCATTGCCCTTGAAGTAATGAGGACCTAGCCAACTAGGAGAATGAGAATCAAAGAGTCCCTTCAAAAGTTGTCACAAGATGTTTGATGATCAGAAACTAAAATGTTGGGGGAAAGGGTGAAAATAGTGTTAGCACATCACTTTTAATAAGTATGATACCATATACACACACAACATAAAATCACGATAAAAGGGGAAATTTCATTAAAGCATGGTAACTTACTTTGAAAAGTTTTATGCATATACAAGAATTGATACAATTTCATTTTACATATTCATTAAATTAATACAATTCACATTACAAGAAAAAAAATACGAAGTCTAGTTAAGTCAACATGGATATCAACATAATTAATAACATAATCAAGACAACTCTATCATAAAATCATAACATAAACAAGCATGATTAGAGTTCATAACATCATAACCATAACAAGACCATTACTCAGGAACCCTCATTATGTCCACTAGAGAAATTATTAAGCAAAGCCCCATAATCTTTCAAAATTAAGTAAACCTAATCAAGAAACATTACCTATGTCAAACTTCACATAGCATATCATTAAAAGTTTATGACGTCATACTTTAAAAGTTAAGTTCAAATACATGTTCATTATTGAAACAAATATTATATAGAGTCATTAACGTGTAAGACTATCATATATATAACATTTACATTAATATGAATATACATGCATAAGAAGATCATTCTAAGACTTCCTTCAAGGCCAACTAGTGCAATGTATAGGTAGATTCCTATAACCCTACCTAGACTAAGCTAACCCCTTAGGTCATCCTAGTTAGAGTTCACATCATTACTTTGTTTTACCTTTGGGGAACATGTTGCCTTTACCGACATAGACAACCTGAGATAATATGGAATCTAGTGTCATGAAACCCTACAACACAAGAAGGTGGACTACTTGCCAAGGTAGTACAAAAATATGAACATATTATCTATGTGAATCCACTAGCTAGTATTTTTATGTTGGAAACATAGTGAAAGAAATAGATGATGTAGTTGGGACCTTCCGTATGCTATATGCATTATAGTATCCAATCTCATCAGTATATTAGTGATACTACCTTCCCTATGTTGGAAGGGACACTCCTCACTCTATTTTACTCTGTTGTAATCTAGAGTCCCTTTTGAAATGTCTTTAATGCATTTATTAATCATCATAGCTTAATGTAGGCCATAGGGTTTAACCCTTATATAATCATCATTATATCTCAATAATCATTTCATGGGTATTGTCCTTTCATTACAATTCATACATGTGAGGTTAGAAAAGTTACATAGTCACATCATAATAAGGCACAATGTTAAGCTATCACCATCCTTATAACATTTACATCTTAGCCAAAAACTCACAAACCATAATTCAAGACATTCCAATTTGAAATCATACATAAACGATCAATATTAACATTTACATTAATACAAATTTATTACTTAATCACAAGAAATCATAATTGAAGTAAAGAGTTGAGATCACAAGACTTACCCAATCTCCTTCACAATGTCATTATCAAGGTGTTACCATAAACAATCCAATTCAACCCAACAAAGGGTGTAATATTATCACCAACAGTAACCATAGTCACAATAAATTCAATAGAATCACTACACAACAATTCATCTCTAGTCCCTAGCCTAGAATTAAATATTGTCAAATTCATAATCTACCTCACAACCTAGGTCAATTCATAAAGTACTAGCATACTTGGATCAGGATACATAACAATATACTCATAATTGGAATAATAACACATGGAATAGTAATTCACACATTAACAAAACCAATTATATAAGTACTATACAATTTAATTCAAGATCATACCCTAGGGTTAAGAGGAAAAGGTCGTCTTTCCACAAACTAGGTCAATGCATCAAGAAGTAGTATAACTGACTCATAATACATGTTATTATAATACCAATAACCTAATGTAATCATAAACAAATGAATTTACAATATCAATTTCATTTTTGAAAGAAACCCACATAGAACTAAACATTTTGAAACCAATTTGGAGAAACCCTTAGAACTAAGACATCCAAAAGGTGAAAGGAATACCATACCCTAATAATTGATGATGTTTTATGGAGAAAGCATGATATTTTTAATATCTAGAACACTTATTTGCTTGGTATTCTATGGATTTTCTTTAGTAGAGAGAAAAACCAAAGAAGGAAGAGAAAATGGATTTTGGGTAATATCGGAGTTAGATCTAGTTTAATTATGCTAAGTCTTTATATAAGGGTCCATAATTAACATAAATAAACCTCATTTAAACCTTAAATAACTAACTAAACATTTAAATAATTAAATTATTTAATTAAAAAAAGAACAACCAAACACAGACATGACCTAGAAGACCCCAAATGACAGGCAGGAGGTCAGTCGACGGACTGTGTGGCCACCGTTCCACACGTTCATAGTTTTAGTAAAAAAATTTCAAACCGACACCTTCAAGAATTTGTACAATTAACCATAGACGGTATAAATATGCACCTCGTCGATTCTACCATAATCCATTGCCTGCAATCTATAGGTAAAGACTGCCTTTTGGCAATAGTTTGCCAAATTGCAAGGGTCCTCTTCAAGGGACGTTGGTTTGTCCTTGGGGAGTCTTACAAGGAAGTTTCGACTATAAAATAACTCTTATATTTGTGACACCACTTGAAAAAAAAATTCATCATTATTGACTGCCAAAACTTAGTCTACTAGGCTCCGGTACACCAGCACCTGTTGAACTAGGTGCTAGACGTCATGGACGTTCCTTGATGTTTTGATTCTTAAACTTCCAAAATGACTTAAATTCATTATAATTGGCTTTAAAATAGTTTTACAACTCTTAGAATCTCATTTTATTCTCTATATTAGGCTTTAGACTTTCGAAGTATTACATTATACCTATGTAGTTCTTGAATAATATTTTATATGCGAAGTATGTATCTATCTTGGTTTACTAGGCTTGTGTCCCATACATGATACATGTCGAATGTGAATATGATTTCTTGACCTAGAATGGTAAATCTTATTAGTCATGTATTTGTGATTGACATGTGACCTTGAACATTTTTAAGAAGGTTATTTATGTGGAAACATCAACCTTGTTGGAAGTTTATGATGTCCTTAAAGTTGAAAGTTATATGATCTCCTTCTTGTGTGTGTTGTGGACATAGGGTTGGTTGACTTGAAAGAAATGAAATCATCCTTAGGAAAACCATTGAGCTACCCTTTTAGACATTCTAGGCAACCCTAAGGAACCTCTTTGGTAAGGTGTTATGGTTTGGATGTGAAATCAACATGGAACCTATTCCTCTACCCCTTTATGTGAATTACTTTATAAGAACAAAGGTTACGGTCCGTTTGTCAATTGATGAGGCATAGATTCAACCGTCTTCCCACCTTAACTAATTTGAGGAAGCCCGTGCCTGCTCAAGTCTTTAAACATACTCGTCGACGGGATTCCGTCTTTGAGGGTCTTGATTTTCCCGCACGTTTTAATGTTTAGTCATTTAAATAATAAATTATCTTAGTGGTTATTTAGAGATTAAGAAAAAACTAATTAACGAATTTAACTCCCATACAATGGCCCCAATAACAACTAATATAATTACAACTCACAAAGAAAACTCTCTTCCTTCTCTCTTCTTTCTCTCTCTATTGGAAACCACCATTGAAGACAGGCTAGGGGGATGTTTTGGGGGATGGAAAACGATGAATTCACCATCAAATCTTCATCTTTATAAGATCTAATTACATATTGAGACTCTTTCCTCAAAGGGTTCCTTCAAAATGGATTTCAAAAGATGTGTTTTCATGTAGGTTTCATTTAATTATGAAATTGATGTTGTGAACTAAATTAATTATGATTTCATTAGCATATAATGGATATATTAACATGTAATTGAACTTGATTATTATCAATTGTGATAGTTTGGTTCAATTTGAATATTTTTATCCTTAACCCTTAACCGTAGGTTGATGTTGATGTAAATTGGGTTGTGATTGATTCAACTATCTTGATTATGGGTTAAATCACTATTAGATGATATTGTTACAAAAATCCTTAACTAATTGGAATGAATTGTGGTCTTTCATTCTAATCTTTTGAAATTATCTAGGTTATGGATATTGGCCTAAGTAACATTGTTTTAAGCATTGATTTGGTATTGAATTATAGTGTAGTGACTCATATAGTAATGTTATCATGTTGAACATATAAATTTGATTAAATGTATGTTTTAGGGTAAGGCCTAAATAATGAAATATTAGGAATACTTTGTAAGTCTTGGAATGTCTATCTTTACTTCCAATTATGATTAGTTGTGGTTAAGTCATGCTGTTATATAGGAGTATGCCTTATGTTTGCATGATATGGTGGTATGATGTTGAATTGGAATGTCTCGACTATGTTGTGACGTTGATTACGGTTTATGTGATATAAGGATGCTGATAACTATGAATGTGCCTTGATATGCTATGAAATGTTATGCGTTGACCTCACTTGTATGAATTGTGATGAAAGGACTATACTCATAGAATTCTTATTGAGATATTGATGATGATGATTATACAAGGGGTACACCATATGGGCTAAACGAAGCTATGATTGATAAAAAAAACTTAATTACATTTAAAGAAAAGGGACTCTAGCTTAGCACCGAGTGAACTAGATTGAGGAGTGTCCCTTCCCACATATGAAAGGTAGGAACACTACATTACTCTTGAGTATGCATGCCACATAAAGAGGTTCCTAACTATATGTCCTAGTTCTTTAAACTATGTTGCCTCCATAGTATTACTAGGTAGTGGATCCACTTAGCTGATATATTTAATGTGTTTGTACTACCTTGGCAAGTACTCCGTCTTCTTTTGATGTACGGTTTTATGACACTGGATTCCACACTAGCTCATGTGGTCTATGTCAGTTAGGAAAGATGTTCCTAAAAGGTAAAATAAATTAAAGGATTTGAACTCTAACTTGGATAACCTAAGGGATCTATCTTAGTCTAGGTAGGGTATGAGACTCTACCTAAGCATTGCACTAGTTAGCCTTGAGGGGAGTATTAGGAGGATGTTCTTATATATGTTTATGTTATGATGATATATGATATGTACATGACGAGCTCTACACATTGTTGATAATGCATGTTGATTAGTTCACTTACGAATATGAGTTGATTTGTATTGTTAAAATTAGATGAAATGTATGTCTAAATGTTATATTATGTGGAGTTGGAGATAGGACATTGTTTCTTGTTGAGGATACCTGATTGAGTAAATTTATTGGGCTTTGCTTGGTCATTGCACTTGTTGACATAGTAAAGAATTCATGAGCAGTTGTCTTGCTTATTGTAATATAATTGACTCTTACTCATACTTGTTATGTTATTCCTTGATGATGGTGTAGTAGTAAATCATGGGTTCAAGTATGTCGGGATAAATAATACTTTTTTGAGTTAGTAAGAATTTTTGGTTGGTTGGTATGAATTGCTTGAATTTGCACTAGACTTTTTAAAAGGGTAAAATGACATTTTTTGACTAAATGTCCCTTTATACCATGTTTTGCTATTATATGTGCATATGTTCTCGTACTTATGACATGTGGAGTACTAACCCCACTTTCTTTCCTTTTCGCATACATTTTAGGTTCAGGTTGTTAAAGCCTCATTCGGGTAAATTCACTTATTTCACACAATTCTTTTGGTCATGCCTTTTAGAGATAATGGAGAGATGAATATATTTATTGAATCCGTCGGGACTGACGGGGCTCGAACCCGCAGCTTCCGCCTTGACAGGGCGGTGCTCTTACCGATTGAACTACAATCCCAAGAAAATTAGGTGGACGACTTGAATATGTCTTGGATATTCTCTATCATCCAAGTGGGTCGGTTCTCACATTTCAAGGGCAACGCCAATATCATTCCTATGAAGTTCTTTTGCTTTTCTATGACTTTTATGTTCATTCAACTTTTATTGTATAAGCCTTGTATAAGACTATATGTGGTTTGTTTATATTTGATGTAGGTTTATGCCTATATTGTGATAATCATTTGGTTGGTATGAGATGTGACAATCTATGAGACTATCTTTCTATCTTATATATATGTATGTAATAAAAGTAGAAGGCTATGCAACCTTTTCATATGAAGGGTGTATATATACTCGATACGTATATATATTACGTGTCTGTAGAGGTATATGAAAAACCTCCAAGTATATGTAATGAAAGCTTTTATGTTTTTTGCATTTTCAACCTATGAATATAATGACATTAGACTAAAGGGATAGTCTTAGTCCTCAAATAGAACAAAACCGCCGGTTACATCTAGGGGGTAAAACCCGGATGTTACAACCTAACCTCATGGAATCCTCAAGTAGTACAAAGTGGGAGTAGTAGTATGTGATTCTATACTAAATTTACACTTTGTGTTACTTACAAGTCGAATTGGGGAAGGGTACTTCTATGATGTTCTAGATGCAAGCTACGTTTCTCTAATATTAAGTTATGGGAGAGTGGACTTGTTATCCGTGCGATGTAAGCCTATCATGGGTAGTCTTGAGGATCACTTAAGTGTGTTTTGAAGGAAGTGTATGGTTGGTTCCCTCATGTCTAGCTTTGTGAGTCTTAGGATAACCTTAGTTAGGGAAACTTCTAGGGAAATGAGTTCACTGTGAATTTATATGAGTTAATTGTAAGTCTCTTGAATTCACTATAAAGTGCCTCTTTGTGTTAAATTCTTAAAAATTGTTTCCTATGTACTAAATAATAATTTATGTGTTATTTTATTTCTATTTTCGTGAATGTTATACATAATTAGTGTAAAAGCTTATTTCTACTTAGACGTTCCATTTTGCATGTTTTTGCATATTCCATACTTAGTACAATGTGTATGCTAACCCTATACTTCACTATACTTATAAGCATAGGTTGGAAGAAATTAAAAGTCTAGAAGGAAAGCTTGTGAATGACTCTCTCAACACTAAGTATGTCCTCATATATTCGAGAGCATATTCTTTATTCATTTAGTTTATTCTATTAAGACTTGTAAAGACTTGTTATGTATTTCTCCTCGAATGTAAAGGGGCATGTCCCTAAGATATGTAAGTAGTGTTTTTAAGTTGACTTGTCACGACGAGACTTATTCCTTAGTAGTTTCTAAAAGATGTTCCTTCTTATTGTTTTTAAAAGTTTTAATTCTGCACAACTTTTCCTGCTTTTTGTAATGAATGATAGAAAAGAGTCTTGTGCAAGACCTTTGTGAGGTCAAGCACGCCTTGTTCCGACCTAAGGGTTTCCCTAACATCTAGGGTTTAGTTGTGGGGTTTTATATAGTACATGTACATGAAGAATTAACCTATCTCTTAACCAAGATGACTTGATGGGTGTACAAGAATGGACAAGGGTATGGGACACTGTCTATGCATTGCACACATGTTCCTAGATAGAATAGTTCCTAAGATTATTCTATATGTATATGAATATGAATGAATTCTTAAGTGATGAACATGTCTTATATGCATGAATGAAGTTAAGTATGAACATGTGTGTGTCAAAGGTCTTTAGGTGAAAAGTTTGCTCACATATAAGTAAACACATATGAAAACATGTCCATTATGGATGTATGATGATCTTGTTAATAAAGGGGCTCGTGAAAGGTGTTCTCAAGAGTATCCTAAACTACATTGTGCATGAATATGCTATTTCCATGTGAACGGTTTTCTCACATGAATTAGGTTGATGAAAGGAAACTCTCATCTATGACCTATGAGTTAAGCATATAAGGGCATAACTCTCTTTAGCCTATACAATAAAAAGTAATAAATAACAAAAGATTTTCAATAAAAGGATCTTATATTGGCACGGAGTGAACTTGAAAATTAGCGGTGCCCCTTCAAATTTGGGAAGGCTTGTATACCAAAGTTCGCACAAGGTGGATAACTACAATGCCCCATTTGGCATAAATAGGGTTTCCATATATGCCTCCAAGTTCCATAAACTCTATTTGGCCCATAGGATCTATCAAGTGATATTTTCTAATATGTTGGCATACTGTTAATGTTGTTTATTGGATGGGTAGAGCACCTTCCTTTGGTGTAAGGATCTACAACAACAAATTCCGCGTTTATCACCCATGGTTGTAGTATCGATTAAGTCTATAGTTTTCATAAACTAAAATTGACGATTGAAGTAAAGTAAAGGACCCTAACTAGGATGACCTAAGAGAAGTTTCTTAGTGTAGGTGAGGGTGTGAGATATTACCTATTGATTGCACAAGGGGCTCTTGAATGGAGTTCTAGGCAGGTGTTCTATATTTATATTTGTATGTTTATATTGCTTATTCATGATATTATATTGTTTTGGACTTTTGATAATATGTATGTTATGAGTTCTATTGTGTATATAGGGTGAAGTCTTACCTATTATGCATAATGTTGGTCTTGTTGACTAAATGATGAAGGTCTTATTTGGTATGTATGAAGTTTACTATAGGTCAAAACACAGCCTACATATAGTGGCATGATATTAATAGGTACTAAAAGGGTCAAATATGGGTAGATACAGGTTGAGGGAGTTTGGAGGGGAAATGTCCAAGAATGTCCGGTGACGTTTGAAAGTTATCCTTGAGACGTGCTAGCATTCCTTGGAATGTTTCATGGGGTTTCAGGTAGAATTTGGAGCCCAAACTGATAGGGATGGTTCCTAACATATAGAAGGACATATTTGTGGTGGAAGCTTCAATTAAAGGGTAACCAAAGACCCACCTAAGGTTCCTTGAAGAGGGACCCAACTTGGGAGAAATGCTTTCAAAACCAGTCCCAACAAACGAGGGGCATCAACGGACCGTAGGATCATCGACATCCGGTCGATAGTGTGTGTTGGTTGAAACATAAATTTTTATGGTAAGAACCCAAACTATGGCTCTATGACAAAAATGACGGATGTGCAGGACGGGCCATCGTCTAATAAAAAGTCTGTCGATGGCCAACTATAAATTGATTCTGTAATTCTCGTAGCTCACTGTAAAGTGGAGGGGTGAATTGAGAAATTCACCTCACATCCAAATAAATGAATGGGAGATTATTTTAGGTATTTTTAGGTTTTTATGACTATTTAAATAATAAAATACCCTCCTAGACCCTAGACTCAAAATCAAAACCCCTCTGTCACATAAGAACTCTCAAGAACACCATTAGAGAAGAAGAAGAATTGGGAGCAGAATCCTAGGAAGATTTCTTTAAGGATTAAAGATACTATTAATGACTTGACATTAATGGATTCTTACATACATGAAGCCCCCCTAGTTTCCCCTCAATTGTGAATCCAAAGAACCCCATTCAAGGAAGGTTACGATTGCATTGTGGGTAAGGCTTGATTGTGATCTTAATCTAGTTTTTTGAATTCAATGATGTTTATATGATTATTATATACTATTTTTTTGGATTTCTCATGTTGAATTATGATAATTGAGTTTGAGGGTGATCATAGAGATCTTAGGCCATTAGAGACTTGATAAAGGTTTTGTTTTGATTATTCTTATCTTAATTACATTTTATATAAATTGATCATTATTGAACCATACAAGCATGAATTAAACAAGGTTTGATAAACTGGGATTGGTCTTGATTGAATTGAACCCTAAAGTATGAACTATGGCTATATTCACCTAGTATTGAACTCCATTTTGTAAATTTAGTTCAGATTTCCTAACTGGTATATTGATCTTGAACAAATACTTGAAACAAGATAATCTAAAAAATCCACACAATACATTATAACGATATTGAAAGCAAAAAACTACAAATTGTAAAAATAGACTACCTTTTACTCATTTTACGAAATCACAACAAGAATTTAACCATGGATTCATCAAGTACAGTCGTGGTATTTAGAAACTCATGATTTCATGCAAAAACAAATAATTATGAATGAAAATATATTGAGAAAGACTTACGAAAATCATTAACAATTCAGTAATTAATTTGATAATTTGATAATCCAAATTTGTGCTTGACTGATAATAATCTTTCAAATTAAAAATCCAAAAATGCAGAATGATGTGGTATTCTCCTTTTAAAACATACTATACTTAATAGTTTTCAAAAACTCCCTAAAGTAATTCAAAAACCCTAAAATTTTGGGTGTCTATATGACCACGACTACAACTCGTACAGTTCTACTTGGACGAATCCTTTTGTGATCTTCCATGATAAACTCCGCAAAAAGTTTCTTCAAAGTAGATCACTGCATATTGCATCAATGTGAGACAAAAGACCCTTATTATGGACCATATCCTAGTGAATTTTGTCGTCGTGTTTACTTGTCCTATACAATTTTCAAATATTTGAAGCTCATCCACTAGTTAGTCATAACGAATGGTACCATGGTCCGTAATGAGCTTCACGTCCGGTAAAGGTTCCTGCGGATTTCACTTTGCCCCATCATTTAACAACTTATTTTAACCCTTTGTTCATTCAGCATCACGATCAAAACCACGGTCCATAATGAGGACCACCGACCTTGTAGCCGGTAGTGATCTTCACTTGTGCATTCCACTTTAATCATCTCTCACTCCTTCACACTGGTTCAATTTCAGCAGCTCAATCACGAATGATTATGAATTTCATGATCTTTGAAGTTGGTTGTGAACATTATGTAGTCATCATCATTTGAAGCTGCATTTTCCAGTTATTCTACACACAAAAAATTCTGTCTACACCATTCACAATCATATCAAAGTCTACAAAAATACACTTAATTCTTGTATAATTTCCTCATTTTTAAGTATAAAATGTACAAAAATTTCGCAACACATTGGTAGATTTCACCTATATAGTTCCTTCAAAACTAGATTTCAAAGCTTATAATTTTCCATTAAGTTAGAGTTTCACTTTAATTCATGGGGTCCATAATAAAATATTTTCAATGGTTGGTTTATGACGTATTATGATTGAATTGATGATTTATTGTTGGTTTATTATTCAATCCTCCTAAGAAGAAATTAATTCCCCATGTTAGTAAATTGTGATTTGATGATGTGGGTTGACTGATTAGAGAAGCATGGGAATATATTATGTGTATATTGATTGAGTATAGTAAATCAAGGTACTATCCCTATCTAATGTAGAAATTCTAGATTTTCAGCTCGAATGTGATTCATGTACCTCTAAGGGAAATTTTGGGAATTGTACATAATTATGAGAATTAGGTTGGAGCTTATAATTATTTTAGAGAGTGAAGATTCTATGACTATGATGTTACTGGGGTATCGTTGAAAGATCATTCTCTTTATACCTTTAAAGATGACTATGCATGAAATGTGTTATGACTATGACAATCTTTTTATTTTGATTAAAAGGCTATTAAAATGAGCACACTATGAACACAATGTGAAAGGTTTACTCACATATTAATGATTCTAAGGTTGAAGGTTATTCTCAGTTATTTAATTTATGAGGTACCATTATACCATGTTTGTTCGAGTGCTCGGGCATTATTACAAAAACACGAAATTAAGTACACATTTAGCATGAACTTAAAAGGAATCACGTTTAGCACCGAGTGGATATGATTATGACATGAAAGTTGTTACGTCAGGTAGTTAAGCTTTCAAAATGGGCTCCTTCTAAGCTAGTTATTTTGGGTTCCAAAAAAAGTTATCTAATCCGATGGAAAACTTTTATCTTAATTTAGTCAGGGTTTCTAGAATCATTCTCCATATCACATAACTATGTTCCTACCTAGGTGGATCCATCTAATCTATCAAACTTGAGTTCTACCTTAGGCAAGAAGGACACCTCTTTTTGGTGTGGGGACATACCACTAGATTCCATGTAGTTTACATTGTTTATGTAGGTTAAGGATATTTCCTTACATGAAAGGAATATGAGTTATAATAATTACATGAACATAAACTATACTCATTCCTTCTCAAGGTGCTTTTATTAGTATGAGTGGGGGTATGGCATTTCATTCATGCATTGCATAGTAGGCTTTTGAAGGTGTTATTGTATGGTCATATTATGACATGAAGATATATAAATTTATGTATCTAAGATATGGATTGTTGCAGTGAGTGGCGCTCCGTGTTATAAGTTAATGAACATGAATCTTTTCTTAGTATTGGCTATGGATGAGGTAAACGTATGATATGCATGAACTTGGTGGCCTTTAATTGGTACATAGTATTAGATAGGATTATGGAATCGTATTTATACATTGCAAAAGTAGAGCTTAGGGTTGCTTATGAGATGCTTTGACTTATGAATTTACACTTATGTGCATGATGAATCTTAAAGTTCATAAAGTACATGGGTTCAACTAAAATGTCTCTTTTAGCATATCTTAAGGATTTTTATGCGTATATCATACTTACTAAAACTTTTGTTCTAACACATATTTTTACATATTTTTATAAGTGTAGGGTCCGGTTGTTAAGGTGTGCTTCTCTTATTGTTCAAAGCTTGGATTGATTTTCTCCACTCTTTTACCGAGTCATCATGGATGAAGGACGAGAGTTGTTCATTTCTAGTTTCTTTCTTACATTTTATTTAGATACTATGTTGTAAAGGGTTATGACCCTACATGATACTTCATTATATCAGATGGTTTCTCAGGGAATGTCTAGACTCCCATTTGATTTTTTTGGGAAAATAATCGATTGTAAGAATTTTTTAATCCCGCATCATGTCTATTTAACTTATGTCATGATATCATACGTTCTGGTATGAGACCTCATTGTGGTCTAGTACGACGTGTTACATCTAGGGGTACCGCTGGATCATGGAAAGCTTGGTAATCAAAGGAGAAGGTTAAGAATAATTCTAGGATGATGTATCATAAGCTATTTAGTAAAGTCTTGTTCATGAGTGTGAAGCGCACCACATTTATGAGAGATAGGCTATAAGATATTAGCAAATTTCACTCCATTCCGTACTCTTGTATCGTGTCTTAGATTTTAAATCTGTAAAATTCCATCTGCTAATTCTTCTCTTTTGTCTTCAGAAAATAAATATACGAAGGGAAAATCATAGTAGGGTTCAGGATGATAAGGTAAATCAATAAATTCCTAAAGGTAATCATGTTTCTCAAGTTAACCAAGCTCTATTTAATCTGTGGTTTAAAATGTTACCCGTGTGAAAATTTTTGGTCAACTATCCAATTGTTCGCTCAAGTTGTGACAACTCACGCCAATAGAGAGATGATTTCTACTATGACCACTAATTTGAATTCCATGGCTTCTAGATTGAGGGGATTTTCAATGATGAACCCTCCTATGTTTCTTGGTTCCAAAGTGGGAAAGGATCCTTAATAATATTTGGAAGAGGTTATCACTATAGTTATTTTTATGAAGGTGACTTTGGTAAGTAAAACTGAGCTAGTTTGTTACCAATTGAACGGTATGGCCCATGTATGTTATACACAATGGAAGATGAATAGTGCAATAGTATCAGGTCACATACATAAGGAGGAGTTCAAGAAGGAATTCCTTGATAGTTTCTATCCTCTAGAGAAGAGGGAAGATAACGTGGAAGAATTTATCAACCTTCATCAGGGAGGTATGAGTATTCAATAATATTCTCTATGGTGTAGTTGCGGATTCAATGGATGAGATGAATCGGTATTTAAAAGGTTTGCCATATTCGGTTCAAGAGGAATGTTGTATGGCAAATCTCTTTCGTAACATGGGTATCTCAAGTCTTATGGTGTATGCTACGAAATTTGAGGAGTCAATAGTTAAAAAAAGAAATAAAGGTGAAGAGAGCAAGAAAGGATGATAGAAATTCATCCAAGGGTAAATCGGAGGGGCAAGGTCGACCAAGTTTTAAGCAAAGTGTTGTAACTAAGGCCTCACTAACTCTCCAAGGTTAATAAATATAGTATGTATAACCCTAAGGCTCAAGGAAGCATTATTGGTGGATCATCTATGGAAAGGCCTACTTGTGCAATGTGCGGCAAGAAACATGATAGTAATTACCTAGTTTGCATCGACCGTTACTATAGTTGTGGGAAAAGAAGTAACATGATAAAAGATTGTCTTATTTTCAAGGATAATGGAAGGGAGGGAAAACAAGTCCATCCTAGAGGTTAAAATTTTGATGCTAAAAATAAAAAAACACCTTTATGCTCTTTATTCTAAATGTGACAAACAGTGTTCCCCATATGTTGTGAATGGTATGTTACACGTCTTTTTGTATAGATGTATATGTTTTTTTAGATCTTGGTTCCCCTTTGTCCTTTGTGACAGCAGTGTTGGCCATGAAATTTGAAATACTCCACGAAGTTTTAGTCCAACCTTCTTTGGTTTCTACCACATTTTGTGACTCAGTGGTGGGACAAAGTGTCTATAGGACTTATCTTATTTTTTTGTTCCATTAAAATACCTTGGTCGATTTTTTTTATCCAGACATATTTGATTTTGATGTGATTTTTATGTTATGCTGATTTAAGTACTCGGGTAGTTAAGTTTCAATTTCCAAATGAGACTATTTCGATGTGATGGGGGCAATTCTATCCCTAAAGGTCATTTTTTTCGTGTCTTAAAACTAGAAAAATTATCTCCAAACGGTACAATTACCATCTTATTAGGATGATGGATGTTGAATTTGAATCTCCTTCTCTAGAGTCGGTCCCCTTAGTGAATGAATTTCTTGATGTCTCTCTTGATAATTGGACCGCATTCCCCCAGGTGGAAAAAAGATTTTGAAATCAATATTTTTTTAGATATGCAACCTATCTCCATTCTTCCTTAGAGAATTGTGGAGGCAAATTTTAAAGAAAAATATAATGAGATTGATTAGACAAGGGTTTTATCTGACCAAGTATCTCTCCATGGGGTGCTCCGATTTTGTTTGTTAAGAAAAAGGATGGGTCCCTGGATTGGTTATCGACTACCATACATTGAACAAAGTAACCATAAAGAATTAATATTCCCTTTAGAGAATCGATGACTTGTTTTGTTAATTCCAAGGGGCTAGATATTTCTCAAAGTTGACCTTCGGTCGGTCTACCACAAATAAAGAGTGAGAGGAAACAATATTCCCAAGATGGCCATTAGTACCCGGTATGGTTATTATGAATTTTCGCTAATGTAATTTGAGTTGTCAAATGTCTCGCCGACATTTATAAATCTAATGAATAGAGTGTTTAGTCACTATCTTGATATCTTGAGATCATGTTTATTGATGATATTTTTATCTATTAAAGGAGTGTAAATTAACATGTTGTCCATTTGAGGAATATATTTCCACTCTTCAAAGAACACCATTATATGTGAACTTTAATTAATATGAGTTTTGGGTTAGGTTTGAAGCGTTCCTTGACCTTATTGTGTTAAGAAATGGTATTGAGGTTGATCTAACTCCTACTGATGTAAGAAGCTTTTTGTGTTTGGACTATTATTATAGCATGTATGTTGAGGGATTTTTCTCCATTGATTCTCCGTTAATGTCTTTTACTACAAAAAACCTATGTTTGAATGGTCGAAAGATTTGTGAGAAAAGCTTCAAAGAGTTGGATGATATACTTACGTCAACTCTAGTGTTGATGTTAGTAGAGGGTATTAATAATTTTTTCCTATATTACAAAACCTCGAGGGTGGGGTTGGGATGTGTGCTTATGAAACATTGTAAATTGATCCCCTATTCTTCAAGTAATCTTAATGTCCATGAAAAAAATTATCCGACCAATGATCTTTTATTGGTGGAGGTTGTGTTTTCTTTAATAATAGTAGATACTATTTGAATTGGGTCCATGTAAATGTTTTCACCTATCACAAAAGCCTTCAATATGTATTCAGTCAAAAGGACATGAATGTCCAACAAATAAGGTGGTTAGAACTCTTGAAAGATTATTACAAGAGTTTTCTTTATCACCTAGGAATATCCTATACGAGTAGCCGATGGACTTAGTATATTATATATGGGTAGTGTGGATCATGTAGAGGAGGAAATAAAGAATGGGTTTGTCATGTGCATAGATAGAGAGGGGTAGGTGTCGAACTAGTATATTTTCGTAAGGGTAGTTTCACAGTATAAAATGGATCCACAATGTAGTTTATGGTAGATGTGATGTATTAACAAAACCATGATCCTATATTAGTTGAGTTGAAAGAATCGCTATCCAAAAAGTATGTTTACTCTTTCTCCAATGGAGGAGATGGAATGTTGATAGACCAAGGTCAGTTGTACGTTCTTAATGTTGATGTCTTGAGAGAGAAAATTATAGAAGAAGATCATGGAACACGGTATTTTATTCATCCGAAAGCCACAAAGATTTAGAATGATATATGGGATGTTTACTGTTGGAGTGGAATGAAGAAGGATATAACGGGATTCGTAGGGAAATGTTTGAATTGTAAACAAGTTAAGGCTGAGCATGAAGGTCGGTAAGTTTGTCCGATGATATAGGTATTTACACTTTAAAGTGGGAGGATGTGAACATATACTTTATACTGGGGTGACGTCATAACCAAAGGCTACATGATTCCATTTGGGTCACCGTAGATAGAATAAAAAATCAGCCTACTTTATTCCAATTAAGATTAAATTTTTGGCAGAAGACTATGTTAAAATTGTACGTCAAGGAGATAGTGAATAATTATGGGGTTCCTCTAGAAATTATTTCGAAGCGAGGTACTCACTTTAATTTACACTTTTGGAAGTCATTCCAAAAAGAGCTTCGTACTGAGGTGAAGCATAGCACAACTTTAAACCCTTAGACGGATGGTCAAGAGGAACATACCATTCAAACCTCAGAGGACATGTTTAGGGTGTCTATTATTTATATTAAAGGTAATTGGGATGATAGCTTTCCCTTGATAGATTTTTTCTACAATAATAGTCACCATTCAAGTATTGACATTGATCCTTTGAAAGCCTTGTATGGTAGGAGTTGTAGGTCTCCAGTTTGATGGTTATAGGTACGTAAGGTTGCTAATTAGTCATGAATATGTTTATGAGTCTATTAAGAATGCCTCGATAGAGTGACTGGGTTTATTTCAAGATATCACCCATGAAGATTTTTATGATATTTGGCAAGAAAGGTAAACTTAGTCCCCGGTATGTAGGACCATATAAAATTTTGAATCATATTGGGAACATTGTCTCTTTTTTAAATGAGTTGGTTGTGTCACATGGTAATTCATGTTTCTCTTCTTAAATGTGTAATTGAGACCCGATGTTCATTATTTTTTTAGAAGTGTTAGGAGTTGATTAAAATATTTCCTATGTATAGGTTCCAGTGGAGATCCTTCACCGGCAAGTAAAGAGATTAAGAAATAAGGAGGTTTATTCATTTATTATTTTCAGCAGGAATCATTTAGCTGAGGGTGCATCTTTGAAGGTCGAGGCCGATATGAAGTCTCCATATCCTCATATCTCTCCTTCTACTCCTATTCCATCTGTAGGTAATTTGAAATACCCCAAAAATTCTATGACCTAAGCTGGAGCCTAACCTAATTGATTATGACCTAAAAAGGGGTAATTAGGATCTTGAGTGTTAGGGACAGAATCATGGAAGCTTAGAGGGGTTAGAGACGAAAAATATGGGCAGTAGCTTGGGGGAGCAAGAATGTTTCGCGTTCTTTCTATATCTATGCTAAAACATATTTCCGCATCACAGAGATGATCGCGGACATTATTGTCCTAAAAATTTATTTATTGAAACAAAAGTCAAGTTTAACTTTATTAAAACGTCCTGCTAAGTAAAAGGTGTTTTGGGTAATCTTGGGACTTAGTAAATATTTATTCTATGAAATTTCAAAACCATTTCCACACAAAAACAAATCCCATAATCAAAAACCCAAAAGCTCTCACCTCTCTCTAAATTCTCTATCCAGCCAAAACCTCCATTGAAGAACTTTGAATCTTTGATAAAGGCATCAATTCTCAAAGTTTTCAAATCAGTTTCGTGGATAAGACTATATAAAGTTATGGTTTTTTTCAATCTTGGGATTTGTTTCCTTAAGAGGTCCCTTCAAAGATGTTTCCAAAATTCCATTAAAGATGTTTTTAAAATTTCAAAAAGTCTAGGGTTTTTCAGTACACATGGGTCTCCTTCTAATTTTTTTTTGAAAAATTGTGGTTAATTATTATAACTTAGGGTTATTTATGTGTATAAATATGGGTAACTATTGTTGTTCACTTTAAAATCCCTAGGACCCGTGTTCTTCCCCAATTTCATAAATCTTGGATTTGATATGGTAAATTTGTTGAAGATGATGAACATATCTATTCTATATATTGATTTTAATTCTGCTATAACATCATTAAATACCCTATATTATGTATTAGTTATGCATTGTTAGGTGATTAAAGTATGAAGTCTCATGAAGGGAAATAATGTGTGATGTTGTTTCTTAATTGAACTCAAGTATGAAGATAAATTGCATAGATAGTAATTATCTTATACCTAATATGTTATTGTGGTGTTAATGACAAGGTTTACTGATCCATTAAAACAATTAACTTTAATCAAGTATGAATTATGTATGTATTCTATGGTATGATGTTTATATTATTGAAAGATAGTTCTCATGATTATAATGAGTGTTCAACTGAACGGTTTACTCACTTTCTAGTGTTTCTAAAGTGAAAGGATTGTTCTTAATTATGAACACCTATAAGTTGTTATGATAACATGTTTACATAAGAGTGTAGTAAAGGCTAATATGAACTAATATGATTGACTAAAAATGATTACGAAAGGGAATAGATGCTTAGCACCAAAAGGGCATGTAAATGAGATAGGAATCTCAAATTTAGTAAGTTCGGCTCCCTACATGGTTTCCTCACATTTTGTGAGTCTTGATTCGTTAAAGATATGTGTTATATTATGAGATGGAAACCCCCACGTTTAAAAAGTTAGGGTTTCCAGTAGCCACCTCCTTGTCCCTTAACTCTGTGCCCACATAAGACTCTAGCTTAGTAGATTTACCTAGATATGTATGTAGGAAAGGTTACACCTTTGGAAAGTGTGAACCCTCTCTTTCAATGAGGGTGTAAAGCACCGGATTCAATTTAGGTCACATGGTCTATGTCGGTTATTGAAACCTTTTGCATAACGTAGAATTAAATGAATGAATGAAATGTATATATTATCACTAGGTCTTTCTTAAGGAGTTCTACAAAGTAAAAGAGAGGGTATGGAACTTGTCCTAGACATTGCACTTTTTGGATTCTAAGAGATGGTTTTAGTACTATTCTACTATGATTATGTAGATTATGGATTATGTATTATGAGCTATATATTAATATTATGATAAAGGTTGCTTTAACTTTATGATATTCATAAGATGACCATATGTGTAATGTAGGTGGCTTAAAGTTGTTGCTTAGATTTTTATTGGGTTATGGGATCCTACCCTTTTGTATTGCACTAGTGCTGCTTGAGTTGCTTATATGTTGGGTTGATTTTATGGTTGTTAGGCTTATTATCCTTATTTTATGTGCATATTGTGTTTTATTTGACGAAAAGAAATTTTTTAACTCAATTGTCTTTTTATGCATGTTTCGATGGTTATTATGCATAATAGTAATACTTAATACATGTCTTGTACTAACCAATATGCTAAGAGCTTTTATAAGACCTCCGAGAGGTTTAGTACGCCATATAAGACTAAGGGGTGCTCCCTAGTCATTACAAACTTGGTATTAGAGCAAAAGATTTAGAATGATTTTACTATTGATGTCTCATTAACCATGCCATGTAAAGTCTTGTTCATGGTTGTGAAGCGTTCCACACTTTTGAATGAGAGGCTATGAGATGTTTAAGATATTTTACTCTTTTGTTATTTAGTGGTGAAGCTAAGAGTGTTAACTCTATATAGTACTTTTCTTCTAATCTTTTTATCTTATAAACAATAAATACAAGAAGGAATAATGCTTGGATGTCAAAAGAGGAGAATAAGAATGCGGTGGTTCTCCCTCAAGCTCCTCAAAACCCACAAGTTCCTGTATTATAAGGGAATATATCTAATGCTGAGATAAGAGCGGGCATTTATACCTTTTCTTAAGTGTTAGCCACTCAATTTTCTTGAAATACTAGGGATTAAGTGATCCGAAACCCTATTCTAGCACAAATGCTTCTAGAATAAGGAATTTCACAAGGATAAATCCCCCAAACATTCTTTGGCTCCATAGTGAAGTAAGAATTGCAAAGGTTCATTGTTTAACACATGTAAAATGACTTAGGTGAAACTAGAGACTAGAATTTTCATCGTGAGGGTATAATGTCTTCAAATAGTCTATAATATGGTATTTAGGCAGTTTCTAAATGTGTAGGTGCATTTGGAGTCAAACTTCAAAGGACGACCAAGATGTTAGACGACTTTTAAACTATGCGCCTCATGTGTTTTTTTCTGACTACATGTGTGTTTCATGAGTTTATGAGGTCCTTATATAAGTTATTATAGTGTTTTTAGGCAGTGTGTCACGTTTCATGATGTTTGGACGTCAAATGTCCATGAACGTCAATGACGTTCAAAAGATTTGCCTCGAAACCACCTTGTGTGTCTTTGCATGTTTTGACGAGTTTTAGGTATTTGTTTTCGATGAAACTGATGTCGGAGGTCCTAAACTTGTATGAGAGAAAATTAGGGATGGAAACATCCAGGCAAACATCCCCAATGACCAAGAAAAGGACCTTGAGGATGTACCCTTCATTTATACAAAAGTTGTTAAGGCCCGCCCCAATCGACTGAGGCAATCTACGGCCACTAGCTTGTTAAATCCTCATCAATGAAGGTTGTGGGTAAAGACTTATACATTGAAGTATAGGATTACAACAAACAACCTCATTCCGAAACAGCTGACCAACAGGACGGTCCATTCGTGGGGAAATGGGTTATCGATTGCGAAGCCTGGTTTGTGCTGGCAATTCGCCTGCTTCACTGTAAAGTGAAGGGATGAATTGGTAAATTTACCCCACATCCAAATTAGAGTTTGAGAGTTTACTTAGGGGTATTTTATGTATTTTAAGTGGATAAATAACTCATAAGTACCTAGATGAATTCGTTTATTCTGAATCAAAACCCAAAAATCTCTAAGAAATTCTCTAGAACTCCACTAAATCAAAAACTCAAGGAAGACATTGGATTTGAGATTTTAGTGGTGATTATTCATCAATTTCGTGATTTAACATCATTGAGGTATGATTTTTTATCCTTGAAACTCTATTCATCAAGGAGCCCAAAATTCGAAGGGATTTCTAAAGTTTTGTAAAGATGAACTTGTCCAATATTATGATATATCCATGAATTTTTGTATTAAATGTTTTGGATCATTAATAAATAATTATATTTATTTTGATTAGATTATTTTAACTCAATTAACTTATGACTGATGTAGTTGATGAACCCTAGTTTTTGACTACTTGATGGATGACTAGATATTGTCTTAATTATTATGTTTTCTAGTGTAGGTTTCTATGGGCAAATTGATGTATAAGTTATCTTATATTGATAAATATATATTGAATTGACATAGATTTATTGAGTATTATGATTTTGTATTGAATTGATGATCATGGCCATGGGTAAAGGCTTTTTATTATTGAATTGGATAATTTACCTTTGGATTGAAGTGGTGAGAATGGATTGGTGGTACGCTTCCCTTATTTTCTTTATCTTATGTAATGTAGCTATCAAATTATGTTCTGATTCTTATGGTGCACTTATGGTGGTGGTGCTATGTAAATGATATGGTCTTGCCGATCATAATTTATTTATTATGATGATCATGTCCTTGTCGACAGATACTTGATATACTATGATGATTTTTGTAGTTTATTATATGAAGTATGATACAATCTATATACTTGAGAGTAATGTGAAAATATTTGGTCTTCAATTGATATTAGGGGATCATGTTAGACTATGACTATGTCCTTATGTGTGTAGTCTAAGAGGTGATGCATTATTATTCCTACTTGAATAAATGAGTTTATGATGATTGGATTGACGATTTTATTGTAGTGCATAGGATGACTTATAGATGATATTGGTTATTTCTATATTCTTCTATAATGATATCCAATATGTGCTAAAGTGAAGTATTTGTGTGTCTTGTGTGGTAGACTTATGTACCTTACTTGATACATATATGAATGTGAATATGAGATGTATTGACTTATGATGGTAAATCCTCTAAGTATTTTATGTATGAATGACATGAGACCTTGAATGATAAATAGAAGGTCCTTTATGGAACCTTAAACCTAGAGGTAATGCTATGAAACTTAAAGTCGAAAATCGTAATGGTATCATTCTTGTATGAATGATGGACTTAAGGTTGGTTGTCTAGAACGATATCATCATCCATAGGATATTCATTAAGCTATCATCTTCTTTATTGTAAGACAACCCTAGGGGACCTCTTTGTTAGGATAAATGTGATTGAGTTATGAACTAGATATGGAACCCCTTTGCATTATCCTTTCATTAAAATTAATCTATGATGACAAAGGCTAGCACCGAGCAAGCATGGCTTGAGAAGTAGCTCTAGTGAAGAATGAGACTAGAGTACAAAGAAACCCCTCATATTTCTTAACCATGGGTGTGCATGGATTTTGTCCTAGTTGTACCATTGGCAAGTAGAACATCCTCCGTTATAGTAGGTTGCAAATCTGGATCCATGCTTTTCTACCGTGTTCTACGTCAGTTATTGTCTATTCTTATCATATGGGATACCTACCAGTATTGTTGAATGTTACACCCTAAAAATGGAATAGGTAAAACTAGAGCTTCTCATATGTTCATTAACATAATAAATATATTAAAATAGTATATTTTAGCATTAGAAGTTAGTTGGTCAAATTTGGGATCCCTTGGAAGTCAAACGCCGTAGACGTCTGTAAACTAGACAAAGTTGAACTAGTGTGTTGTAGTGTTTTCTAGTGCAGTTTTGGGGAATGGTTTGAGGGTGGAGTTGAGTGTCAATGGTTCATATTCGTAGAGCAACATGTAAAGGGTCGGAAAGTATGAGAACAACGCCTTGGGGACCACCTTAAGGGTCCCCGAGAAGGACCTAATCATTAGAGAGTGAGTTACTTTGTATCAATATCCTTATCCCTTAACTATGTGCCCGCATAAGTGTATCTATTGGATAACCCATTTAAAGGCTAAAGAATATATCCCTAACTTAGGCAAGTGAAAATCCCTCATCCGGTATGGGTAGTACCGGGATTCCATTTCAATATCTCATGGTCTATGTCAATTAAATCCATCCCCCACAAAAAAATTTAAAGATCTAAGTCTAATTAAGGGTATACTACATAGGGTAGGTGGTGGAATGGACGCTACTTTTCCATGCACAAGTAGACATTTGGAGGGAGTCTTGGTGTGTCCTTATATGAAATGTATGAATTGGTCATGATATGATGTAAATAAAAGTAACATTACGTTGTGTTAAATGTTAAGGAAGCATGTTGATGTTAAAAATTGTATGATGAAGGCTTAGTATGTGATGAATGTTATGTGCCTATTCTAAGGTTATTCCTAAGGAGCACTAAGTGGAAGTGGTAGTACAAGATGCTACTTTCACATTGAACCAAGTGTAAATTGGGGTTTTCCTTGGAAGATAATTCTTATGTGAAGTTCCTAAGTATCTGTATGTTTTAATAGAGTCTTGATATTGAGTGGTTCTTGTGTAAATGAAAGAAAGTACGCTTATCCATAGTAATCTTTAGGATCTCCTAATTATTTATGAGCGATTTCATTATGTCTTACTTAGGGAAGACTTAGGATAAATTATGATAGGAGTAGTTCAAGTGTGATTTTTGGGTTTTACAGTAAGTATGCTCTTATGCTAAGAAAAGTGGATATTTTGCCTCATATGCTAAATGATGGTACAAAATGATGTTTTGTAACTTAATTGATGAAGGTTTTTTTAAATAAAAATAGCATGACTTTTATGTTTTAACTAAATTATCCCTTTTTGCATGATTTTTCATATGCGATACTTAATACAATTTTTGTACTAACCCCAAACTTTTCTGTACTCTATAAGTATAGGTTGGAGGAAAGTTTAACATTAAAAGTCAAGCTTGGGAATCAACTCTCACAGGGCTAAGTATGTCCTCATACATTCCAAGGCATAGTTTTTGTTTCTTCAAGTTCTTCTTTAAGACATACATAAGACTTATTATGCATTTTCTTTAAATGTAAACCGTCCTTTGGTTTTTATACTTATGTCGTGTGTTTAAATTAAATTGTGACGATTATACTATCCTTAGTCTTTATAAAAATTCTTTCATTTTGTTATAATCTTATGAAATGTTTTAATTCCGCACTACTTTTCATACATTATGCAATGAATGATATCTAAGAGGCTTCTGTAAGAACTCTGATTGGTCAAGAACACCTTGTTCTGACTTAAGTGTTGCCCAAACATCTAGGGTTTACTTGTAGGTCATAAAAGAGAAGTTCAATAAAGTTTAGATGGTGGTATGGTACCTTATCTAGACATTGCATAATAGACTTTGAACATGTTAGTGAGAGTCCCTAGTTTTTCTCCAAGACCATTAAAATATCCTTATGTGATGAATGTTTATTAAATGAAATAATGAATGTAATGGCGTAAGGTAAGAAAGCTTGTTAGGTGAATGAGTACATACCTTGAGTAGTTAAAGGTTCTCTAGTTGAGGTGTGAAGGGGGCATAGGAATGGTCAGTTCGTATCTTACCTAAAAGGGTCTTAAGAATGAATATAGTTAGGAAAGTTGGTTGATTAAGTAGATATGATGCATTCTTAGGTTGTCATAAGGATTACTTAGGTAATCTTGACTATAGTTCGTAATGTTTTTTTTAAATATGATAAAATGCTTATGAGACATCTTATGTGTTTCTAAGGTGTTAAATGTTGTTCTTATACTTATATTATTATACATACATTAAAAACAGAATATTTACATTAAATGTTCATCTTCATAATTTTTATGCATTATGTCATACTTAGTACAATGCATATGTCAAAAGTATTCATAGGTGAAGGTGCTTTTGGGAGCTTATCGTTGATTGTCGGATCTTTTAAGCAAGTTGAAGTATTTCCTCATTTGATTAAAGGGCATAGATGTATATTATTTATCTTATTGAAGTATTATAATAGACTTAGTAATACTATATTTCTATTGTATGGGTCGTGTCCAAGTACTCTTGTGTATAAGTTTCGATCAAATTAAAATTAATATTCCCTATAAGTTTTATATGAAAGGGTTTTTTAAAGGCTATTCGAATGTTGTGAAAAGTTTTAATTCCGCACTACTTTACATATATATGCGATGAATGATATGAATGGGAATGTACAAGACCTCCAAGAGGTCAAGTATGTCATTTCATGACCAAAGAACACCGTAGCTTCTGCGGTGTAGGCGCGGGTCTTGATACATTAATGATGTCTTCAAGGTGCTAGATGCTATGGGAATGAGTTCAAATGAGAAGGACAAGCTAGCCTTTTATAACATCAAGGATGTATCTCAAGATTGTTATACTCAATAGAAGGACAATATGGCATTGAGAGCGGGTCCTAAAAGTTGGGATGTCTTTAGGAGGGCATTTTATGATATGTCCTTTCCGAAGGAGAAAAGAGAGGAAAATTTTGAAAAATTTGTCAACTTTTGTCAAGGAGATATTAGTACTCTAGAATACTCTTTGAAATTCCCTAAGTTGTCTGAATATTCCCCGTCTTTGGTGACTAATCCGAAAAATGAAATCAGAACTTTGTGATGGGTGTGTTCAATGATCTTATTGAAGAGTGTCATGTGGCAATGCTTCAAAATGATATTTATTTATCTCGCTTAGTGGTGCATGCTTAACAAGTTTAGGAGACTATGCTTAAGAGGAAAAATAGTGAAGCGAAAAGGGTAAAGCCCTATGATGGAGGTACTTCTAAGGGTAAGTTTTAAATCCAACACAAACCAGAGTTTCAGATAAGATTCTTCTACCAAGTTCCTTCTAATTTCTCAAAAGGCTAATAAGGATAGGGTTTTTAACCCCAAGCCTCAAGGGGAAAAGGGGGGGGGGGTTCACAAAGTGAGAAACCAATTGTTCCAAATGTGGCAACAGGAACATGGGTAAATATTAACTGGAAACGCATAATAATTTTGTTTGTGTAAAGAGTGGACACATGGTGAAAGATTATCCCATGGAAAAGACGCAAAGAATGAGAAGTAAAAGAGTACAAGCAAATGGTCTTACTTCTGATGCTGCTAAGGGGAACCACTCCTATCATCTCAAATCTAGTGGTGACAAAGAAGAGTCTCACGATGATATTACCAATATGTTTCAAGTATTTTCAATCAAAGTTTATGAAATGATAGTTGAAGGAACTAAAGGCTCAACTCAAGGATTTACTGTAATGACCGGCATGTACACCTTAGAAGTTAGGGCCTCTTGGATCGAAACACAACGTACTTCACCACTTAGAGGTCTTGTACAAGCCCTTATATAATATATATAAATATATATATATACACACACACACACACACACACACACAAAAAGTCGTGCGGAATTAAAACTCTTTTTTATAACAATTTAAATATTACAATTAACCATCAAACCAGAACATTTAAAGAGCACCTAACTACAAAGCAACGACCTTTCGTAGAAGGGCTATGTAAGTTAAGCCTCAAACAAAATAATTACAAGATAAAATGTCGAGTCAAATAGTTACATCTTTGGCCTTTCCTTGTCTTTCTAACTATATGTAATCTAATCTTGATGCTTTGTTTTATCTGAGTAACTGTTGTATCAATAGATACCTTTGCTCCTATATATTCCAGTTCCTAGCCTACCACACAAGATAAAATATTGAGGCCCAAAATGCTGCGATTATTTCCTTTTCCAGTTGTTTCCAATTATGTCTCTTTATTGATGTTTTTTTGTCTCTACAATTTGGGCATCACATAAACTACATGATGTGTTATCCACGGATATATTCATCCTTCGTAGTCTATCTTTAGTCAGCAATCTGCCCTGCACATCTAACCAAATTATGAATCCATGCCTTTGTTAAGAAATTTTGTTCCAGATGAATTCAGCAATTCTAATCTTCCTTTGCACCCCAAACAATGAGTTGTAGCTTGGTGCCTTGAATATTTTCCATTTATTGTTAAAACATACACACCTTGTTCATACCACTTCACCATGTCTTTCTTTATGGCATTCAGCTTTCTCCAATACCAACTACTATCTTGTGGAGGTTTATGCTCGAAAATGTCTTGGTTCCCTTTCATATACACCCATGTACCGTCGGACCCATAATACATTTTTTTTCACTATTAACTTCCACACAAATTTATCCACCGATGGTACATTCCACAATTTTCTTCCTTTTATATTCAAACCACCAAAATTCTTAGGTACACATACTTTGTCCCATGCTACTAGCGCAGACTTCTTCTTGTCCTCAGAGCTACACCATAAGCATGGTCTACCTTTTTTTTTATCAACTTCTTTAATCATGCTTTGGGGAATTATAGAGATACATCCCCAGAAACTATGAATAGAGAACAGTATTGAGATAATCATTTGTGATCTCCCTCCATACGACAGTTTCTTAGTAGAAATTTGTTTTTCTATTAGTAATCTTCTCAGTCAGTTGGTGACAATCCATTTTGCTGAATTTATTTGAAGATAACCCTAGACCTAGGTACCTTAAGGGAAAAGAGCCCTGTGCAAACCTAGCTCTTGAAAACAGTTTATTCATAATGTATTCATCCACCCCTGCCATGAATATATGTGACTTATCCATAGGTTAAGGTAGCATACAGACTACCGTCAATGCTAAGTACCTCTCCTTTGTCATACTTTATCATAGTTCACTTTTATTCTTAAGACCTATATTCTTCATAACATATGAGAACTATGCTCCTAGGCCACCTCAAAAAATACTTGTGTAATGCATGTGAAGCATCTCATAATACGTCACACACTAGCATATCTTGAAATCTCCCTAACTTGTTCATGTAATTATAGGGGTCATATAATAAACGTACTTCATATTGACTACGAAATATCTTCTTAAGTTAATAATGTAATGCAATGCAACCCTAGTCACAATCCTAGCAAAACATACATCTTGTAGGGGTGATGTCATAGGTTGCACCAAGTCAAACTTGTGCAATATCTAGATGGCATCCCATACTACCATACTAAGAACTCTTATGGAATGTCCTAATCAAAGCAAACTTATCTTTAAACCTTGTATATTAATCTCAACATACTACCATAATAGACCTACCATGGAAAGCACCTCAACATACTGATCAATCTACTAAAGGAAGGATACAACAAACCTAACCACCATGCAACCAATTATGTAGATGCAAGCTTACCATAGTGGAGCATGAATCCTCAACCCTAAGCTACCATGAGAAACCTATCTCAAGCTATTCCACGGAATACACCTTAAATGCAAATAAAACTACCATTAAATGCATCTTGCATTCAAGTCAAGCTACCATTAAAAGGGTATAGTTCTTTCTCAAAAAGTTACAATGAGATAGTTTTTGCCAAACAAGGTCAAGATAACATGAAGTTCCTCACCTCAAGATACCATGAGTAATCTAACCTAAGCTTCCATGAATTCCACATCTCAAGCTACCATGAGTGTTCCAACTCAATCCTCCTTGAGAATCACTATCCAAGCTACCTTGAGATCTATTATCTCAAGATATCATGAGTACATCAACTCATGCCTCCATGTACTTGGTGTTTTCTAACCAAGTCTACTACACAAGAAGTGATAATACAACTCATTTCAAAGCTAATATTAGTCTACCATGTATTAATTCATGTTAGGTTCTCAAGTAAATCTAGGGTTAGTCTATGTGAGAACTTGCTTCTCCTAATCATGTTCATATCTAGTCGTAGAAGAGAAAGGAGACATCATCACAATCTTCTTTATCAAGACTTTACCCTCAAATTCCTAAAAACAATGGCCATAATACCTATAATTTTTTACTAAATTTAGTCCCTGATGATTCATCTATTCAATTAAATCATTAGAAGTCAATGCCAGTCATACATGATCACATAGGTTTAATTAAAACATTCCAGGTAAAGATCATATCTAATACCTCAAAAATGACATAGGTGAAGCTAGACCGTAACATGTTTTTAGTGAGTGTCTAAGTTCCTACAATTGAATATAATCTGGTATTGAGGCAGTGTCTAGAGTTATAGGTTCATTGGAAGTGAAATGTAGAGGGACAACTAAGACATTCGACTACTAGTCACTATGTGCCTTATGTGTAGTTATGTGTCTATATATATTTTCATGATTCAATGAGTTACTTATATGATATATTATTTTTTTATAGGTAATGTGTCATGTTTCATGAAATTTAGAGGTCAAATGTTCAAGAACATCCATGATGATCAAAAGATTTCTCGTAAAACGACCATTTGTGTCTTGGCATATTTCATATAGTTTAATTTTTTTTATATAAAATTGTTGGTGGCGGTCTAAAATATTATAAGAACATATTCGGGTTGGAAACGTCCGATAAAAATTCCCCAATATCCATCTAAGAGTCCTTGAGGAAGTTCATTTGAGCCAAGGATGTCTAGACCAGGCCCTAATTGACTGAGGCAAACGATGGCTTGTGGGTCAGCCAACGCCCCGTTGATAGGTGTCGTAGGTCAAGACTTATACTATGGAGCTTGAGATCCCAAATTCAAGTCTCTTAACCAATTAGCGAGATGCTAGGATGATCCCTTTTTAGATAAACGGTCCTTTGTTTGAAAATGGTCTGTGGGGGCTGGTTCCTGCACAACTTATTGTTAATTCTAGAGGTGAAGTGGTAAATTAACCCCACATAAAAATAAGACCTTTGAAGGTTACTTAGGGGTACTTTGGGTATTTTAAACATGTCTATTAGACCTAAACACTTCGGATGATTCATTCTTCAAAAATTAAAAGAAAAAAATATCTTAGAAATTCTCTAAAACTTGATTGAAGCAAAAAGTCAAGTAAGATCTTGGATTGGATAATTGAGTTGTGATTATTAATCAATTTCATGGATTAAAATCATTGAATTTTGGTTCTTGATCCTTGAAACTCTATTCATCAAGGAGCAAAAAAATGAAAGAGTTCTCTAAAGTTTCCAACGATGAACTTGTCCAATTTTATGATCTATACATGGGTTCGTGCATCAAAGGTTTTAATTAATTTATATTGATTTAATTTTTTTAAATTAAATTATTTTAACGCAATTACCCTATGAACACATGTAATTGATAAACCATAGTTTTTTATTACTTTATGGGTTAAGTGATATGGACTTAATGCTACTGAATTCTAGTGTTGTTTTGTATGGACATTTGAATAATGTAAGAATTGAATTCGATCGATGTCTGATTGGTCTTATATTGATAAATCTATGTATAAAATACCTATATTTATTGAGTATTATAGTTTATATATTTATTTGATGTTCATGGCAATGTGTAAGGGCCTTATGGTATTGAAATAGATGAATTAGCTTTGATTGAAGTGGTGAGAATGGATTGCGTGTACGCTGCCCTAATCCCTTTATATCAAGTAATGTAACTCTTTTATTATGCTATTATTGCTATGGTCCACTTATGGTGGCGGTGTTATGTGCTTTACTTTAAATTGATGTGGCCTTGTGGGCGTTACTTTATGTATTATGATGATCATGGCCTTGTCGGAAACTTACTTGAAGTATTATGATGATTTGTGCAATTTTTTACGTGAAGTGTTATCATGTTCTTGTACATGTGATTAAGTGAAAGTATGTAATCTTCTATTGATGTTATTAGGTGATGATGTTAGACTATGACTATGTCTTTGTGTGTGTGTCTTAAAGTTGATACATCATTGTTCCTACTTGACTATGTGAGTCTATAATGGTCATATTTTTTGTGTTATAGTAGTGGACGGGATGACCTAAAGAAGATGTTGATTGTGCTTTTGTGCTTTCAGAATGACATGCTAAAGGTTATATGTAAAGTATTGTGTGTTTTGTGTGGTAGATTTAAGTCACATACTTGATGCATGTATGAATGTTAATATGAGATGTCTTGACTTAGGATTCTAGAGCCTCTTAGTCTTGAATATATGAATAACAAGTTACCATGAATGTCGTTAAGAAGGTCTTTATGTGAAACCTTGAACCTAGTGATAAGGTCATGAACCTTTAATTTGAATGTCGTACTAGTATCCTTCTTATAATGAATGATGGACATAAGTTTGAATAGCTAGAATAACATCATATCTTCCTTAGGAAAGTCATTCAGATATATCTTGTTACCATTGTAAGATATCCCTAGAGAATATATTTTGTAGGGTGAATGTAATTGAGTTATGAACATGATATTGAATCCCTTTGTATGATCCTTTAATGTAAATTACTATATGAAAAGAAAGGCTAGCACCCTATGAGTATGGTAAGGGAAGTAGCTCTAGTTAAAAGATGAGGCTAGAGTACAAAGTAAGCCCTTAATATTCCCGAACCATGTGCCTACATGGGATGTGTCCAAGTTACACCATTGGCAAGTATAATACTATCAGCAGAGTAGGGTATAACTTCTGATTCCATGATTTGCTACCATGGTCTATGTTGGTCATTTCCTATTCTAATCATGTGAGATATCTACAAGTATTGGAGAAGTTCTATGAATTTTATGTGGTGATATGGGACGCTATCTAGACATTGCACAATAGGGTTTGAAGATGTTAGTGAGAGTTCCTAGGTTTGTTCAAACCATTATTTGAATGTCCTTATGTGATGAATGTTTATTAAATTATCTACTGAACGTATTGACTAAAGTTATTAAAGTATGTTAATTGAAGAAGTACTTATCTAGAGTAGTTAAGGGTTATCTAGTTATGGTGTAAAGGGGGCATAGGAATGGTCACTTCATATCTTAAGGAGATAAGTCTTATGAATGACTCTAGTTAGGCTAGGTTGTTTATTATGTAGACATGATGAAAACATTGGTAGTTTTAGAATTACTTAGGTAATCTTGGCGATGTCAATCATGGACGTTAACTTCATATTATATGTATGTTGTTCTATTGAGTGAGAATGATTCTATCTGAGATAGTCTACAAGATCTCATATGTGTGTGTGTAGGGATTGTATAGGTGGTCGCTTCACAACTCATTCAAGTGAACCTTACAACTACCTTTTGTAGGAGGATATCATGTTAATATGATCTGTGTATTGTAAGTGTTTGTATCGCATTATAGGTATTCTTAAGGATCAATTAAGTGTTCCTAGAGAGAATCTATGGGTGGTTTCTGTTTGTTTTACTTAAGTGAGTCTCAGGATAACATTTAGTGAGGGAACTACATGTTAGAAAGTCTTTAAGGTTAAATTAAGAAACTTCATTGTAGCAATCAAGGAGATCATTACACAGTGATTTAGTTCACTATAATGTGTTCCTTAAAAATGTGATAAATTTTCTATGTGATTTCTTATGTGTTTCTAAGGTGTTAAATGTAACTTATGATTATATTCTGATATTTAAATTAAAAGATCCATATTTTCAATTAATGACCATTTTCATGGTTTTTATGCATTATCTCACACTTAGTACATGTGTTTGTATTAACTCCATGCTTTTGCCTATCTCTAAAGTGATTCATACATGAAGGTGATTTTGAAGAGGTAATCTTGGATTAGAATATGGTTCAATCAAGTTGAAGTATGTCCTCATTTTACTAGAGGGCATAGATGTTTTTCATTTGTTTCATTGTTGTATTGTAATGAACTACGTATTTCTATTCTGTATGAGCCGTGTCCCAATGTAATCTTCTGCCTATAATTTAATGAAATGATACTTAGTGTTTCCTATGAGTTTTATACGAAATATATTATAAAGAATTATGAAATGTGTTTGAAAATAATTAATTCCACACTACTTTTCATATATTTATATGCGATGAACAATATAAAAGAGCTTGAACAAGACCTCCGACTTGTCAAGTACACCAGTGCAATCCGAGATCGTCCCTATCTTCTATGACAAGCTTCCTATCATAGAATAGGTTATGAAAGTGGTCTTAGGAATCCAAAAGTCACATCGAGTAACATCTAGTAGAGTCTTGACCATAGGTGTTAGTAGCGACACATCTATGGGAGGAGGCTATAGGACGATAGAGTTTCCCTTCTTTTTTACTGCTATGTTGTGTCGTAAAGTAAAAGTTATAAGTACTCTTTTCTTATGGTTTTCCTTCTGTTTCTAGGATGACGAATATGAGAAGGACACCGACCAAGAGAGTTTTAGAGAATGATGTGAATGAGGAGATTCCTCCTAAAGTTGAAAAAGTTGAGAAAGTTCCCTAAGGTTCTCAAGTCCATATTGGGGGTGGAGGTAATAATGTTCTAGTGGTCCCCGCGGGAATGACCAATGGAGAGACTAGAGAGGATTTAATGACATACGGGGAACACCCCCTAGAAGTAAGTGATATGCAGAAATTACCCTCTATAAATAAGTATAAGTGGTCCTATCAAGTAAAGAACCACACTAGTAGATTGAGGTCGATTCCACGAGGAAAATGTTTTAGACTTAACTTTAATAGACGATTATTTCTTTTTAGTCAATTTCATTCAAAAAATAAGTAATTAAAGGGGAGGAGGGGTTTGTAACACAAATCTTCATTAACAATTCAACGTAAATCAAGTAAATAAAAGCAAAAACATAGTTTTTATCAAGTAATGAGAAAACCTATAGTGCACGTGTTCCCCATAGGATCAAAACGTCGTATTCCTAGTGATTTTAATGTAAGGTTGTAAGTTAGGTATCTCCAAATTCTTTGTCCGGTATTTAGAAAATTTCACCATGCACCTTGTTCCGGCTACATGCGTATACACTACTAATCCTTCTTTTAACTCATCTTATGCATCATAATCGATGTATGGCTTAGTTGTTATTTGTCATTAATTGAAACTATCCTATTATATAGCACTTACTTAATCTATGTTGATAATTCTTTACCTCCTTGGTCCGGCAAGTAGAAACAAGGCGAGTTCTATTTTTGGCCATCGTAAAAAAGACTTCTAAATAAAAGAATTACCGATGCATGCAAGATCCAATTTGAGAATTGTTATTTAGCTAGGTTTAGCTTGTTAATCACCCATTGTTCCCACAACCCTAGTTGTGAATTTAGTTACCCATGATCTTAAGAACACATTCATAGTTGTTACCAATGAAATATTGAACTTACTTTGACTATTTGAATAAAATCCTGACAATGAACTTGAATTTGCAAGAAAACCTTGAAACCCAAATCCGGAAATTGAATTAATGCTTAAGTTTGCAAAACCCAATCTCCAAGTACAAACTAGAACAAAAGTAACAACGTCCAACCCCTAAAAATAAGTAATTAAAGCCTATGTATAGAAAACATTTTCCTAAATTAGAAGGAATTAAATTAAGGAAAGTTGTCCAAAACCTTGTTGTAATAGACTACCCCCACCAATGGACCGTCGATTGCCTCTGGTAGCCCCTACTTAGAATAATTTTTTGTCATTCATATGGCATCCTTGCTGAATTAATCAATATACCAACAACACGATGTGTCGATGAGTCTAGAGTTTGCCGATACCTTTCATTTCTCCATCGTTTGAATTTTTTACACTTCAAGTAGTGGGACTATCTCTTATCTCATCAACAATTGAACAAGACGGTCTATCGATCCTCTCAGTAGCCCCATATATGGTAAGATTTTCTCGAGTTCTCTCCAATTGCCTGAACTTATTTCGACGGTCACCATGTATAAACAGTCGATGGCCTTAGTGGGTTGCTTCTTCAATTTATTTCAGCTACATTTTCCCTTTTTTTATGAGCATATTTCGTGCAAAACAAACATAAAAACATGTTAAACTATTACAAAAAAGTCTCTACACACATAACTCTTAAGGAAAAAGCATTGAAATCACCGTGAAACCACGATACATCAACACCATTAACTTAAATTTGTTATTTTATCTTAAGAGACGCACTATGACTCAAAACAACACTTTGTACAAAGTATACTCTTTTAAGCTTTCACAATCACATGGTTTTCAATCCCGAATTTTTCTTTGCGTATGTGTATGTTTACACTTATAGGTTTTATAAACATACTCATGTGGATCAGACCATGACACAAACTCACCATTTACCGATGCCTCTACTATTTTGCCTCTCACCAAGGTACCAACTTTCTGACATTGTAACTAGTGCCTTCACTTAAAAATAAATCCTCCTTTTTTGAACAATGATTTTAACTATTGGTACAAGAATCTGTATTAAACACTCACACTCAAAAACAAGTTCATACATATCTATTACTTCTTTCCATAGACATACCCTTATTTTCATTACTTAAGTTAACCACAATAGAGTTGTAGTATAAAAAAGGACTTTCTTGACTTGTAGAGTAGGTTTAGGGTCAGGTATTGTACATATGGGTTCTTTTAGTGACTTTTTTCCCTTCCTGAAGTTACGGACTAGCATATTACCTATTCCATTGTCTTTTATGCCCTACTTTTGCCTCTTTTAATTTTTGTCTTTATTTACCCTTTTTTTTGTGGATATGAATCTCACCTCATTTTATTCACATCAATTATTTTTTCTCTACTTTTTCCATCTAAACTCATTTGTTTTATTTTATTTTATTCATAATTTACCGAGTCACATCTTTTTGTCACTTTCTCTTTTATTTTCCACATTAAAAACTTTTCATACCCAATTTCAGGTCATCACTCATGATAGCCACCCTCAACATATGGTTTTGTTACAAGTCAAGTTACACATTACAAAAGACAAGGACAATGTATGTATTAGTAAACCTCAACATAGGCCTTTGGCCTATGTTGAGGTGCACATGTCCAAGGAGGGACCAGGGCCAACACATTAAACTCAGGGAAGGTGAGTTGGTGAATAATGGAAAGGTCCATTATAGGCTCAATTGATTTGGTTCAAAAAGGGATAATTTTTTCATTTGGTTCACTTCATTTTTGGCTAGATGTTTTCCAATTCGAACAAGGGCTCATGATCCTTTTTCTAGTCGTCTAGCACAGATTGATTTTGGTAGACCAATTGGGCAAGTTCTAGCTTGGTACAAACAGTTGAACACTAAAACTCCTCACACTCTGTTGAAACTTCATTGCCCTATAAGATTATATGTTTTACAAGTTTATGTGTTAGTTTGAGGGTCACATAGTGAGTGCATGCCTATGTCATGATTAGATCCAACACCTTCAACTTTTTTTTTAACCTATTCATTGAATCATTTTCTCAGGATCAGATATTATTTACACTTTAGACATTATGCTTCATTTTTTGTGATTTTATATTTTGCAGAAGTTACGACATATTGGTTCAACAGTAAAGTAATTAGTCTCTTGTGGAAAAATAACACTGGCGAGAAAACCACGAAGAGAGGATCGTGAGTTGGGCTACTCAGAGTTATCTCTAAAAAACATTTTCCATTTACCCTACCCATAAAAAAATAGCATGCATTTGTCCCCAATGCATAAATATAAAGACATAGTGGTAGGTGAAGCATAGAGTCGATGATCAACAAGTAAGCAGGTCTAGTTTCTAGGAAACCGCAAATTAGTTACTTGGGCCACCCTTAGAAGTTCCCACAGAAATATCGACACCATCGGTGGTTATCCTCTCACCGTCAACTAGTCTGGAACTACACACCCTAGCAGCTATCTCTAAATCACTCATATTACGGGTAACTCATCATTCAAAGAGGTTTTCCGCAAAACCTCAAGGTCCGTGTGCTCTTTTTTCCTCAAACGCGCATCTTCTCCCTCAGTAGTTCGGCAAGAACTGTGTCTATTCGGACAAACACATGGATCATTAGTATCTATGAATAGTGTAGCAAGCAAAGTGTCCTGTACTAGCTCGAAGGGTGTAGTCTCAAGATAAGTCCCCTCATCTCCAGTATGCTATCTACATCTGCCAGAAAACTCGTACAGCCTCCCGAAGAGTAGTCAAGTCAATAGTGGGGGCGACATTATACAACAAACAACTCGAATACATCAAGGAACTGGTAAACCTCCTAAATCTTATACTCTGTCTGCTGGACCACCCTCTTCAGAATCCAGTCCTCAGCCTAGGGGATGGAATTTTTCATCCAAGGTTATATCTAATGCAGAAGGGTGGCCATGTCGGCATCTAACTTCTGGATCCTCGCCAATGGGAGCAGTGCTACAGATGGTGGAGTAGTATGGGAGGAACTGGGTGCTCTGCTATAGGCAAGGGGGACTCGTGCGTGGTGGTGTCAGCGGACTCTGAAGTGGAATGTTCATCCCCTTGGGCTAACTCTACCATGTACGCCAAATTCTCACTCAACTGCTACAATTAAACTGTGGGCCTTCTCTATGGTGCCTCAATACTGGCCTCATACCTAATGAGACTTATATCAACTGTATCACTCGAGTCTAGAGTGTATTATAGTGCCAAATGGTGACCCTCGCATCCCTGCATAGATGGAAGATCAGACACACAAATGAGTAAGTAGTAGAGGACTTCAAATCCCTCTCATGTATCGACCATATAAATATCCTCGCAAAGTCTATCTCTGAACCTTCCACCAAGGCTGCTACCAGTACCGCTCTATCCCAAGTAAGAATATTATATTTTTCCATCGGAGATAGGCGGTGGCGGACTAACATCCAAAAGAACTTGAGTGTGAAAGTGAGGTTTTCCTTTTTGATTAGCCCTCTATGGTCTAACACCCAAAATGCCACCTCACCATCGATGGATAGGTGCTAAGCAAGCTACCTATTACCTTCCTTTCTCTACCCCATAACCTGCTGAAACTTGCAACTTTTGAAAATATCCAACTCATAATAAAACTCCAGGATCAAATGGACCTGAGTAATATTCATGGAGGTACAATACATGAAACGTTGAATGGTGACCAGAGAAATATACACCCGACAGGGCCGAACTAGCACTGTGATTAGATGGTCCTCTTTGTCAGGCATCGCCCGCTCATCCAAAGAATCTCTGAGTGGGGTCATTCGACACAGAAGTGTGGGCATACCCTGATCTCGATGCATCGGATGATCTAGATTCTCCTTCACAACATGAGGCAGACTTAGGGGGTGTACCGGTCAGTGTGCGCTTCTCATCAGACTAAAAGGTAGTAACTATATCGGAAACCACTTTCTGGGGGGTACCTCGAGTGTCTCTTTAACCTGGTATGGGGGTGCTAATGCAAACATAGATCTCTACAAGCACCTTACCTATCAATCAATTTAGATATAGATTAAAGCATTGAATTATTACAAAGACATGTACTAGGTATGGCATAATGCGTAAAATTATGAAAATAGATATTTATTGGAAATATCCATCTATTGATTTCAATATCATAATGTAATCATAAGAATAGCATAAAATAAACTTAGAAACACATAAAAAATTACATAGATGATTTATCACATTTTTAGGAGGAACATTACAGTAAACTACTTCATTGTACAATGAACTTCTTCACTGTTACAATGATGTTTCCTATTTTCACTCTAGACACCTTCTAAAATGTAATCCACTCACTAAAAGCTATCCTAATACTCACTTATGTAAGACAAAAAGAGACCTCCACACACCCTCTCTAGGAACACCTAAATGATCCTTAAGACCACCTATAAAGAAAACAAAATACACATACAAGACATCAAACATATGAACATGATATTTTCCTACCAAATGTGATTCTATAGAATTACATATGTAAATCAAGAAGATAACGTCTATAATAGACCTAATCAAGATTACCTAAGTAATTTTAAGACTACCTAAGGCTTAGATAATGCCAACATAATCAACCATCTTCCCTAACTTGAGTAATTCTTAAGACTAATGTAACTAAGATATAAAGTGACTATTCATATGCTCCCTTCACACCTTAACCATATAACCCATAACTACTCTAGATAAGTTCTTATTCATTGAAAATTGTATCTTAACTTAAGTCGTTACATTCCTTAGTTCACTTAAGACTCAGTGATCACATAAGGGCATTCAATTAATGGTCTTGGATTAGACCCAGGGACTCTGACTAACATCTTTAAAACAATTTTGCATTTTCTAGATAGCGTCCCATACAACCACCTAAATTTCATAAAACTTTTCTAATGCTAGTAGGTATCCCACAAAATAAGAATTTGCAATAACCAATGTAGACCAAGATAACTACACATCGAATATCTGAGTTATAACCTACTCGGATGAGGGTGCTCTATTTGCAAATGGTAGAACTAGGACACGTACCATGTAGGCATATAATAAAGGAATATAAAGGTTTTTTTTTTGTAATCTAGTCTTATACTCAAGTACAACTACATTGTACTCTAGTGTCCTTCTAAAGTAGAGCTACTTCTGTTTACATTATAACTCGGTGCTAGCCTTTGTTCCCATAGATTCATTTACATTATAGGTTCATACAAATGGGTCCCATGTCATGTTCATAACCCAATCACTTTCACCAAACAAAATAGGTTCACTAGGGCTTTTTACAATGGCGACATAGATAGATCATCATGAATTTCCTACGGATGACATGATTTTGTTCCATCCAATCAACCTAAAGTCCATTATCCTTTAAAATAAGGATACCATTATGGCTCTCAACTCCGAAGTTCATAACATAACACTAGGTTTAAGGTTATATGTACATGACCTTCTTACTGTCATATAATGTCTCAAATATCATTCATTCATATATTACAAGGGTGCACTAAGACTACCTAGTCCAGACATCTCGTATTCACATATCATTCATTCATGTAGCAAGTAAGGGACACAAGTATACCAAATCAAGACACAACATTCATTATTTTATCAAACATATTATATCATTCATTGAAGCACTTACAAATGGCCCTTATCATATTTATTTCATCCTATACATTACAATATCATAATTAATATAGCCATAATAACTCATAGTCAAGTAGGAATAATCATGCATCAACTCTAAGACTACAAACATAAGCACAGAGTCATAGTCTAGCATGATCTCCTAATATACATAGAAAGAACACATACTTTCACTTAATCACGTGTAGATAGACATGCTCATACTTCACATAAATCACCTACACAAAATAATTATAATAATTCAAGTTATTTTGACAATGCCATGATCATCATAATACATAAGGTAACGCCGAAAAGGCCACATAAATTGCAAGTAAAGCACATAACAACACTGCCACAAGTGGACCATACAAATAATAGAATAATTTAAGTCTAATTAAAATAAAATAATGAAATTTAGGGCACTGTACCACAAATCCATTCTCTCAACTTCAATCTATAATTAAATCATCAAATTTAATATCATAAGGCCCTTACCCCTGGCCATAACCAATAATTCAATACATAAACTACGAAATTCAACAAAATTAGGTATATTAAATATCGATTCAATTAATATAAGACAACCAAATATCAAATCCATACAATTAATACATCAATCAATAGCCCATATAAAGTAAACTAGAATTCATAATCATTAATACAATATCACTTAACCCATAAAGTAGTCAAAAACTAGGGTTCATCAACTACATTGGTTAATAGGTTAATTGAACTAAAATCATCTAATTAAAAACAATTCAATCAATATATAACGCTTTAAAATATTTAATGCAAGAACCCATCGTTAGATCATAAAATTGGAAAATTCATCTTTGAAAACATTCAGAAGACTTCTATGAATTTGGAATCCTTAATGAGTAGAGTTTGAAGGATAACAATTAATGTAATCCTACAATTTGATGAAGAATCACCACTAAAATCTCCAATCCAAGCTCTTCCTTGAGTTTTGGCTCCAATGGAGTTCTAGAGAATTTCTAAGGGAATTTGGGTTTTGATTTTGATGAATGAAATATTCTAAGTGTTAAAGGCTTATAAAACTTGTTTCAAATCCCAAAACTACCACTAAGTAAATTTCATTTATCTTATATGGATGTGGGGTGAATCTATTACTTAACTCCTAAACATTACAATAAGTTGTGCAGAAACAACCTCAACAAACTAGTGGCAATCGATGGCTCATTTCCAAACAAACGGACCATCCTATTGGTCCGTAGTTTGGGACAGAGGCTTGTATTTGGATGCCTCTCCTCCCAAAACTAATTTTCAACTTACTCCCCTCACATACGGGGTGTTGACTGACCTACATGTAATTGATTTCCATCCGTATGTTTGGCTGGTTTTAACAGCTTGGGCACTAGCGAAGAGTCCTTCCTCAAGGACCCTTGGTTGGGCCTTGGGTACTTTCACCCAGGCGTTTCCAACAATACTAGATTTTTGTAAATGTTTAGTACCTCTCACATGATATTAATCAAAAACAAACACATAAAACTCGATGAAACATTCAAAGATACACAACGCTATTTCAAAGCAAACCTTTCAAATGTCATGGACGTTCTCTGACATTTGACCTCCAAACTTCAAGAAACATCACTCACTTACTATAAACACTATTATAACTCATATAAGGACTTAATTGACTCATGAAGCACACATATAAGAATATAACCTCATATGAGGCACATAGGTGACTTAGACGTCGAATGTCTTAGTCGTCCTTTGACGTTTGACATCCAATGCAACTAAAATTCCAGACACTGGCTCAATGCAACATTAAAAGAAATTGAACCTTATACCATAATGACAATCATTTTAGGTTCTTGTTTCACCTTATTCATTTTTTAGGTATTCCAATATGTAAATGTGCAAACCTCAGTTAAAGGAATTGTAATGAAAGGATTATACTCATGCGATCCTTATTGATATATGATGATGATGAATATATAAGGGTTAGAATATATGACCTAAAATAATCTATGATGATTAATATAGACTTTTCAAATAGGACATAGCTTAGCAACGAGTGAACTTGACAAAGGGAGGTGATGAGTTCCCATAGATAAATATTCACCCTATAGTTCCATAAAGGTGTTGACTCCCGTATGAGGGATACACATCCATTGGATTCCCATGAGGGGAGGCCCCAACGGTCAAGTGGTATGCATAGAGATTATACCTATCTCTTAGTTATTGAACTATGTTGGCCTCATAAGAAGACTAGCTAGTTGATCTACCTAAAAAGCTACGTTTATCTTTGGTTTTACTTTGGACGGTAGACCACCTTCCTTTGATACAATTTTTTACAATACCAGATTCCACACTTAGCTCTTTAAATCTATGACGGTTAAGTCAAGTGTTATCTAAATTAAAATTAAGTAATGAGGTACAAACCTACTAGGGTGACTTGAGAGGTTGACCTAGCTTAGGTAAGGGTATGGGACTCTACCTATTCCTTGTACTAGTTTTCCTTGAGGGAAATCTTTGGAGGATGTTCTTATATATGAATATGTTTATAATGTTACATGATATGTATATTATGAACTTTCACATTGTTGATACTATATGTTGAACTAATTCCCTCATGCACATGTGTTGGCCAATATTCATAACGTATGATGATACATACTCTTAAATGCTATTATATGTTATGTAAGAGAATGTTCATGACTCTTTTTGGGTTACTTGATTGAGCAAGGTTATGAGGGTTTGCTTGGTCATTGATGTTCTTGACTTGATAAGGGTTCATGGGTAATTTTCTTGCTTTGGTTATGATGAAATGTACTATTATTATTGTTTGTGGTTATTTATGACTTCATAATATATTTACTTGACCATGTATAAGATTACATGATGTTCATATTGACTTCACTAATTTTGATTTTGTTGGTCTTGTGATATACATACCTATGACTTAATGAAAATTCCTTACTTATTGAGTATAGTTTTGTTGAATGTGCATAAAGGTTTTCAAAGTAATTGCATAATTAATAAAATGTCCTCTTTCAACATGTTTTCATGATATGTGTGCATATGGTCCCATATTTAGTACATGTGGTGTACTAACCCCATTTCTTCAATTTCTCCAACAATTTAGGTCCAATCGTTGAAGGAATTTTTGAGACGATTTTGAAGAAAACTGTGAATTCTTGATCAACCAAGTTGTGTAGTCCTCACTTTCCGACGGTGATGGCACTATCAAAACTATGATGTTTTTTGTAGTATTAAGACTTTTATGTTTCTTTCCTTTTCATTTGGATATTAAAAGTTTTATGATGGATATATGGTCTAATTATATTGATGTATGGTCTACGCCCAATTTTATACACTTTTATTTGATGGTTAGGAGATTAGATGATTATTTTGATACTATGTTATGTTCTATATATTTACGTGAAATAAAAGTAGGAGACATCTTCCTATTTTAAAGGTCTATGTATACTCGATATTCATCAATCATGTGTATGTAGAGGTCGATGTAAACCTCAATGTATAAGTAATAAAAAGTTAAAAATTTTCCACTAAATTTGACATATGAATGTAATGAAGTAATCTAAGAGGCTAGTCTTAGTCCTAAAAGAGGATGTTGGTTACGTCTAAGCGGTATTTCTCGATGTGACAACTTAATGATATCCTTATTTACTACCCCTTTCATAGGTGGATTCAGCCGTCTATGGTGCTCAATACATGACTTATGATTGGGAGTCAGTTGGATTTTGTGTTAACAAATACCAGAGGAATCCAAATAATGTTCGTAATAGTGTAACCAATGGCTCGTTTGAACCTCTTCAGAACTTTCACAAGACACTCTACTTGGTGTAAATTCAAATCTTTTACAATGATTACAAGAAAAGTGTCATCTCTACCAAAAAATCCATACCTTAGATTAGGTGGTAGAGCCTTCACATCTAATGTTAAAGCCTCATCAATAGATTGTATCACAGGTAGAGACTCGCGATGCTTCATATCTAACTTCAATTTCTTTTGTTTGGAACGATATTCATTTCGCTCAAGTGCCTCAACCAAGGACCCATACCCTTAAATACAATCACTTGAAAAATTCATGATCAGTGCCGCTAGAGTCTCGGCACCTAGGTATTCTTCGATTTGTGCCTCAAATATACTCTCAACCCGATAGGAAATAATATATACCATTTGGAGCTCACCACTTTTCTTCATTGATCTAAAAATGTTTAATGTTGCTTCTTCATTGTTCAACATATACTTCATCTACCATTTGTCCACATCAATCAAGGCACAACTAGTGGAAAGGAACCAACTTTAAAGAATAATACGAACCTCAAAGTCCACCTCACAGTCAAGGATCAAAAAAAGGGCCAGAAATATAAATGAATCCACTTTTACGAGCACATCATTGAGTGTCTTAATGGACATTTTCACCAATCGATTGGCCATCATAACTGCATTGCATTAGGTTTTGGGTCACCCACACCCAACTTCTTATAAATAGAAAAAGGTATGAGGTTTATGCTTTCACCTACATCATATAGTGCTTTAGTAAAGTTTAATAATACTATTGTGCATGCACTAGTGAAAGCGCCCAGATCTTATACTTTTTGCACAAGAGACCTTGTAGAAATAACACTACAATGAAGCATTCGGTCATCATCCTCAAAACTTACCGATTTCTTATTCGTAACCATATCCTTCATAAATTTAGCATAATCGGGCATTTATTCCAGAGCTTCAATCAAAGGAACATTGATGAAAAGCTTCTTAAACATAGTGATAAAACACATGTATTTACCATCTTGAGTCTTCTTCACTAATTTTTAGGGAATAGTGGTGGAGGTCTAGGAATGGGTACCACATTCTAAGACACCTCTGCATCTTTCACTGTTTTGTCCGCCAATTCTCCATTTGTTTCCACCACCTCTTTGTGTTTTCTCATCCCATTTTCTACCACAGACGAAATAATTTTATCAATAATTTTCTTACCTCCTCGAATAATGACTGCAATTCATTGTCCATCATTTTTAATATTTGGATGGTATTTCTAGGAAGAATGCCTGATTGGCGTTGGTTCACTGTTGTAGAAAATTGGGACATTTATAATTCAAGATATTTAATCAGTATCACATGTGCATTGACCTTTTGCTTAATATTTGATAAATCACCTCAAAATTCCTTCGTATGCTCATCACTAGCATCAACCCTCCTCATCATCTTCAATAATGTATCCTCATCTTGCATCGTACTACCTCCACCAAGACTAGGAGCAACATCAAAAATTTTAGAAGGGACATAGTGCCCACTTTGATCATTTCTATGACAAATGCTACCTTGGTTGAAGTAGTTGTCGTGGTGGTAGTTTCAATCTTGAACAAATTATCCCTCTCTATTGTAGTTAACATAGTTCTGACCTTTATTTACATGACCTTGACACCAATTATCCTACCTGGAGCCTTGGTGTTTGGTCGCAAACACCCCGTCTAATCATTCACTGCATAAGTATCCTCTTCATTATAGTACTCATCCGCTATCGATGATGGTTTAGTCATGTAATTCACTACTTTACCTTCTCTTCACCTCAAGTTACATGCTTTAATACTAGCCCAATCTCAGTTCTCATTTTACCCATCTCCTCACTAATCTCTACCGCCGGATTATGTATAGCCTGCACAACAAAACTCAAAGCCTTATTTGGGTGAGAAATTTTCTCCAACTTCTCTGTGATTTCCACATATGTGAATTCACCATAAGAACTCCTCACAATAGTATCATGTATTTCTTTATTATTAATAGATTGACCTCGATACGAGTACCCTTTCAATAAATCATCTATAATGTTGTGGTTTGGGACACTACTCACAATTGATGTAAACATGTCCTAGGAGCTACTTATCGACTCTTCAGGTAGTGCCACAATGTTGTTCACCTAATCCATATGAGTAAATATATTTGACACTTGATAGTACATAGCTAGGAATACATCTATATCAACCGATCCCATGTGTACATGGAATTATAGGGTAGCTGAGTAAACCATACTGCTGCTTCTCCCATCAATGATACAAGAAACACCCGCAAACCGATGATGTTCATAGTTAAATTTTGTCGACCTACACAACCCTTGCAAATGGACCTTGATTTGGCTATGTACTCATGAGGATCCTCTGATGGTAGTCCTGAGAACAAACCCCTTGTAATAAGGATCTGCATCAAACTGTTCGCCACCAAAAATGTGTGCCCATGGGGTAGAGAAAGTAAGACAAGGGGTCCATTAGAATTAATTATGTTTATGTTGCCCCTATAGAACTCTTGAAGTCGTGGGGTATAAGGCTGCATCATATAGCAGCATCAGCTGGGTTCTTTTCAACCACTTAGTTATGAACATCAACTGACAAAGGCAGCTGACGAAGTACCCATCACCTAGGTTAGCAGGGTTTTGTTCTTGATCGAATATGCGGGTGGCTCTCCTTGTCTCTGTTACATAAGCATACACTAGAACCAAACTTAAAAGCAACAAAAACAAAAGAAAACTAAAATCACGAAATTGTTGACTAAACATTAATAATTTTATTAATGTTAATTTAGAAGACACTTTCCCAGGTAGGTGCGCCAAAATTTGATATGCTCTAATTACACCTCCCTAAAGATATACAAGTGGTCGTATCTATTAAAGAACTGAAGTAGTAGGTTGGAGTCGATCCCAAGTGGAAAAGGGTTTTGACTAAACGTTAATGGACAATTATTGCTATTTAGTAAAGTTCTTTCCAAAAGCAAGTAATTAAATGGGTAGGTTTGTAACACAAATCTTCGTTAGCAATTCAATGCAAAACAAGTAAATATAAGCAAAGACATAGTTTTTACAAAGTTATGAGAGAAACTAGGATGCAAGTGTTCCCCATAAGATCATAACTTCGTATTCCTAACTATTACAACTCTTTCCTAGCGATTTGCATGTAAAGTGATAAGTTTAGTATTTCTATGTCCGTGGTCGGGCATTTAATAAATTTCACCCCCACCTTGGTCTAACAACATGTGTATACACTACTAACTCTTATATTTTCCTAATATTAAACATCATAATTGATGTATGGCCTAGTTGTTACTTCACATCATTCGACACTAGCCTATTAGATAGTATCCCACTAAATCTATGTAGATAATTCTTTTTCTTATTAACTACCTCCTTGGTCTAGCAAGTAGCAACAAGGCGATTCTAATGTTTTCAACCGTTAAAAAGACATCAAAACAAAAGAATTATCAATACATGCAAGATCCTATTTGAGAATTTTTTTTTGCTAGGTTTACCGGTTTAATCACCCATGGTTCCCACAATCCTATTTGTAGATTTAGTTTCCAATGCTCAGAATGACACAATTCACATATTTTAAGAATGAAATCATGAAATTACTTTGAGAATTCGAATAAAATCCAAAAAAACATCATGGCTTAGCAATAAAACCTTGAAAACCAAATCTGGAAATTTAATTAACGCTAAACTTTGCAAAAGCCAATCTCCAAATACAAACTAGAATAAAAGTAACAATGTCCAACCCCAAAAACAACTTTTAAAACCTATTATGGAAAATATTGTCCTAAATTAAAATGAAAAAAAATGAAAAAAGTAGTCCAAAACATGGTTGTAATCGATGACCCCCACACACGAACCGTCGACTACCTCCGTCAGCCTAGACTTGGAATCATTCTTTTCCATCAGCTAACATCCTCTCAAAATCAATCAACGGACCAAAAGCATGGTCAGTTGATGAGTGTACGGTTTGTGTACTCCTTCCGTTTCTCCATACTTAAAATTTTCCAACTTCGGGTACTCGGACTATCTCTGATCTCATTGACGTTGAACATGAGGGTCTATTAATAAATTGACGGACCGTCGTTCCTCTTGTTAGACCCACACTTTGTCAGAATTCCCCGAATTTTGTCCAATTGCCTGAACATTGTCGACGGTCACAATCTACTGACCGTCGATGGAAAAATGGACCCTCGATGGCATTCGTTGGTTTCTTCTGCACTTTATTTCAGCTTCCTTTTGCATTTTATTTCTGGAAATCTTTCCTGCAAAACAAATATAAATTATATTAATCTAAAACAAAAAAGTCTCTCGACACACATGACTAATAAGGAAAAATCATTGAAAAAATTGTGAAACCACGGTACATCAATAAAATGGCGTACTTGACCTCTTGGAGGTCTTATACAAGTGCATAGTTATCATTGATCGTGTTTCCATAAGTAAAGTTAGCAGAAAATTTAAAACTTTCTTAGCACATCATATGTTAGAACATTTTATCATATATATATAAAAAAAATCATCTTACATAGCTAAAGACTCTTGTCTCTTTTTGCCACCCTAAAATTAACATCATAAGAGTACATTAGAGACAAGACCCTTAAAACATAATACATAAGTAAACTTATACATAACTTTATAGTAAAGACATGACTTAGGAATCCTTGGACTTTAGGATACGTTTCCTTGTGCTTGGGAGTCGTTTATAAAGATCTTCATCATTCAATACATCCTTTAAGTATCCATAACCTAAATTTTTTGTAAAATGTAGAAACGAATGCAGTTAGTACAACAATGCACTAAGAATGCAGACCATGCACAAACATATATTTAAGAAGAAACTTTTTCTTGAAATCATACTTCATGCCTTTTTGAGAAAATCTTCGCATAACCTTTATACAATTGAATTTATATCATTCACATACTTAAATTAGATATATTCAACATCCAAATATCATATAAAATCACATATACAATTTAATCCATGTTCTTAATCACTTTATAGGAAACTTCTCACAATTTACAGTAAGCTCTTTCTCTTTATAGTGAACCTCTCCTTTTAAACTCATAAGCCTCCCAAGTAACCCTGTAGTGATACTTGGTGCAATACATCACCTAAATGTCACAAGGATAATCATACATTCACCTTACATAAGCCAACACACACCATCATTGAAATATAATACATCAAAGACATATTTAAGACAATACCATAATATTATTATAGTAAGCTACATCAACTTCCACATATACTAACTTAAGTTCACATAAATGCGTTATAAAACCTTAATCACAATCCTACTCTATGTCGACTAGTGCAATGTATATGTGAAAAACGCAATAATCTCTCACATACTTAGTAAACCTATCATAAGACCACAAGCCTTAACATTCGATTTCATACATCAACAAGTAAAGGAGGAAAACTTCTTTCATGTCAATACAAGACCTTCATAATCTAGTATTTAAGACAAACATAGTGTATATAACGATAAGACAACATCACATAAATACATTAGGACTAATACCATGCCCTTAATCACAAAAAGTAGACAGTTATTACAAAGTCATGCATAAAAAACTTATGCATAGACAGATGCTTTAGAACACTATCCTAGGACTTCCCTCGAGAGCCACTTGTGCAATGCATAATTGAAGTCCCACTCCCCCACCTACACTAAGAAACTACCCTTAGGTTATCCTTGTTAGAGTCCTTATTTTTATTCCATTGTCAATTTTACTTTAAGGAAACAATAACCTTAACCGACAATAACACCATGGGTGCTACATGTAATTTTTTTTTTAGAGACTTACACCAATAGATGGTTTTCTTACCTAGTCAAGGTATAACATTAACACATGCTAGCATACTATGTGAATTAATTTGCTAGATCATATGTGGAAAGTATATTTTTATGACACTAAGAAAAAGACATGACTCTTTACATGCTCATTAAAATTTGAGCCTCATCTCATGATAAACCATGGGTAAATCTTCCTCAAGGAAAGTCACCACCTCATGTGGAACCATTGGTTAATACTACTCCAAGGGGAGTCAAACCTTATGGAAACCCTACGTTGACTATTCCACCAAGGGAATTAAAAACTCTATGAGAAACTGATGGTGAACCTTCCTCCAAGGGAAGTAAACACCTCTCATTGTGATGTAACACGGTGCTAATTTAAGTTCCTTTTATTGAAAAGCCTTTATTACATTATATCATAAAACATAGGCCTAGGATATTTACTCCTCATATGCTTATAGAATATTCAAGTACCTATCTAGTTGTAGGTTACCCTTGAGAACACCTTCCAAGTGCCCCTTTATTGACTAGATCATCAAATATATGTGTGTGTACATATATTTGTGAAAACCTTTCACATAACACATTAGTGTGAGAAATGATCGTATATCAATGCATAAGTCTATAGGTATAACTGTATGAGCAATCCTTTCATATAAACACACAAATACACTATGGACATTCATACTTCATCATATCTTATACTAAACATCATAGCATATAAGTCGTATTCATAAAATGTTCACACAATCCTATGCATGTACATAGAAGACCAACCTACGAACTATTGTATCACGAAATACATGTGCAATGCATACACAAGGTTCCATACCCTTTCCCATACTAGTAAACCTATAAACTCATCCTAGTGAATGATACATCACAAAAAATCATAAGATATATAGCATAGCATTAGACTCATATAGTCATAACTTATAACATTTTGCAGTATGCTCTTGTCTTTATTAACCTATAACAACATTGCATAAAATATAACGTTTTAGTATATTATCATAGGAAGCAAGTTCAAATAAAATTAACATGACCATTTATATGTTCAAGAAATTTGCAACACAATATAGATCATAGCTATAATAGGAAGCTAGTCTAGGATTCACATATGGTAATCATCACCAATACACATTCATAAGTGGACCATACCACACAATTCCATACAAGGCTTCATTAACAATAATGTAGAGAATTAGAGAAGTAGAGCAATAGAGTAATTCTTACCAATCCTTTAGTTTTTGATCATCATTGACCAATACTAATATTTCATCAACAATTCAAGTATAGGTAAGTAGCTTAAATATAATTTATTACCACGAAAATCATGCATACGCGCTATATGATCATGCTATTTGCAAGTACAGTACATCACAAATTTACTAGAGAGTAGAGAGCCATAGATCATCAACAGATTTCACATGAATTGATTATCAATTATATGTCATAAATAATATCCATCTAGGGCAGTGGATAAAGAAATAATAATCAATTCTAACTCATGCTTCATTTACCCTATAATTGACATAAAATCTTGTACATAACATTATAAAAAATTAGACTAAAAGAATCTATAGCATTCCTTACCAAGACTCCTTTACTTTGATCATTAATGACTCTCACCCACAATTCATCAATAATATTAACACATGGAAGTTGTTAAAGAAATAAGAACCTAACCGAAATCGTACAAAAATTTCCATAAATTCTAGATTACACTGAGCATGCCACATTTGGAATCCATGGACGATTGAAGAAGGTAGGCTAATCAAACCTTGATCCACGTGAATCACTTATCTACAATTCATCAATAACATCCGAGTAAGGATGTCGATACAATTTACCCTACACATAAAAATCCCACATTCATGCATAATAGAGCCAAGGTTATAGTGATGCTCTATTTTAACAAAACATAGGAAGAAGAGATCAAGTCTTAAAGCATCAACTACACAGATCCAAAACACATAATTCATCATCACATTAATATATAGGAAGACTATATAATTAATTGGAATAAGCTAGAATCATTATTCAATCAACATCATTTCAAGATCACCAAGCCAATACTTAGGCTAAAACGATGTTTTGAACGGAGCATGGTTTAATCATTCAATAAGATTGAATTCCACGTTAAAATCAATAAATTATGATCAAATGTTGATTATTAGTACTTTGAAAATTTTTTGAGAAACAAACCATGGCTAGATTGAAGAAGAAGTGATTTGATCATGGAACTTCTTTGAAAAACGTTGAGAAGAACTCTTGAGATGGAAGATTAACTAGAGATGAAGGATCACCATACCTTAATGTAGGAGAAAAATTCTAAAACATTATGAATAATCAATGGGTATTCATGATCGAGGATGTTCTTTATCTTCCCCTTCAATGGAGGTTTCTAGAGAGAATTGGTTTTTGATGGAAAGTCTAATTTGCTTCAATTTTATTGGGAATGGGTTGATCACTTGTGTACACCCAAAAATAACCATATAAATCAAATAGGGTCAGGTTAGGAAATGGTGTTAGCTTCCCATTCACACCTTAAATGAGGCAGTCGCTAGGCAGACTGTTGCAGCCTGCACCGACGGCCACCATCGACGCCCAGTATGTCCATCGACGACCGTCTGTGGCTTCCATTGATTGGTTGGGCTGTTCTTTTGCTGATACATTGCTAGGATAAGTGTTTATCGATGAATTCAACACCATACGTCATTTGCTTCATTCAATTGACACTTCCAAGGCACTGACTCGATGACATTTTGGTCCTCATTTGAAGGCCCTCTGCGGGGCCCTTGGGAAGCAGACATTTTAACGTGAATATACACGTTAACATTTTGAATACCTTCCATGAATGTTTTACCCGAAATGAACATGTAAAATACATTCAAACATGCCAGGCAAACATCAGATACACATGCACATCTCAAGGGTAACTTACGAACGTCTTGAGCGTTCTTTAACGTTTCACCTCCAAATCCCATGAAACTCATTGAACTTTCTATAAAAATAATTTTTAATCATATATTGAACTCATAATCTCATTACACACACACACACAAGTACATAAAAACACATAAGGAACTTAGGTAACTTGTCGTCAAACGTATTGATCGTCCCTTCACGTTTGACTTCCAAATGACTTAAAATCACCCAAGAATACTTTAAAACACTACATGTAAAAAATATAATATAAATAAGTGAAGCTCTAGACACACTAACTCAATTTGGGTGTCTTACAATATCCCCCACTTGGGAACATTTGTCCTCGAACGACACTTAGAACACTTTAATTACAACAAAGACTTCGATGAATCATAGAGTAGATCACAACATGCATAACATAATCATATATAATTAAATACACCAAACTTACCAGGAACACAACTTCAAACAATTTAGTGCTCAATGCAACACAAGCAAGCAAAATGTTTATTTAGTCACTCTTTAATACATGAAATAGGTAAATCTTGTCAGCTTCATAGGAAGAACATCCTTCTACTAATCATAACATGGCATTCACATTTCAATTCATTAATATATCATCATGCAACAACCTTTAAGTCACACATAGGTTAATTCCAACAATAACTCAGGAACAAGTAGGCACTCATACTTCTATGCACATAGACTTGAGTAAGATAGGTTGATAAGGATCTTTATTAGTTAGACGTAGTGACATGATGTCATACTAAACTATACCATATTTGGTTGTGTCTATTGAGGAATGTCCTTCTTAACACACTTACATGTCTCATGAGTTGATACTGAAGCAAATGCACAAAGGTCATCATTAACGTAATATGAGAATTTCTCAACTTTTAATCATGGCATGCTCAAACATCCTTCCTAGTGAAGATAAAATGGTAAATTACACCACGCACATCGCAACAATAGTATGTCAATTAACAAAATCTAAATTTATAACTTATCACTAGCCTTAGTAAACGTGCATCGTTTAGGAAATTTTTTACAATTCATTGGTAAACACAAGAATAATAGCTAGACATGCCTTCACTTTTCAAAAAAGAACCTACAATCAGGCTTTCAAAACCATAAAAGTCCCATAACATTAAAGAGACACATCATTTTCATTTTAAGGAGACTCAAAACTTTAATTATAAGGCTAAACCTTACACTTTAAGAGTGACTTTAGACATGTTTCTTACCTTATGTCATTAAGTTAGATGCACATTTAGAATATCAAGATGCACAATAAACATGAGGAAACCATAAATTTAATCATTTTTTCTTTTCTAGTACTAGAGGATTTTCAAAATATCGTTAAGGTAGTGGCAATGAATACATAGCAATATAAAGAGTTTATGCAATTTATACTTGAAATAAGACTCCTATCATGAACAATATTACTAAGAATTCATTAATTACAAGGTCAAGTACAAAGAATAATACAAGGAAATATATCTTCAATCTTACTACTCTCATCACCGTCCCCCACTGATGTTAAACCCAACTAAGAGCAACTTAACCCAACCTCAAGATGATCATAACTTATCGACCTCAATTTTCATTACTTAAAAGTGATTACCACTATATAATGAAATATAGTAAGTAAACATAGGAACACCAAGGAATTCCTAACCTTATCATCTTAGGAAAATTATCCCTCAAGATAGGTTATAATACTCAACTATACAAGTTCTTCAACAACACAATAGACACCACGGTGATGCAACATTAGGGAAAATAATAGAGGAGACTTATCCATAAGGCCTCTTTCTTTTCTTTAAAAATTCGAGTAAGGTAAACTTATAGGTAAATGAAACCCACATCATCACTCTACAAGGACAATCATGCTACCCGTACTTCATAGACCAAGCCTATACAAAAGACTCCAATCCATTTAAAGCAATTATGAAGGTTCATACATATTACAAATCAATTATGAAGGTTCATACATATAACTAAAGACAATATATGAACCATTTAAACATATACTTAGGGAAACATGCTTTAATTGGTGATCACTAAGAATTTCATGTTCAAATCATAACATTAGGCTACCATCATGCAAAACTATACTGGAATACACTATTCCAAAATATAATCATTTTTAACCATAGCAACTTGTCACATCCCGAAAGCACACTCTAGAAGTTAGGGTCAATCTCGAATTGCAACCGTCATACTTGACCTCTCTGAGGTCTTGTACAAGCAAATTCCATAACGTTCCTCGCCTATACTTAATGAAAAGTAGTGCGAATTAAAGTTTTCACAAAACATTAGAAATATCTTTAATAACATCTTTCAATAGAAATCATCAGAAATACTATATATCAATCTCATAAAACTTAAGACAAGAAAATACTTTGGGACACGACCCATACTTTATGCACATAAGAAACACTTAGTCTATTACAATACTTCAATAAGAAAAATAAAAGGCATCTATGACGTTGAATCAAGTGAGGACATAGTTCAACTTCACTTGAATTATGCTATGATCAAAGTCTTGCTTCCCAAATTGTCCTCACCTACTAAAAACTATAGAGATAGATAAAAGCATGGATTAGTACAAACAATTGTAAAAAGTATGGCATTAAGAATAATTATGAAAAATGGATATTATTAGAAATATTCATATTTTCATTTAAATATCATAACATTATCATAAGAATAACTTTTAACACCTTAAAAACACATAAGATAAAAATTAAGAGATTTAACACATTTTTTAGGTAACTTTACATTAACCTCAAATCAATGTACTGTGAATTACTTCACCGTAACAGTGAAATGCCTTCCATTCCCCTTTAACACTTTCTAGCATGTAATTATCCCACTAAAAGCTATCCTAAGAGTCACTTAATAAAAAAATTAGAGTATGCCTATGAACATTCTCAAAACATGCCTAAATGATCCTCAAGACTACTTATAATGAGACACATACACACTTGTAAGACACCATACACATGAAGATGAGATCCTTGTAGAAAAGGTCATTCTATGTCTTAGTTGAGCGAGTTGTGAAGTGACCACCCATATAATTTCTTAACCACAAACTTAAGAGATCCTGTAGACTGCCTATGATAGAAATAATTCTTACTTAACACAACAAAAGATAGATAATATGACATTCTCTTATCAAAGGCTATCAAAAGACTTACGTAAGTAAATCAAGAAGATAACATCCATGATTGAACTCTTCAAGATTAACTTAATAATCTTTAAGACAACCTATTTTTATGTCATGTCTACATATTCAGCTATTTTCTCTAACTAGAGTCATTCTTAAGACTCATCTAGGTAAGATATGAAGTGACCATTCCTACGCACCCTTCACACCTTAATTTGAAAACCCTTAACTACTCAAGATAGGTACTTATTCATTTAACATACTTTCATAATATAAGTCATTACATTCATTAGTTTATTTAAGACACATTAAACACATAAAACCTTCAAAGCGTATCGTGCAACATCTAGATAGCGTCTAATATCAACACCTAAACTTCATAGAACTTTTTTAATGCTAGTAGGTATCCGATATGATCAGAATAGGAAATAAGTGACATAGACCATGATAGATATACATCGAATCTGGAGTTCTATCCTACTCCGATGAGGGTGTTCTAATTTCCAATAGTAGAACTTAGATACATCCCATGAATGCTCATAGCTAAGAAATATGAATGGAGTGCATTGCAATCTAGTCTCATTCTTTAACCAGAATTACTTCCCTTACCGTACTCACCCAGTGCTAGAAATTGTTCTCATAGAGTAATTTACATTAAAGGTTCATATAAAGGGGTTTCATATAATGTTCATAATCCAATCACATTTACCCTACCAAAAAAGTCCTCTAGGATTACCTTATAATGGCAACAAAAAACTCATCATGACTTTCCTAAGGATTGAAATGATGTCGTTCCATCATATAAACCTTAACTCTTTCATTCCATACTTGAAGGATACCATTACGACTCTTGATTTTAACATTTATAACCTTACCACTATGTTTAAGGTTTCACATACAGAACATTCTTAACATTATTTAAGGTCTGAAATAATTCATACACACAATACTAATACGCTTTAGCTTCCTAAGTCAACACGTCACATATTCACATTCATACATGCATCAAGTAAGGGACACAAGTAAACCAATACAAGACACAACATACTTCACCTTAACACACATTTTATGTAATTCTAGGAGCACATAGATATAACCAATATCATAATTAAGTCATCCTATAAACTATCATATCATAATAAATATTACCATCATTGACTCATATAGTCAAGTAAGAATAACCAAGGATCAACCGTAAGACTATACGCACAAAGCCATAGTCATAGTCGAACATGGTCACCTAAAATTACATCAGTAGAAGAACACATATACTTTCACTTTACTTATCATGTAGGTATATATTATCATAATTCAAATAATTAACTACATAAATAACACATTTACTTCAAGTAGTTGCCGTAGAGGACATGATCATCTAATACATAAAGTAACGCCGACAAGGTTACAACAATTGAAAGTAAAGCAGAAAACACCCCCACCATAAGTGGACCATACCAATCACAATATAATTGAAGTCTAATGAAAATAAAATAAAAGGAACTACTGCAGCGTACGACCACAACATCCTCAACACCTCAATCTGATGCTAAATCACCCAATTCAATATCATAAGGGCCTTACAATGGCCATGAACACCAATTCAATGCATAAACCATAATATTCAATAAAAATATGTTAATTCAAAATAGATTTATCAATATAATACAGTCCATACATCAATTGAATACAAATTTTACATCATTAAATAACCCATAGAAAACTATACTAGAATTCATAAAGATAGTGTTATGATTAAGTAACCCTTAAAGTAGTCAAAAACTAGGGTTTATCATCTAGTTCATAAAAATTCAATAAATATTCAATGCGTATAAACCTTTACTTCAAGAACCCATGCATAGATCATTAAATTAAAAATTTCATCTTTGCAAACATTAGAAATCATCACTGGCAGTTGGGCTCCTTGATAAATAGAGTATCAAGGATCAAAAATCAAACATCAATGAAGATAATTAATTAATTTGATGAAGAATATCCACTCAATTATCAAATCCAATCCTTTCATTGAGTTTTGGCTTCAATAGAGTTCTCGGGAATTTCTAAGGGAGTTGGGGTTTTGATTTTAAAGAATGTAATATTCTAAGTGTTTTAGGCTTATGAATACATTTAAAATACCCAAAATAAACTTTAGGAACCTTCTTTTCCCTTAATTGGACATGGGATGAATTTAAAACTTCACCCCTAAACTTCGCAGTGACTGCACATAGGGAGAGTTCTTAAAGATTAAGGACCAGCGACGGCCCGTCCTTTGGCCAATGGACCATCCTTCTAGTATGTTCTACGAAAATGAGGCTGCTCTTTGGAATATATAATCCAGATAATAAGTTTAAATTTAAGATACACCACCAACGGGGCGTCGAGTGACTCACTGGGCATCAATTGGCATCCGTTGGTGGCCTATCTTGTGCAGTTTTGTGCACCAGCTTGGGTCCTTCCTCAAGGACCCTTGATGGATCCTTGGGGATATTTGACTTGAATTTTACAAATAAAACATATTTTTACATATATTTATCACCTCTCACATAGATTTCACCCAAAACGAATACGTAAAACTCGACGAAACACTCATAGACACACAAAGGTCGTATCAAGGTAAAACTTTCGAACGTCATGGACGTTCTTGGATTTTTGACCTCCAAACTTTACAAAATATGACAAACATGTCATATATACACCATAGTAACTCATTTAAGGAGCTTATAACCTCATGAATCACACATAAACACATATAACCATATATGAGGCACATAGGTCACTTAGTTGTAGAATGTCTTAATCATTCCTTGACGTTTCACTTCAAAATCATCTAAACTCTTAAATACTGACACAATACCACATTATAGACAATTTTAGTAATTTATAAAATCATGATAAAAATGTTAGTATCTAGTTCACCTAAGTCATTTTCGTGATCTTATAATCTCCCCCACTTGGACAACATTCGTGCTCGAATGACACTTTCCACTCTCCAAACACTTCCAAGGATAGAGATTCAATTAGAAACTCATTAACATACCATATATTACTTTATAAAATTCAAAAACCTAAGAGAATATCAATTTCATATAATCAAGATATTCAAAAAACAACAAGAAACTAGTAGACATTATGTAACTCACTATGCCATAAAACTCACATTCTTCATTCAAATAGAAAAACCTCATTTTTTTTCAATGTCATAGTCATTTACATCATATCTAACAACATTGAAACAATTTTAGACCATAGAATGAACTACTTAAATTTTGCAAAATTTAACAGTTAGCAGGCAATGCATTACAAGGAATTGAGCACATTTTCAAAAAAATCCAACTTTTAGGAAATTCATTTTAGAAACTTGCTAATATGCAAAGTAACACCATAAAAACTCATGTTACAACATCATGATAACTTCATAATACGCACAATTCAAGGAACGAATGAAATTCAATTTCACCAAGACCCCTAAACACAATGAAGAAGCAACATACTTCTATGACTTTCACCTCTCAAGCTTGAATTTAATAGAAAAGATGAAACCTCAATAAAACTCACCATACCCCCTCCCCCATTTAGAAGGAACTCATAATACTAAAGAAACATAAGAACTTACCATCATTCCGTATCCTCATCTAGCATTGATTCTTTAGTCGAGGTGCATAAAAAATGCTTGTTAATTGGAGCATCAATTTTTGGAATATTAGGACAAACTTGCTTACCCTCTCTTCCTCTAGAAGCAATGTTAGGATAATCGCTCACCTTGTGTCCTTCCTTACAAAAACCAAAGAAACTTCCTATACCCCTTACGCATTCCCCATAGTGCCTCTTTGCACAAGTGATGCACGTAGGTTTACTAATTTTAGAACCACCTCCATTGTCCAATTTCACCTTAGACGTCCTAGGTTCTTCTAGAGTTTGAGGTTTCTTCTAAAACCTAGATTGATCTTGATCATTTGAACAACTCCTTTTAATGTTTCTTTTCAATCCTTCCATGTTTAGAATTTTCAATTAATTGGGATCCACCATGTGTCTAGCTAGGGTCATATCATCATGTAGCATCATCCTACCACATTCTTCCCTCACTAGTTTGGCAACACCCATCACGAAGTTGACTCATTTTATCACTTTGATTAGATACAAGGGATGGGGAATATCTAAATAACATTTAGAATATCAAAGAGTATTCCTCAACACTCATATTTCCTTGCTTTAGATTAAAAAACTTCTCTACCTTAACTTTCCTCCTCTCACAGGGAAACTATATTCGAAGAAAAGTTTCCTATAATTCTCCCACTCAATAGTACCCAAATCCACCATCATATTATCCTTCCATTGAGTGTACTATATTTGAGAAACATCCCTAAATTGGTACGAAGCTAGCTCCTCCTTCTTTTTAGAAGTAACCCCCATAGCACTCAAAAGAATGTACACACAACTAAGACACTCTTTGGATCATCTCCTACCTTAGAACCAAAAAACATAGGAGGATTCATACTCAGAGAGTCTCTCAACCTAGACATCATAGTGCTCTCCAAAACATTCACCCTAGGCATCATACTCAAATTCGCTTAAGTAGTCATGGCTCAGGATAAAGCAAGCAAAGCTCTCTAATATCTCTATTTCTCAACTCTGGGAGATCCACCTGAACATCATTACCTCCACACATAATAGGGAATTGATCATCTTGATAATCATGAGGACCTTGATCCTCTTGAGGAACTAGCTCAACTTGAGGAGGAATCTCCTCATGCACATAATTCTCCTTAACACTGCTAGCCGGTGTCCTCCTCGTATTCATCTTCATAGAAACACAAGAACAACCATAAAAAAAGAGTACTCATAACTTTTACAATACAACACCACATAGGAGTAGAAAACAAGAGAAACCTTATCATCCTATAGCCTCTCAACCATAAATGATTCGCGACACACCAATGGTCAAGACTCTACTAGACGTGACTTGATGAGACTTTTTGAATCCTAAAACTACTTTCATAGCCTATGCTTTGATACCAAGCTTTCATATCCCGAAACCACACCCTAGAAGTTAGGGTCAATCTCGGATTGCAACCAGCGTACTTGACCTCTCGGAGGTCTTATACAACCCTTTTTTTATCGTTCATCACATATGTATTATGAAAAGTGATGCGGAAGTAAAACTTTTCACAAAACGTTAGAAATATCTTTAATTGAATCTTTCATTAAAAATCATAAGAAATACTAAGTCTCAAAATCATCAATCTTAAGACACGAGAATACTTCGGGACAGGACCCGTACTATACGAATATAAGAAATACTTAGTCTATTACAATACTTCAATAAGAAACATAAAAACATTTATGCCCTTGAATCAAATGAGGACAGACTTCAACTTCACTTGAATGATGCTACAATCCAGTCATGCTTCCCAATTGCTCCTCACCAACCAACAACTATAGAGATAGATAAAAGCATGGATTTGTTCAACCAAATGTACTAAGTATGACAGAATCCATAAAATCATTACAATAGACATTTATTGGAAATATGCATCTTTTCATTTAACTATGGTAATATAATCATGAGAATATTTAACACCTCAGAAACACATAGGATAACATTTAAGGAATTTAACACATTTTTAAGATCACTTTACAGTAACCTTAATTTACTGTATAGTGAAGTGCCTTCCTTTCCCCTTTGACACATCCGAGTATGTAATTATCCCACTAAAAGCTATCCAAAGACTCACATAAGCAACAGAAAGAGAGACCGGTCATATGCCCTATAGAAGCATGCCTAAATATCCTCAATACTATTGATAATGGACACATAGAGACTTATAAACACCATACACATGCACATGAGATCTTTCATCCAGTGGTTATTCTAAGTCTCACTTGAGTGAGTTGTGAAGTGATCTCTTATACAATCCCTTACCCTCACACTTAAGAGATCCTATAGACTACCTATGATAGAATAATTCTCACTTAACACAACAGTATATCGATAATATGACATTCTCTTACCAAAGGCTATCAAAATATTTATTTAAGTAAATCATGAAAATAACATCTATGATTGACCTCTTCAAGATTACCTAAATAATCATTAAGACTACCTAAGTTTAGATCATGTATACACATTCTACCATTTTCCTTAAGTAAAATCATTCTTAATATTCATGTAGCTAAGATACGAATTGACCCTTCCTAAGACTCCTTCGCACCTTAACTAGACAACCCTTAACTACTCTGGGTAAGTACTTATTCATTTAACATACTTTTTTTTAACATAGTTCATTACATTAATTAGGTCATTTAAGATTCATTCATCACATAAAGGAAATTCTAGTAAAGGTCTTTGACAAGAGCAAGGGACTCTAATTAACACCTTCAAAGCCTTTTGTGCAATGTCTAGATAGCGTCCAGTTCCACCACCTAAACCTCGTAGAACTTATCTAACGATAATAGGTATCCCATATCATTAAAATAGGCAATAATCGATATAGACCATGATATCAAGACATGGAAGCCGTAGTTCTATCATACTCCTATTAGGGTGTTCTACTTGCCCATGGTAGAAATTACAAACATCCCATATAGACACATGCTAAAGGAATATGAATGGTATGGTTTGTAATTTATTCTCATTCTTTTACTAGAAATACATCCCTTACTGTACTCACTTTGTGATAGCCTTCGTTCTCATAGAGTAATTTACATTAGAGGTTCATATAAAGGGGTTCCATTTAAGGTCATAACCCAATCACATTTATCCTTCCAAAGAGGTCCTGTAGGGATACCGTACAATGGTGACAAGAAACTCATAATCACTTTCACAAGGACTGATATGATGTTATTCCAGCCAATAAACCTTAAGCCTATAATTCCATTACTTGAAGGATACCATTACGAATTTTTCTTTCAAAATTCATAACCTTACCACTATGTTAAAGGTTCAACATAAACAAAACTTTTTACATCATTTATGCTATCATGTCCTTCATACATACAAGACGAAGAGTCTTTGTCATCCTAAGGGCCAAGACATCACATATTTACATTCATACATGTATTAAGTAATGGACACAAGTCATCCACGACAAGACACAACATATTTCAACTTAATACATATGAAATGTCATTCTAGAAGAACATAGAAATAGCCATTATCATCTTTAATTTAACGTATAAACTTTCATTTAATAATCAACATGGCCATCATAGACACATATAGTCAAGTATGAATTACCAATCATCAATCCAAAGACGATACACAAAAACAAATAATCATAGTCTAACATGATAACCTAAATAAAAACAATAAAAGAACACATATACTTTCACATTACTTATCATGTTGGAAGATATTAGCATACTTGACATAATCGACTACACAAATAACCACATTACTTCAAGTAGTTGCCGACATGTCCATGATCATCATAATACATAATGTAACACCGACAAGGACACATCAATTGCAACTAAAGCAGATAACGCCGCAACCATAAGTGGACCACACAATTCACAATATAATTTAGGTATAATTAATATAAAATAAATGAAACTAGGGCAGCTTACCGCCACTCCATCCTTATTACCTCAATCTGATGTTAAATCACCCAATTCAATATTATAATGGCCTTACCAATGGCCATGAACATCAGTTCAATGCACAAATCATGATACTCAATGAAAATAGGTTAACTAAACATAGATTTATCAATCTAATACAACCTATACATAAGTTGAATAAAAATTTTACATTATTGGATAGACCATAAAAAACTACACTAGAATTCATAAATATTAAGTTAATATCAAGTAACTCATAAAGTAGTCAAAAACAAGGTTTCATCAATAATATGGTTTAATAGGTTAATTGAGTTAAAATAATATAATTTATAACAATTCAATCCATATTAAATGCTTAAAATCCTTTAATGCAAGAACCCATGCATAGTTCATGAAATTTGACAATTCTTCTTTGGAAACTTCAGAAAACATTTTTTAAAGTTGTGCTCCTTCATGAATAAACTTTCAAGAATAAAAAAAATACCTCAATGAATCTTATTCTTCAATCTGATGAGTAGTCTCCACAAAAGTCTCCGATCCAAGCCCTTCCTTGTGTTTTTGACTACAATGGAGTTAAGGGAATTTCAAAGGGAGTTTGGATTTTGATTTTGAAGAATAAAATCATTTTGTGTTTTAGGATTATAAACACATTTAAAATACACAAAAGACCCGTTAGGAACCTAAATTTCTCTTAATTGGACGTGGAGTGAATTTACAACTTCACCCCTCAACTTAACAGTGATTGCATGAAGGGACAGTCATAACTGATGAAGGACCATCGACAGCCTGTCGTTTGACCAACGGACTGTCCTCCTAATCCATGGTCTAGGAATGAGGCTTGTCTTTAGTCTCTCCTCTGCAAAGACTATGTTTAAAATGATGATATGCCAACATCGCGGCGTCTAGTGACCCACTGTATGTCGATTGCTAACCGTGTATGGGCTTTCTTAGGATGTGTTTGGCACCAACTTGGGTCCTTCCACAAGGACCCTTAAAAGGTCCTTGGGGATATTTTCCCTGATGTTTCCAACCCAAACATGGTATTACATGATTTTAGAATCTCTCACATGAATTTTACCCAATACAAACACGTAAAATTCGACAAAACACGCTTAGACACACAAGGTTGTTTCAAGGAAAAACATTCGAACATCATGGACGTTCTTGGAAGTTTGACATCCAAACTTAATCAAAGTTGACACACTGACTATATACACCATAATAACTCATTTTTAGGACCTTATAACCCCATGAATAACACATAAAAACATAAAACCACATATGAGGCATATAGGTGACTTAGTCGTCGAACGCCTTAGTCTTCCGTTCACGTTTAATTTACAAATCACCAAACTATTAGACACTTCCTCAATATCACATTATAGATAATTATAGGACCTTATACCATCATGATAACCATGTTAGGATCTCTTTCACCTAAGTCATTTTTAGGATCATACACAACTTCTAACATGCATTAACCATATCATGACATATAGTTCTCAACATAACATGTAATTCACATAGGTCTCATATATATATATATATATATATATATATATATATATAGCCACCAAGGACATTATATCAACATAGCATATAACTTCTCATATTTATCATACATAGAAATAAATGGCATCACATAATCAAAGCATGGAAAAATTTTCCTTTACACATGCTCATGAAACCATAAAACCAAGTTAAGCATCAAAACTCACCTTTTTTCCCTCAAGAATAGGGATAGCATCTCATTTAAGCAATCCAATCTAAAATTCCACCGGACAAGAAAACATAACTAAGAGATCTTACAGCTGTTAAGTTCTATGGCAAGACATGAGATTAGTGTAAAAGGGAAACTCTATTGTCCTAGAGGTTGTCGCTCATATATGAAGCTCTTCCCCATTCAAGACATTCTTTAAGAATCCTTAAACTACACTTTGTGTAAAAAGTATAGAAGTATGAAGTTAAGTACAAGAATTCACTAAGTATGGCAACCATGGAAAAACATGTATTTAAAAGGGATATTTTCTTGAAAAAATACTTCATACCGTCTTGAGAAGATCTTTATATAACCTTTATACAATAGAATTTATATTACTCACATACCTCATATAGACTTCTTCAAAGGAAAAACATCATATAAAATCACACAAAGAATTTAAGTCCTATTTCAGGTCACTTTACAGTAAGCTTTTCCTCTTCATAGTGAACCTCTCTTTTTAAACTCATTAGCCTCCAAAATAACCTTGTAGTGACACCTGCTGCAATGCACCACCTTAAGGTTACAAAAAAAAAAGATACATTCAACTTACATAAGCCAACACATGCCATCACAGAAGTATAATAGATCAAAGATTCATTTAAGTCAATACATTAAGAATATTAGAGTAAGCTACATCAACTTGCACGTATACTAACTTTGTCACATCCAGGGAGATTCCCCTAGAAGTAACATGGTGTACCACAGTAGTACATTTATTTGTAATTGAGAATTTTTCATAGTACATCATATGCTAGAAACCTCATTTTATATATATATATATATATATATATATATATATATATATAAGTTATAATACATATTTAGACCTTAAGAGTACATTATGGACTCGACCCTTACAACATAATACATAAATATAATATTACAGAACTTTACAGAAAACTAAAAATAAGGATATCCTTAGACTTAATAGTTACTTTCCTTGAGCTTGATCTAATATCAACCTCCTTAAATTCAAAGATATCCTTTAGGCATCCATAACCTACTCTTTGTGTAAAAAGTGGAGAAGAATGAGATTACTAAAAGAATGAACTAAGTATGGCAACCATATAAAAACATCTAATCAAAAGGGACATTTTCATGAAATCATACTTCAAGCCTTTTTTAGAAAATCTTCACAAAACCTTATGACAATTGCATTTATATCATTCTCATACTTCGTATAGACATATCCAAAGGATAAACATCATAGAAAATCACATAAAGAATTTAAGTCATTTTTGTTGTAACTTTACGTTGTGCCTTTTTTACATTAGCTGATCTATCTTTTCTTTTACTCGTTAACCTCTCAAGTAACCCTCTAGTGATACTTGATGCAATGTATCACCTTACGCCATAAAGAAATCATAGATACAACCTACAGAAGTCATCACATATCATCATAGAACTATAACACATGATAGACCCATTTAAGTCAAGACCTTTAAAATATCACAGTAAGCTACATCCATTGACACATATATTTGCTTCACTTCACATCAATGCATTATAAGACCTTACTCATAATCCTTCTCTAAGTCTACTAGTGCAATGTATGTGTAAATTCTCATATCCTTAGACATACTTAGTAAACATATCATTAGAACACAAGCTTTAATATTCTATTTCAAACATCAACAAGCAAGCAAAGACAACTCCATTAACCTCAATGCAAGGCCTTTATCATATAGTAACTAAGATACACATAGTGCATCTACGATTATAATAAGAACACATCACATAGAGTCATGTTATGCACATCATTATGAATAATAGATAAATAATATCGTGCCATGCATAAAGACATAATAATAATCATACACCTTACAACACCTTCCTAGAACTTCCTAAGGAGATACTTGTGCAATGTCCATATGGGTTCATTACTTCGACCTATTCTACATAACCTCCCTTATGTCATCCTAGTTAGGGTCTTAGTCATTTACTTCCAGTGTCCATTATACTTTAATGAAACTACTATGGGTGCTAAGCATGGAATTTGGTGTTGTGGAGCCTTAAACTAATGGAACGTGCTCTTACCTAGCCAAGGTAGAACAGTAAAACATGCTAGTATTTTACTTGATATCACATTGTTAGATCCTCTGTGTCAAGCATAGTTTATTGAACTCGGGGGCATCATGGAAGCATCTCTCGACACCCTTTTTTGGGTCATGAGACTATCTACCCCGATAGAACTGTTAGAGGATCCTACCTTCCCTCCTTGGGAATGTGTCACAAGTTCATTCGGTGCTAAGCTATGTTCCCTTTATTGAACAACCATTATTATATTGTTTTATATAATATATTCTAAGGAGATTTACTCATTATATGCTTAGATCATAGGTCATAGATGAGTGTTCGTCAACCTAAATCATGTGAGAAACCCTTTCACATGGGAATAACATCTATCATTAGCACTATCTAGTTTAGGATACACATGAGCACACTCTTCAAGGCTCCTATATTGTCTAGATCATTATACATGTGTGTGTATACATACAAGTGAGTAAACCTTTCACATAACAGATTAAGGTCACACATGTTCATACATTCATATTCATGTACATAGAAACCAAAACTAGAAACTAAATCAAGGCACACATGTGCAATGCATAGACAAAGTCCCATACCCTTGTCCATAGTAGTAAACCTATGAAGTCATCTTAGTTAAAGAAACACATATCATACTTTCATTGACATTATCTTAACAGTATTTGGTTATCATTGACCATTACTATTCTTTAATCGATAATTCAAGTATAGGATCGTAGCTAAAGTACCATAATCATAAAAGAAACCATGTACAAGTCACTACAAGATAATATTACAATCTAATACAATGAATCACATATATACAGAAAGTAGAAAACATATATCCTTAACCCAATTCGCTTGTGTTAATCATGAAAAACAATTTATCAACTGTAAACATGTAGGGAAGTAGCTAAATATGTCATTACAACAAAAAAATCATTCTTCATCTACCATAACATTTAGATCATGTCATATACATTACAACATTCACTTTATAAGCTAGAAGAATCTAAACCAATCTTTACCAATTCCATTTTTATCTATTCATAAAAGATAAATTGTACCTAATTAGTACTACATTATACATAAAGGTAGTATCAAAAGGACAATTAACCATGATAGAGTCACAAGACAACCCATCTAACTTCAAGATCACAAGTTACCACTTGATAGACTAGAAGAACCTATATAAATTCATATAAGCATTATTTAATTTGATGATCAAGGATTTATACTTACAACTAAATCATAATATTAACCCAAAACAGTAGCTAGACTACTCTCAATATAATCAAATTCAACTTATATACAATTAAGGATCAAATCATGCAGTAAACACATAGAACATAAAATAGTAATGTTCAATTCTTCATACATTGATTCACATTTATTATTCATCATTAATTAGCCATAAATAAACTAAAATCATAGTTATATGAAAAACTCAACGTAAGAGAATCATAATTAAACCATTAATAGGCCACGTTCCCAATGCCCATGCAAGTCTAAATAAATTTTTGGAAGGGTGGGTTCATAATGCAATTAATTAAATTTCACATTAAAACCACCATATTAACATAAATTCGTCATGATTAATCCATTGAAAACTTTTTTAGAAAGAACCCATGACAAGATTCAAGAAGAAGAGATTTGATCATGAAACTTTTGTTGAAAACATTGAGATTAACTTTCAACGTGAAAGGTTACTTAAAGATAATGTAGAGATACTTGAAAAGTCAAGTACATTCCATTAAAGTTACACAAAAAATTAACACATAAAATATGTCAAAACATAATAGGCCCCATGGAGACATACTTGAACACCTCAAGGGCTAACTTTCTAACGTGTTAGAAGTTCTTGGACATTTGACCTTCAAACTTCTTGAAACTCGATATACTGCCTATAAACATCATAAAAACTCAATGTAAGACTTAATATTCTCATGACACACATAATCATATAAAAACACGTAAGTCCTACTCAGGGGACTAGTGGTCGAATGTTTTGGTCATCCCTTTACATTTGACCTCCAATAACCTCAAACTTTACACTGCCTCTAAACCATATTAGAAGTCATTTTAGTGCCTTAGAATTTTATGAATAACATGTTATGTTAGATAAACCCTAACTCATTTTATGGGTCACACAAACTTCTTTTCACATCAATGGATTATAAGACCTTACTCCCAATTGTAATCTCTAAGTCGACTAGTGTAATGTATATGTGAAGCCCAATAACCCCACACATACGTATTAAACTTATAATAATACCAAATGACTTAACATTCTATTCATACACAAACATGTAAGTGAAGAAAACTTCAATTATATCAATATAAGACCTTCATCATATAGTCATTAAGACCAACATAGTGTATATAAGGACAAGACCATATCACATAAATTAATTAGGACTCATATTATGGACTTTATCACAAAAAGTAGACAATAACTACAAACACATGCATAAGGAATATATACATAGACATATGCGTTAGAACACCTTCTTGATACTCAAGAGCCACTTGTGCAATGCAAAGTTGAAGTCCCATGCCCCCACCTACACTAAGAAACTACCCTTATGTTATCCTAGTTAGACTCCTTACTTTACTTCCATTGTCCATTTTACTTTAGGGAAATTATATCCTTAACCGACAATAAGACCAGGGGTACTACATGGAATTTGGTGTTGTATAACATTACACAAATGGAAGGTGTTACCTAGCCAATGTATAACATTATGACATGCAAACATACTAAGTGAATTCATTTGCTAGACCCTATGTTCCAAAAATAGTTTATGGAATAAGAGATATACATGTCCCTCTACATGCACATTAGCATTGGATCTTATCTAATGAGAAACCATGGGTGAATCTTCGTCAAGGAAAGTCAACACCTAATGTGGAACCATAGGGGTGAATATTCCTCCAAGGGAAGTCAAACATTATTGAAAACCAATGGTCAACAATCTTCCGAGGGAAGTCAACACTCTATGAGAAACTGATAGATAATCTTCCTCCAAGGGAAGCCAAAACATGTCATTGTGATGTTCAGTCGGTGCTAACATAAGTTCCCTTTATTGATAAGTCTTTATTAAATAATTTAATAAAATGTTGTCGTAGAATATTTACTCCTCATATGCTTATAGCATAATCAAGCACCTATGTACATTTAGGTTAACTTGAGAACACCTTTAAAGTTCCCCCTTATTGAATAGATCATCATACGTGTGTGTGTGTATATACTATATGTGATCAAGCCTTTCAAATAACACATAAATGTCACACATATTCATATACACTACAACATTTTATGTCTACAACCACCCTAGACTTTAGGCAACACGTAAGAAGATGCGCTAAATAAGCGTTGCCAAAAGGCAAAAATGCCACACTTCTGCAGCTACGCTTAAAAGTGTTTCCTTAGAATATTCACTTTTAAAAACATCCTTAAAGACAAAAAGACCACGCTTTTCAGCTACGCTTAAAAGTGTGTCCTTAGTAGCAACACTTTCAAGTGTAGCCTTAAAGGTAAAAAGACCATGCTTTTTATCTATGCTTAAAAGTGTGGCCTTAGCATCAACACTTTCAAGCGTAGCCAAATAGAAAAAAAGGCCACACATTGCAGCTACGCTTAAAAGTGTTACCTTAATAGCTAAACCTTTAAGCATGGCCTTTGATACCATATTGCCCACAATAACGAAGTGTTGCTTCTTATTTCTAATATATGACAACACTCTGAAGAGTAGTCTTTGACCATAAGCGTACACAATTTATATGCCACAATTTCTAATTAAAATACACCAAAATTGTTTTTCTATAAATAATATAAAGTATTAAATTTAAATTTTTTAAAAAGACACTTTAACTTTGCGAGTGTCCTATTACCCCACGAAACTTTCTAAATCTAAAATAAATATACCATTTTGATGAATTTTAACACCACTCGGGTTGTTCACATCATTTGCGCACGTGAAGCACTGTTCATATCACTTCTGACCAATGTAAAATTGCCATCTGGCACTTTCAATTTGCCTTATTGAAAAAATATATAAACTGATGTATTAACTATTTGTTTTAACATTATTAAAATATTTTTTAATTTTTCAAATATTTTTTCTCATCTTCCGTACCATCATTAGCTTAACCGTATTTCTTGAGCATCCATGTCTTTCTTCATTTCTTTTTCTCTTTTTTGTTTTTGGCATTTTTTTAAAACTAATGTTATTGAGTTTATTTTTTTTAAAAAAAAAAAAATTATTTTAGTGATTTTTTGTCTCTTAAAAATCAAGATTGAGATCTGATAGTAGTTAAACTATGAAAAATTCTATTTGGAACTAAGAGTTGGAGTAGATGGTGATTTAGATGTCAGATTTTTAGTTGGTAATATTTGAGTATTTAGATTTTAATTATTTGAAGATATTTATTTTCATAAATAAAATAATTAATAGTAATTTGACTTAAATTTGATAGTGCTGCTGCAAAATCTACTCAGCAACAATGGGATTTGAAAATTCTTGCAGCACAAAGAGAATGGGAAAGAATATAGTTGACGTGAAGAAGAAAGAGAAAAAGAAAGAACACAATTGAGGTGAAGAAGAAAGTGAAAAAAGGAAAAAAGAGAAAAAAATTACAAAGATATTAGATAAATAATTTAAAATTATTTTTAACACATGGTAATTAGACTATTAGTGCGTGACATACATATATTTTTGTACAAGTGGTATTGAGTAAAAAATAGGGTATAGATTATATTTTTAAGTTGTTTAATGGAGTAATAGGACACCTTCAAAGTTAAGGTGTCTTTTTTAAAATTCGAGATAACTAGATGGTAATTTTATGTCTTTTCTCTCAAATTTATAGATTTTCCATAAATTTAAAAACATAATATGTAGTGTGTAGATACACATACTTATAAAGCATTAATATTCAAAATGTGTACACAATAGTTCAAAAAGTACTCTTCCAGTAGTTGAATATATTCCACAAATGAATATATTTGACAAAATCAAATATAATGTATTCAAACTTTTACAATAGTTCAAAAACTCTTCATCATCCACTTCAAATTTGTTCACCTCCATTTCCCTATATAAATCATATTGTGATGGTTATGGAATAGGCAAGAAATTCCATATTGTAACATTTATTGAAGAGGCAAGAAGTCTAGATTGAAGTAGTTTATATATCATTTATGAAACAATAGGTCAATATTTTTGTATAAAGGATGGATTCATAACCTCAATATTTCTATTTTAATGATAAAAAAATAGGTCAAAATTTTACTATGAACATTCTTCTTTTGCTGCCTTTACAACCAGCAGGTGTTCCTTTTGCTGCCTTTACACCATCATCAAATATTCTACTATGCACATTTTCAAAAAATTTCAATATAACAAGAACATTCAACTACAAGATATTACTAAAAGTACAAGGCTTCACACCAAACTCATTCAACATCATATCAATAACATAAATAGCTTCATTATAGAACTCAAATTTAGCAGAACATTCAATAAAGATAGAGAAAGTACCTTCAACTAATTCAACCTTCAATCTCTTCACATTATCCAATACCCCCTTCATTAAATTAAAAAATCCCAGTTTTCCAAGCTTCCTTAATATCTCTTTGTATATAGCCAAAGTGGGTGTTAAATGGGGTTGCTTAGGATCCCATTTAAAGAGATGAAAAGATGAAGTTTCATCATTTTCTTGACGAAGGGTGTCGAGAAATTTTTTTGGTGTGAAATCTTGCAAGGGTTATTTTGCTTTAGAAGGTAAACCAGTCGAAGAAACATGTCAATGGCTGGATAAAAATCAGAGAGATATGGGTTTAGGAGGATTGAATAGAGGAAAGAAGAAAAAAAATAAAGCCATTGAATTAATTCAACAAAGTAAACAGGTAGCATGTGGTGACACTAATTCAAGAAAATCTCAGTGAAGAAGACCACATGCATCTGTAGATTCCATACTCAGGTAATATTTGTAGATTGCATCTGAAAGTTACAGATAATAGTAAATCTGTAGATTGCCAATTCCAAATTTCATATGTTAGTTACAGAAAATAATAAATCTGCAGATTTATTATTCCAGATTGACTATGGTACACACTGAAGGATCAGTTTCATAGAGTAGTAGAGAAATACCATTTCGAACCTTAATGCCTAACACCCATAACATAATCAAAACATGAAACAGAATCTCACACAACAAAAACTAGACTCCAACCACACCAAACAAGCCACTAACAGAGACTAAAAAGAGAAAATTGTTAAACATTTAGAGTGTTTCGCAAGCATTGAATAATACTCAAAAAAATTTCAAGATCTCATTTTCTTGATGGCAGTCAACTAATCGCATACCTTTGTAACACGAATTTTAAAAAGATCTCTTTTTCTACTTCTACACAAGTTTCATATTATTGTAGGATCCCTGTCATAATAGAATATATATACAATGTTAAATATGATTGCTGGTGTAAAATTAGCTAAAAAGAAGGAAAATGCTATGAGTTGAAATTAATTAGAAGCCAATGCAACATCGACCCTATCAAAACTAAGTAACCTGACTATATAGTTGATACATAGGCTTTTTTATAGAGAAATTTAAATTCAAAGATTTCTTAATATAAATTTCATATCAATCATGCAAAAACTAGATGTACTTTTAATTTTTCATATATGAAGTTAAAAGATTGCAAATTGACTGTATCAATAAGCCAACTATCACAAAGAAGAATTTCAGAGATACTGAGAGGACTAATTGCCAAATAGATAACTTTTGAAGAATTGGATCATGAGTTGATCAAAAAGATTGTAGAGGATTTTAGCATTTTACATCTTGTGCACTACTCGTATCAATAGGTGAAACAATGTTAGATCAAACATACTTTGTATACCTCGAACATTCAATTCATGGTTTTTTAGAAGCAATTAACTATAGAAATGTAAAATTTCTTCTCTCATTTCTTCTTTCACTTCTTCTCTCATTTCATACATTTCTTCTTTTAGACAGCTAATTTCATTGGCTTTTTTCTGTTTTAACTTGTTATATTCCTCATATTTCTTTAAATAACTTTTTGTTACTGATCTACCATGGAACCTAAGTGGACCATGCTGCTCCATTCCAAACATTGCCGTAAAAGCATAATCTGTAGTTTTCCTAGAATTTTTGCAATTTTGAAGTTCATCCTATTGAATAAAATTGAAATCAATATTAAATGCAATTACTTCTAATTTATTTCCAAATTAATTGATTTTATGGTTCATTAATTTAACTTCAGTTAACATCCCTTCAAAGAAAAATGTGCAGCGACTCAAGCATATTAAAATAAAATTATTGCCCTCCCAACAATATATAATATTTAAACCTGAATTATATTGATCATTAATTCACTTAAAAAACATACTATTGCAACTTGAGTATCGATCTGAATTTCCTTTCTCCTCTTTATACGAGTTGCAATAAACATTTAAGAATTTGATGGTTCCTCATTGGTTTCTTTGGTTGCATGCTATAAAATATATCAAAAGAAGTAAAACAAATATCAATAGTTATAGAAGTATTTGTGGGTTAAAGGTTACCGAGACCACAATCCATCTTCGACTTAACTATTGGCATTGATTAACTACTGACACTCCTTAATGAAATCACCAAAGCTTATGTAAGAGAGGAAACACATGGGTGACCTAAATTTCATTATTAGGAAGGTAACTTATTTCTTTGAGATCATAAGTAAGAAAGAAAACAACAAAGCATTCTGCTTTTTAGTTGTCTCCTTTGCCACCTGCACAGGTGCTTGAACTTCATTGGGACAATAAAAGAAAGGTGTTAAAAAAGGTTTATTATTTTTATAGAAGAAGAAAGGGGTGAAAAAAAATGAACATACTTAGAGATAACAGAGCAACATATTCTACGTGTTCGGAGAGTAGTTGATACATGGAAAAATTGTGAAGTTTAAAGATATGTGGTTTAAGTGTTTCCATTCTTAAATGACTTGTAACATGAATGATGTACACTATTCATATGCAATTAAGAACTTTCTTTTTTAAATAATAATAAACTATAAAAATTTCACATTGTGTTATTGCAAAAAGAGATAGTGTTCCAGAGATGAAAAGCAGCAATAAGAGCTAAAAACCAGATAATAAGGGAGAAGAGAGGATTATGAACAACAACAAGTATGAAAAGTGAAACACCAAGGCCAAAAAAGAGAAGGGCAAACACAAAGTATAAAGCAAGTGAGGGAATTAGAGGGTGTTCAAAATAGAACACAAAACCCAACAACAAAAATCTAAGCATACCATGAAAAAGATTATTTTTTTCTGAAAACCCTAAGAAGGGTTTATGATGGAGTTTTTAGTACGTTCTAGGAATATTTCTTTGAAAAGGCTACACAAATATAACTTCAAAAGATTTAAATGTGTTGTATTTACTGTGTTTATTAGAATTAGTAGTCAAATAATCTTTAGCTTAGAGAAAGATAGGATAGAGTAACATATAGAGGATAGGAGAGAGTAACATACAAAGGATTGATTTCACTGTGTTGACTTTACTTTCTTCACTATGGTCCAATGCCTGATAGTAATAGTAAAAAAATAAGTATATAAATGACAACAACAATTCACATTTACTTATCAGAATGCAATTTCATAATTCTAACATGAATACTCCAGATATTACTAACCTTAGTGATATACATCATAAAATATTTGTACAAAAACAGTCAAATGACCAAATGAGTAAGTTAGTACTATATGGTTATCACAAAAATAATAATGATCATTGTGTAATCATCAAACTTATCTTTGAATTCATCTCCGACACATCTTATGAATAATCTTTATACTAACTTTCAGACCCGTCATCACACTCTTCTTCAAAGTCTTCTTCAAACTAATATTCAAACTCCTTTTCATATACATCTTAAAATTCCTTTTTATACTCAACCTTAATTTGTTGATTATAAAATTCCTCTGAAGGAACATAAATAATAATTTACATACATCAGTCCTTACTAAGTGAACTTCACCATCATCTTCTTGTATGGATGGATCCGTCAAGTGATTAGACAACTCATTTTCATGATTTTCTTTGAAATATCAAATTCATCACTTATTTTGAAAAAGTCTATCGGAAAAGTCTTCATAACATAATCTCCATCTTGATTATATGGATCCTACACATAGGAGCATTGATGTATTTGAGATGCTAGAACAAAAGGCTCTTCCTGAGAGCATCTCTTATTAAAATAGAAATATGTAAAGCCATACCTATCTTTTTCAATCTCATAAAATCGAACCTAAATAGAACAAACGTAAAATGACTATAATAGTCAAATTCAACTATATAAACTGTTATACCATACTAAGTCAAATCTGCAGTAATCGGGTTGTTATCCTTTCAGCTTGCAAAGCTCATAGTAGAGGCAACAACTGTAACACCACTATTTTGTGTTTTACATTTTGAATCACGATGCCCAATATGAAATCTATATCCATTAATGAGATACCAAGAGTATCTTTTAGCAAAAGAATTTGGTCATCAAGACAATTGTTTTATTAAATCAGGCACATTCTCTCGCAAAGACTGAGTTACAAACCATTGGGAGAAGTTTTGACTATAATCTTTGGCCTTGCTATATTTAGATCTTCGCGGATGATTATTAACCTCTTGCTGATGCTCTCTACATAACATGTACTTTTTTGTTAACATGATAAATAACATATGTTAAGAGTTGAAGAAAATACTATATAAAATTAAAGTACCTAATATTTTCTTAAATCTCATCTCAATTTCCAAATAGGTATACATGTAGCTAATTTAGTGACTTGTTATCTAGCATAAATGGATCTACTTTTTTTTCTCCTATAGGATATCCTTTCTAAATAAACAAACTCATTATTTCTGCATCACTTGGGTCATGTTCATCATTATTTTGGGCTTTTCTATGAAATCTTATTTTTAGAGCCCATTAAGATATATAGAAAATAAATTTATACAGTCTATTCCAACACGTGTCTCTGCTATGGGATCTTCTGGATAACATCTATTGCGGATATATGATTTAAATGTACCCATTTCTCTTTCCGTGATATATACCATTGGTTTAGAACTGGACCACCTAATCTCACTTCATTCGCCAAATGAATAAGCCAATAAATCTTTATGTTAAAAAAGACAGGGAAAAGTTCTCTATAACTGATATGTTGTTTCTCTGATCTCAACTTCTAAGCAATCTAATTCCTCTTATGTGATTTTTTGATAAAAATGCCGGAAAAAGGAACATAGGCGAATCAAATCAATAGCCACATGATCTAGACGAATATTTTTAATGGGTATTGGAAGAAACTAATGTAACATAAAATAAGCATCATGGGTCTTATAACAAGACAATTTCCTTTCATCCAATGGCACACTCCTTGTTATATTGGAGCACTGCCATAAGGTAGCTTGGCTGTCTTTAAAACTCGACAAAAAATTTATTTCTCTCCAGTTGTCATTGAGAAGCAGGATTTTGAAAACTTTGTTCTCTTATTATTTCCAATATATTTATATGAATATTCATTCTAATTAGCATCTATTTGAAGTCATACAAGGATTTTGCATGATCCTTTACTTTGCCAGATATATCCAAAATAGTTCCAAGAATGTTATCAACTATGTTCTTCTCTATGTGCATTACATCAAGGTTGTTGTGCTGCCAATAAGGCAATTCAAAAAAATTGACCTTTTTATCCATGGGACATCATTTGATCTCTTGCTATTTTTTGCAAACACATTTTCGAAATCTTGTAATCAATTAAGCACACCAATTCCCTTTGATAAATATAGAGGACGCGTGAATTAGGTTTTTCCATTGAACTATCTTTTAGTAGATATCCATGGATGATCCATGTGTAGAAAAACACGATTTAACCATATAACACATTTTTTATCTATGCATAAGATAACGAGAATTAGTGTTATTGTTACCAAAAGGAAATCAAATTTTCCTTTTGTACTGTATCCAAACAACATAGCATATGCAAGAAAGTCATTTATTATCCACATAAGAGATGCTCGAATTTGAAAAGTCTAATTTCTCGAAGCTTCATAAGCTTAAACCCGAGAATCCCACAACAATTTCAACTCATCTATCAATGGTTGTAAGTAAATATCAATGTCATTTTCAGGTGATCGAGACCCAGGTACGAGTAAAGAAAGTATAGAATGTTCAGATTTGATGGACATCCAAGGAGGCAAATTATACGCCATCAACATAACTGGCCATGTGCTATGAGATATATTCATGGTTCAAAATAGAAAGAACCCATCAATTGCTAATCCAAGTTTCCCATTCCGGGAATCTAGTGTGAAATCAGGATGCATCCTCTCAAATCAATCCATGATAGACCATCAGCGGGATGTCTTAACTTTCCATCTTTATAAGGCTCCTCATTATGACACCTAGAATAATCTAACGTCTTTGATTACATAAATAACCTTTTAAGTCTAGGAATTAATTGGAAGTGTTTCAAAGTGTTTTCTAAAACTCAATGTTATTTTCTAGAAGATACACCCTCACCATCAACTTCAGAATTTTTAATATATCATGAAGCTCTGCATGTATGAGAAAACTCATCATCTTTATGATCGTTCCTAAAGAACATGAAATCATTTGGAAAAGCATGAATTTTCTCATAATCAAGGCCGAGATTCTAAACCATAGACTTGGTTTTATTGTAAGACGAATGAATGTTCAACTCGGGCTTCGCCTCTTTGAATAACTCTAAAACATAAGTGAATGATTAATTTCTCCATCCGTGTAGACACTTAAACAAATATAAACAAAGAGCCAATGATAATTTAGAGAATCCTGTACAATAAGGATATAATTCTTGGATTGCCTCTTTAACTAAGTTATAGTATTTTTTGGAATCTTCATTTGGACAATCATAAAAACCCTCAGCCTGTGCAACATCTCTAAATTGATAATTCAAAAACCAATAAATATCATCATGCGAGCATTCCATATAATTTTCAACATTCAACTTGATATCCCATTCCATGTGATTGATCCATCTAGTATAACCTTCAACAAATCAATAGCATATTAGATGATCATACACTACGTTCCATCGAGTCCAACGAATATTATAATATTTTACACATGGACACTAAATTTGCTCTATGTGAGGATCTCCATAAGAGTAAGAAAAATGAAGGAATGATTCAACACCATAAATATATCATTCTCTATACCTTGCTAACTCTATCTAATCCTTCGATGGGATATTTGAATTCCCAGGAGATATACATATTAATTAACCTTCATCACAAATACATTTTAAAATTCATCCGTAAGTTATGAGATTCAGGATTGATGAGATGACAAAATTTTCTTACCTAGTCATGGTTCTTGTGCTATGCCAAATAAAACCTTGAATCCTCCAACAATGTTTCTCAATGATTATTATACTTCTATGGAAAAATTAATAAAATTTAATAGAGTAGACGCGATTGAGAAGGAAAGTAAACAAATATGATAGACACAATTAAATGTACTAATAAAGATTAAGAAATTCTATCGAGAAGTATGTTCAAGTTGTAAAATTTTTTTAAAGAAGTTCAAACACTTTATTTAGAAGACCAAAAGTAAAAACCCAAGCTTAAAAAGATCTGTAGATTTGCAGATTTGTATATAGCACATTTGCAGATTTACATATATATTCTAGATTAAAATTTTCCACTAAATATAGAACAACAAGATACCACAACACATTTTTATGATGCAACATAGATCTTCAAATATGCAGATTTGCATATTTACACAATGCACATATTTAAGCCCAAGAACAGATAACTCTCGTAATACAGGTATACTTGTTGATACCAGTAACGATTCACATGAAATTTTGTAGGAATCCCAAGATACTATCCCTAAAAAAAACAACACAAGCTCAAAAGAGGAGAATCATCAAAATGGTATGTTTACTCCCTCTTACTCAATGCTCGATCAATTTACTCAAGGTGAAATTGCTGGCCATGAGCATGTTTATGCAATGGGAGAAAAGGCTGTGGAAAGTTGTGAACAAATATAGGGAGCTAGTGTGAGTGAGTCTGGACAACAATCCCATCATAACAAAAAAGCAATACTGAACAATTGGACCAAAGACCATAAGCACCATCCTAAAACCAATGACGAGCACAGTGATTATCATAAGGACTTTCCCAAGATGTATAGAAACTTTTGCAAATGTCCCTTACTCACACAAAAAAGTCAGCATTTATGTTCAAACTTTGTCGAGATTTATGTTACACATGGCCATAAATCATATTCTTAACATGTCATAAATAACGGACAAACGACTAGACAAAAATCAACTTATGCACAAACTCAAGTGCAATCTTGATCAATTTAGTTTAGGACATAAACAAATGGATCAAGGAACCGGAACTCAACATGAAAATATTACTATACTTGATAAAAAAAAGATAATTTTTAAATACAAGAGACCATATGAAGTCTTTCTTGATAGAAATGGTACATTGTCTACATGGTACAAAATTTTGTTGTTCGAACTAGTTTGAGAGGTCAAGAAAATTGAGTCGCAGAGACAATGGCTCGCTCTCCTAAAACCTTTATATCATAGTTGTTGCAATGATCTTGCCTAGGAATATATGGAAAACTCTTTAAATAGTGACTTAGATCACATTAGCATGTAATTAAATGAAAACAAATTCGTATGTTATGTCAAAGGCCTAACATGGCATGTCAGGCCTAACGTCGTCCGACAGCGTGTGCTTCCCAATGGCTATGATAGATGCAACCCTAGACGTTGTCCGATAGTGTGGGCAAAATTAGGGGAAATGTATTAAACGGGATAAAATATTTTTCTCATAAAATTTATTATCTGACATTAAACAATATATTCTGATATGTGTTACAAAGGTATTTCGAACACAAAAATCTATTTTCTTTTATAAGATTCATAGAACTAAAGAATTACAATTTTCTTCAAAATTGGGGGAAATTCAAACATGAATGGGTCAAAACACGTTTTTTGGAAAATTAACTTGTCCAAACCGCCTTGAGGGTTTGCTTTCGCAGATCTAAAAAATAACGAAATTGAAAAAAAAATGCCTGAATCGGACATGTGAGTCAAAAGTTATGGTCGTTTGAAATTTCACATATTTACAACTACTTTTTTTGAGTTTCAATAATTTATTTGGTGAAACTTTAAATTATTGAAACTTTGGGTCGAATATCCGTTTTATGCAAAAAAAAATTATTCTGCATATTTTGTTGAGATTTACGTAGTCATATCCTTAATTTAGTTTACTATTTTTTTAAAAAATATTATTAAATATTTAGTTATATATAATAATATAAGTGTAAATTTTAAAACTAATATTCTTCATGCCGTATTAAGATAAAAATTAAAGACTAGTACAATAAGATTGGTAAATCGAGAAGCTATATTAGATTAGTACGAATGATACAACCATGATCGATAATGGCATGCCACGCCCGACATAGTTCGATCATGTGTGCTGCCCTAGGGTAATGATGACATCTAATGCACAACGTCATCAGACCGTGTGTGCTACCCAAGGGAGAAGATGACATGCCACGTCTGATGTTGTATGATTGTCTATGCTGTCCAAGGGAAATGATAACATACCACGCCTGACGTCCTTCGACCGTGTATGCTTTCCAAGGGCGATGATGGCAAGCCAGGCCCAACGTCGTCCGACTGTGTGTGCTTCCAATGGGCTATGATTGCATGTCACACCCGACGTCATCCGATCGTGTGTGATTCACAAGGGCGATAATGGACATGCCACACCTTACGTAGTCTAATTGTGTGTTCAGTCCAAGGTTGATGATAACATGTTATGCCGAAATCGTCTGATCATGTATGCTTTCCAAAACGATGATGAGATGCCATGCACGACATTATCCGACCGTCTCTGCTGCACAAGAGAGATGATAGTATGCCACGCCCGACGTAGTCTGATCACATCTGTTGCCCAATGGTAATGATGGAATGCCACACCTGATATCATCCGACCGTGTGTGTTGCCCAAGGTCCATGCGGGCATGCCATGCCCGACATCGTGTAACTATTTGTGTAGTCCGAAGGTGATGATGGCATTCCACGTCGATGTTGTCCGACCGTGTGCTTTCCAATGGAGATGATGGCATGTCAAGACCGACGTCATCCGACCGAGTTTAGTGACCAAGGTCTATGATAGAATTGCCACGACCAACTTCATCCAATTGTGCATTCAGTCCAAGTGCAATGATAATATGCCATATCCGACATCGTCTGACCGTGTATGCTCTCTAAGGGTGATAATGTCATGCCACGCCCGATGTTGTCCGAACTTGTGTATGATGTCTTAGGGAGATGATGGTATGCAACGCCTGACATAGTCTGACCGTGTATGCTATCCAAGGGCGATGATGGCATGCCATGCCTGACATTGTCCCACCGTTTGTGCGTTCCAAGGGTAAAGATGGCATGTCACGCCCGATGTCATCCATCAATGTGTACTTCCCAATGGAGATGATGGCATTCTAAGCTCGACGTTATCCGACTTTTTGTGCTGCAGAAGGGCCATGCGAGCATGTCACGCCCGACATTGTTCGTCCGTGTGTTCAACCAAAAAGTTATGATGGCATGCCAGGTCGACGTCGTCTGACTGTGTGTGGTGTCCAAAGGGCAATGATGTCATTAAACGCCCTACGTAGTGCGACTGTGTGTGCATTCCAAAGGCGATGATAACATCCCACACCCCACATTATCCGGTCGTGTGTACATTCCATGGGCGATGATGGCATGCCACGCCCGACGTCGTCTGTCCCTTAATATGTTGTCCAATGGCAATGATGTCATGCCATGTCCGAAGTAGTTTGACCGTGTTTGTTGTCCAACGGCGATGATGGCATGTCACGCCTGACATTGTCCCGCTATGTGTGCAGTCCAAGGGCGAAAATTGCATGTCACGCTCAACGTTGTCCAACCGCGTGTGCCACCTAATGTAGATGATGTTATGCCATGCCCGACATCATCCGACCATGTTTGCTGCCAAAGGTCCATGCAGGCATGACATGCTCGACATCTTTCAATCATGTGTGCTCTTCAATAACATTGATAACATACCACGCCCACCATTGTTCGATCGTATATGCTTTCCAAGGGAGATGATGGAATGCCACGCCTGACGTCGTTCGACTGTGTCTGCATTCCAAAGGCGATGATGACATTGCCATGGTCGACGTCGTCCGACCATGTATGCTGCCCAAGGAACATCATGTCATGCCATGCCCGACACAGTCTGATCATTTGTGCTGTCCAAGTGTGACTATGGCATTGCCACAGACGACGTTGTCTCACCGTGTGTGCTAACCATGGGCAATGATAACATGACACGCCTAACATCGTAAGACCATCTGTGTTATCCAAGGGCAATGATAGCATGCCACGCCTGACGTAGTTCGACCATGTATGTTGCCCAAGGGCAATGATGCCATGCCACGCCTGACTTTGTCTTACTCTTGGAATTTCCCAAGGGAAATGATGGCATGGCATGGTTGACGTTGTCTAATATGGTATGGTATCCAAGGGCAATGTGGCATGCAACGCCCGACATTGTGTGACTCTGTTTATGCTGTCCAATCGCGATGATGGAATGCAATGCCCGATATCCTCCGACTGTGTGTTCATTCCAAGGGAAAAAATCACATGCCACACTCGACGTAGTCTGACCATGTATGTTGTTCAAGGGCGATTATGGCATGCCAAGCCCGACATCGTCTGACTGGGTATTCTTTTCAAGGGATATGATGGCATGCCACGCCTGATGTCGTCTGACCGTGTGTGCTGTCCAAGGGAGATGATAACATGTCATTCTTGACCTCGTCCGAACATCTGTGCTGCACGAGGCGATAATGGCATGCCACGCCCGACGTCATTCGATCTTCTAAGATGCCCAAGGGCCATGTCGGAGTGTAACTCCCTACGTGGTCCAATCATGTATTCAGTCATAGGGCGATGATAATATGCCACACCTGACGTAGTCCAATTGTGTGAGCTGTCCAAGGGCGATGATGGCATGCCACGCTCGACGTCGTCCTACCGTGTGTGAAAAATTAGGGGAAATGTAAAATTGACCAGGATAAAAGCTTTTTATCATAAAATTTATTATCTAACATTGAAATTGACATTCTCAAATGTGTTAACAAGGTATTTAAAAATCAAAAATCTATTTTCTTTTATCATATTTGTAGCAATATAGAGTTACAATTTTCTTTAAAATTGAATGGGTAAAAGGATGTTTTTCAAAAAATCAGCTCATCAAACCGCACTTGCATGTTTGTTCGCATAAATCTCAAAAATATAACAATATTCAGAAAAAAAATTTCCTCAATCGGACATCCAATTAAAAATATATGGCCGTTTGAAATTACACAAATTTACAATTACTTTTTCGGTGTATAAATCTTTGACTTGGTGAAACATCAAATGATTGAAACTTTGGGATCAAACTTCCTTTTGACACATTTTTTTTATAGTTCATATTTTGTTGAGATCTATGTGGTCATATCCTTAATTTGGTATAGCTTTTTCTTAAAAAAGTTTATTTTATTTTTATTTGTATAAATAAATATAAATTTAAAACTAGAAAGGTAATATGCTTCATGCCGTATTATGTTAAAACGAAAGATTAGTAAAACAGGATGGGAAAATTTAGAAGATATATTATATTTGTAGGAATGTAACAATCATGATCGATGATGGCATGCCACACCCGACGTCTTCCAATCATGTGTGCTGCTCAAGGGTGGTGGTGGCATGTCACACACGACGTAGTCCGACCGTGTGTGCTGCCCAAGGGCCATGGGGTCATGCCACACTCTACGTGTTCCGATCATGTGTGTTGTCCATGGCAGATGATAACATGCCATGCCCGACGCCGTTCGATCGTGTATACTTTCTAAGGGCGATGATCAAATTCCACGCCCGACGTCGTCTGATTAAGTATGCTTTGCTAGAGCGATGATGGAATCTGAAACCCGACGTCATCCGACCGTGTGTGCATTCAAAGGGCGATGATGGCATTGCCACAGACAATGTCGTCCAACCGTGTGTGCTTCCCAAAGTCCATGATGTCATGCCAAGACCAACGTAATCCGATTGTGTGTGTTGTCCAAAAGAGACAATGGCATTGCAACGACTGACATCGTCTGACCGTGTGTGCTGAAGATGGGCGATTATAACATGCTATAGCTAAGGTCGTACGACCGTCTGTGTTGTGCAAGGGCAATGATGGCATGCCATTAAAGACATCATCTTACGGTATGTGCTTACCATGGACAATGATGGTATACCATGGCTCACATCATCCGACCGTGTGTTCATTCCAAGGGTGATGATGTCATGCCACGGCTCACGTAGTTCTACAATATATATGTTATCCAAAGGTGATGATGGCATGCCACGCTCGACGTTTTATGATTATGTGTGCTTTTCAAGCGCCATGATTGCATGCTAGGCTAGTCTTCATCCAACTGTGTATACTTTACAAGGGCGATGATTGCCTGCCACACCCGACGTCGTCCTTCTGTGTGTGAAATCCAAGGCGATGATGGCATGCCATGTCAACTTCATACGACAATGTGCACTGTCTAAAGAGCAATGATGGCATTTAACGCTTGACGACGTCCGACAGTGTGTGGTGCCCATGGGCGATGATAGCATTACCATGCGCAACATCGTCCAACCGTGTGTGCAGTCCAATGGCGATGATAACATGCAAAGCCCAACATCGTTCGACTAGGTATGTTGTCCAAGGGACATGATTGTATGCCACGCCCGACGTTATTCTACCCTATCTATGTTGTTCAAGGGCGATGATAGCCTGCCACGGCCGACGTCGTTTGACCGTGTGTTCTTGACAAGGGCCATGATTGAATGCCTTGCTTAATGATTTCCAACCGTATATGCTATCCAAGTGCGATTATTGCATACCACGCCGAAGTCCTCCCAGCGTGTGTGCTTTCAAAGGGCAAAGATGGCATGTCACGCCTAACATCATTTGACCGCTTATGCTTCCCAATGGCGATGATAGCATAGCATGCACAATATCATCCACCATGTATTCTGTCAAAAGAAGTTGATGGCATCCCACGCCTGACGTACTCCAACCATGTGTGCGGTCTAAGGGCCATGCGGGCATGCCATGCCCGAAATCGTACGATCGTGTGTGATGTCCAAGGGCGATGATAACCTATATCGCCTGACATTGTGTATACTTTCCAAGGGTGATGATAACATGTCATACCTGACGTACTCTGAAAATGTATATTGTCCAAGTGCAATGATCACATTTAACGCTCGTCGTCGTCCGATTGTATGTGCTGCCCAAGGGCGATAATAGCATAGCAAAGGCTAATGTTGTCCGATCGTGTGTGTTGTCCAAGGGATATGATCACATGTCATTCCTGACGTCGTCCAACTGTGTATTCAATCCAAGGGAGATGAATACATTACATGCCCGATAGCGTGCGACCATGTGTATGCTTCCTTAGGGCGATGAATACCTGCAATGCCTAATGTAGTCCAACCGTGTGTATGTTGTCCAATTGCAATGATTGCATGACATGCCTGACATCATCCAACCGGGTGTTCAATCCAAGGGCGATGATGGCAAGCCACGCCTGACGTAGTTATACCGTATATGCCATCCAAGGGCGATGATACATGCCACGCGTGACGTAGTACGACAGTTTGTGTTGTTAAAGCGCCATGATGGCATGCCACGCTAGACTTCATTCGACTGTATATAAAGAACAAGGGAAATGAGCGCATGCCACGCCCGACGTCGTTCGTTCGTGTGTGCAATCCCATGTAGATGTCATCCGACAGTCTGTACTGTCCAAAAGGCAATGATGGCATTTAACGCCCGACTATGTGTGGTGCCCAAGGGAGATAATAGCATTGTCATGCCAAACGTCGTCCAACCGTGTGTGCAGTCAGGACCAACATCGTCCTACTGTGTATGGTCTCCGAGGGCGATAATGGAATGCCACGCCCGACGTTATTCGACCTTGTCTATGTTGTTCAAGGGCGATGATTGCCTTCCATGCCCGATATCATTCGATAGTGTTTTGTAGAAAAGGGCCATGATGGCATGCCTCTTCTGACGTTCTCCAACCGTATATGCTGTCCAACTTCGATGATGGCATACCACGCCGAAATCGTCCCATAGTGTGTGCTATACAAGGGCAAAGATGGCATGTCACGCCTGACGTCATCCTACTGCGTGTGCTTCCCAATGGTTATGATGGCATAGCACGCACGATCTCGTGCAACCATGTATGTTGCCCAAAGGTGATGATGGTGTCCCAAGCCTGACGTCATCAAACCATGTGAGCTCCCTAAGGGACATGCGGGCATGCCACGCCTGACATCCTCCGACCGTGTGTGATGTCTAAAGGCAATGATAACATGTAACGCCCGACATCGTCTAATTGTGTAATCTTTCAAAGGGAGATGATAACATGTCACACCCGATGTAGTCCGACCATTTATATTGCCCAAGGGAAATGATGGCATTTAACGCCTGACGACGTTCGACAGTGTGTGGTGCCCAAGGGAGATGATAGCATTACCTTGCCCAACGTTGTCCGATCGTGTGTGCAGTCCAAGGGCGATGATAACATGTCAAGCCCAACATCATTCGATTGGGTATGTTTTCTAAGGGCGATGATGGTTTGCAACGCCCGACGTTATTCAATCATGTCTATGTTTTTCAAGGCTGATGATGGCCTGCCACGCCTGACGTCGTTCGACCGTGTGTTCTGGACAAGGGCCATGATGGCATGCCTCGCATGACGTTTTCCAACCGTATATGCTGTCCAAGTGCGATAATTGCATACCATGCCGAAGTCCTCCCAGCGTGGGTGCTTTCCATGGGAAAAAATGGCATGTCATGCCTTACATCATCCGACCGCTTGTGCTTTCAATGGCGATGATGGAATAGCACGCACGATATCATCCGCCATGTATGCTGTCAAAAGAAGATGATGGCATCCCACGACTGATGTCATCCAACCATGTGTGCTGCCTAAGGGCCATGCGGGCATGCCACGCCTGAAATCGTACGATTGTGTGTGCTGTACAAGGGCGATGATAACCTATGACGCCTGGCATCGTCCAATTGTGTATACTTTCCAAGGGTGATGATAAAATGTCATACCCGACGTAGTCTGACCATGTATATTTTCCAAGTGCAATAATCACATTTAACACCCGTCGTTTTCCCATTGTATGTGCTGCCCAAGGGCGATTATAGCATTGCCAAGGCTGACGTAGTCCGATCGTATGTGTTGTCCAAGGGAGATGATAACATGTCATTCCTGACGTCGTCCAAGTGTGTATTCTATCAAAGGGCTATGATTAAATTACAGGCTCGATAGCGTGCGACCTAGTGTATGCTTCCTAAGGGCGATGAATATCTGCAATGCCTGACGTAGTCCAACCGTATGTATGTTGGCCAATTGCAATGATGGCATGCCATGCGTGACATCATCCAACCCTGTGTTCATTCCAAGGGTGATGATGACATGCCATGCCCGACGTATTTATACCTATATGCTATCCAAGGGCGATGATACCATACCACGCGTGACGTAGTACGACCGTGTGTGCTGTTAAAGCGCCATGATGGCATGCCACGCTAGACATCATTCTACTGTATATACAGCACAAGGGCAATGAGCACATGCCACGCCCGACGTCGTCCGTACGTGTGTGCAATCCAAAGGAGAAGATGGCATGCTATGTTGATGTCATCCGCCCATCTGTACTATCCACGAGGCAATGATGGCATAACGCCCGACTGTGTGTGGTGCCCAAGGGAGATAATAGCATTGTCATGCCCAACATCGTCCGACCGTGTGTGCAGTCACGCCCAACATCGTCCTACTGTGTATGTTCTCCAAGGGCGATAATGAAATTCCACGCCTGACGTTATTCGACCTTGTCTATGTTGTTCAAGGGCGATGATTTCTTTCCACGCCCGATATCGTTCGACAGTGTTTTGTAGAAAAGGGCCATGATGGCACGCCTCTTCTGACGTTCTCCAACCATATATGCTGTCCAACTGCGATTATGGCATACCATGCCGAAGTCATCCCATAGTGTGTGCTATACAAGGGCAAAGATGGCATGTCCTGCCCGACGTCATCCGACCGCGTGTGCTTCCGAATGGTGATGATGGCATAGCATGCACGATCTCGTGCAACCATGTATGCTGTCCAAAGGTGATGATGGCATCCCACACCTGACGTCATCAAACCATGTGAGCTGCCCAAGGGACATGCATGCATGCCACGCCTGACATCCTCTGACTATGTTTGATGTCTAAGGGCGATGATAACATGTAACGCCCAACATTGTCCAATCGTGTATTCTTTCGAAGGGAGATGATAACATGTCACACCCGATGTAGTCTAACCATTTATATTGCCCAAGGGAAATGATGGCATTTAACGCGTGACGACGTTCGATAATGTGTGATGCCCAAGGGCGATGATAGCATTACCCTGCCCAACGTCGTCCGACCGTGTATGCAGTCAATGGGCGATGATAATATGCCAAGCCCAACATCATTCGATTGGGTATGTTGTCCAAGGGTGATTATGGTATGCAACGCCCAATGTTATTCAATCATGTCTATGTTGTTCAAGGGTGATGATGTCCTGCCACGCCCGACGTCGTTCGATCGTGTGTTCTGGACAAGGGCCATGATTGCATGCCTCGCATGATGTTTTCCAACCGTATATACTGTCCAAGTGCGATGATGGCATACCATGCCGAAGTCCTCCCAGCGTGGGATCTTTCCTAGGGAAAAAATGGCATGTCACGCCTGACATCATCCGACTTCTTGTGCTTCCAATGGCGATGATGGCATGGCACGCACGATATCATCCACCATGTATGCTGTCAAAAGAAGATGATGGCATCCCACACTTGGTGTAATCCAACCATGTGTTCTGCCTAAGGGCCATGCAGGCATGCCACGCCTGAAATCGTACGATCTTGTGTGATGTACAAGGGCGATGATAACCTATAACGCCTGGCATAGTCCAATTGGGTATACTTTCCAAAGTTGATGATAACATGTCATACCCGACGTAGTCTGACCATGTATATTCTCCCAGTGCAATGATCACATTTAACACCTATCGTTGTCTGATTGTATATGCTGCCCAAGGGCGATTATAACATTGCCAAGGATGACGTAGTTCGATCGTGTGTGGTGTCAAAGGGAGATGATAACATGTCATTGCTGATGTCGTCCAAGTGTGTATTCTATCCAAGGGCGATGATTACATTACATGCCCGATAGCGTGCGACCCAGTGTTTGCTTCCTAAGGGCGATGAATACTTGTAATGCCTGATGTAGTCCAACCGTGTGTATGTTGTCCAATTGCAATGATGACATGCCATGCGTGACATCATCCAACCGTGTGTTCATTCCAAGAGCAATGATTGCATGCCACGCCCGACGTAGTTGTACCTATATGCTATCCAAGGGCGATGATACCATACCACGCGTGACATAGTACGACCGTGTGTGCTGTTAAAGCACCGTGATGGCATGCCACGCTAGACATCATTCCACTGTATATACAGCACAAGGGCAATGAGCACATGCCACGCCCGACGTCGTCCGTCCGTGTGTGCAATCTAAAAGCGAAGATGGCATGCTATGTCGATGTCATCCGACCGTCTATACTGTCCACGAGGCAATGATGGCATTTAACGCCCAACTGTGTGTGGTGCCCAAGGGAGATAATAGCATTGTCATGCCCAACGTCGTCCGACCGTGTGTGTATAGTCCAAGGTTGATGATAACCTACCACGCCTAACATCGTCCTACTTTGTATGTTCTCCAAGGGCAATAATTGTATGCCATGCTCGATGTTATTTGACTTTGTCTATGTTGTTCAAGGGCGATGATTGCCTTCCACGCCCGATGTGGTTCGACAGTGTTTTGTAGACAAGGGCCATGATGGCATGCCTCTTCTTACGTTCTCCAACCGTGTATGCTATCAAACTGTGATGATGACATACCACGGCGAAATCGTCCCACAATGTGTGCTATCCAAGGGCAAAGATGGCATGTCACAGCCGACGTCATCTGACCGCGTGTGTTTCCCAATGGCGATGATGGCATATACACACGATCTCGTGCCACCATGGATGTTGTCCAAAGGCGATGATGGCATCCCACGCCTAACATCATCAAACCATGTGTGCTGCCCATAGGACATACGGGCATGCCACGTCCGACATCCTTCGATCGTGTGTGATGTCCAAGGGCGATTATAACATGTAATGCCCGACATCGTCCAATCGTGTATTCTTCCAAAGGGAGATGATAACATGTCACACCCGATGTAGTCCGACCGTATATATTGCCCAAGGGCAATGATCACATGTAACGCGCGTCGTCGTCTGACTATGGTTGCTGCCTAAGGGTGATTATAGCATTGCAAAAGATGACATAGTCCAACCGTGCGGGATGTCCAAGGAAGATGATATCATGTCATTCCTTACGTCGTTTAACCATGTATTCTATTCAAGGACGATGATAACATTACTTTACCATGTATGCTTCCCAAGGGCGATGAATGCCATCCATGCCTGACGTAGTCCGACTGTGTGTGCTGTGCAATAGCCATGATTGCATGCCACGCTCGACGCCGTCATACCATGAAAGCTGTCCAAAGACGATAATGATATGCAACGCCAAAAGTTTTACAACTGTGTGTGCTATCAAAAGTCAGAGATGGCATGTCACACATGACGTTGTTCGACCGCGTGTGCTACCCAATGATTATTATGGAATTCCATTCTTTACGTCATTCCAAAGAATGTGCTGCCTAATGGCGATAATGGTAAGCCACACCCTACTTAATCTTATCGTGTGTGATGCCTAGGGGGCATATGAGCATGCCATGCCCGACTTCATCCGATTGTGTGTATTGTCAAAGGGGGATGATAACATGCCACAGCCAACGTCATCTAATTGTAAATACTTTGCAAGGGCGATGATGGCATGGCACGCCTAACGTCATTCGACCGTGTGTGCATTGAATGAGCAATGATGGCATTGCAATGGCTGACATCGTGCGACTGTGTGTGCTGTCCAAGAGCAATGATTGCATGCCACGCCTGACGTAGTTTGACCGTGTATTTTGTCAAAAGGCGATAATGTCATACCAAACTTGACGTCTTTCACCATGTGAGCTGTCCAAGGGCGACGATGACATGTCACGTTCAACATCGTCTGACGGTGAGTGCTGCCCAATGGAAATGATGGTATGCTATGTTCGACATCATCCGACCGTGTGATCTGACAAAGGGCCATGCGGCCATGCCACGCCTAACATCATCCGGTCTTGTGTGGTGTCCTAGGGCAATGATAACATGCCACACACAATGTCATTCAATCGTGTATGATTTCTAAGGGCGATGTATGTCATCCAAGGGAAAAGTTGACATGTAACGGCCGATGTCGGCTGAGAGTGTGTGCTGCCCAAAGGCCATTATAACATTTCCACGCCCGACATAATCCGATAGTGTTTTTTGTCTAATGACGATGATAATATGCCATGCTTGACATTGTCCGACCATGTATGCTTTCCTAGGTTGATGATGGCATGCCAAGCCCAACATTGTCCGACCCTGTGTATGCTGCCCAAAGGCGACAACAACCTGCAACGGCCGGCGTAGTCCGACTATGTGTGCGGTCCAAGGTCCACGATAGCGTGCCACACTCGACGTTATCCAATCGTGTATGGTTTCCATGGGTGATGATGACATGCCACGCCCGATGCCGTCCCACAATGTGTGCAGTATAAGGGCAAAGATGGTATGTCACGACTGATGTCGTTCAACCATGTGTCTTACCTAATGGGAATAATGGCATGCCACGCCAAATGTCATCCGACCGTGTGTGCTTCCCAAGGGCCATGTGGGCATGCCATGCCCGACGTCATGCGATCATGTGTGGTGTTAATGAACGAAGATACCATGCCATGACCGACGTCGTCCAATAATGTGTGCTGTTAATGTGCGATGATAACATGCCACCCCCGATGTCGTCCCATAGTGTATGCTTTTTAAGGGAGATGATGGCATGCCACACTCGACGTAGTCTGACCGTGTGTGCATTCCAAGAGAGATAATGGCATTGCCACGGCCGAGATCATCTAACCTTCTGTGTTCCCCACGGTCCATGATGGCATGCCACGCCTGACGTAGTCCAATCGTGTGAGCTGCCCAATGGCGATAATGGCATGCCATGCTCGATGTCGTCCTACCGTGTGTGCAAAATAAGGGAAAATGTAAAATTGAACGGGATAAAAGCTTTTTATCATAAAATTTATTATCTAACATTAAAATTGACATTCTCAGATGTGTTACCAAGGTATTTCAAACACAAAAATCTATTTTGTATTATCAGATTTGTACCAATAAAGAATTAAAATTTTCTTTAAAATAGAATGGGTAAAAAGACGTTTTTCGAAAAATCGGCTCATCCAAACCGCACTTGCCGTTTTGTTCGCATAAATCTCAAAAATATAGCCATATGGAGAAAAAAAATTTCCTCAATTGGACATCAAATTCAAAAGTTATGGGCGTTTGAAATTTCACAAATTTACAAGTACTTTTTTGGAGTATCAATCTTTGATTTGGTGAAACTTCAAATGATTGAAACTTTGGGAACAAATATCCTTTTGACGCGTTTTTTTAATTAGTCATATATTTTGGAAATCTATGTAGTCATATCCTTAATTTGGTATAGCTTTTTCTTATACAAATAATATTTTATTTTATTTCTATAGAAAAATATAAATTTAATACTAAAAAGATAATATGCTTCATGCCGTATTATGTAAAAAATGAAGGACTAGTAAAACAGGATGGGAAATTGAGAAGATAAAATATATTTGTAGGAATGTAATAATCGTGATGAATGATGGCATGTCACGCCCGATGTCTTCTAACCATGTGTGCTGTTCAAGGGTTTTGATGGCATGTAATACACGACGTAGTCCAACCGTGTGTGCTACCCAAGGGCCATGTGGGCATGCCACACTCCAAGTGATTTGATCATGTGTGCTGTTCAAGGCTGATTATAACATGCCATGACCAACGTCGTCCGATCGTGTATGCTTTCTAAGGACGATGATGGAATGCCACGCCCGATGTCGTCTAACCGTGTGTGCTGCCCAAGTGCAATGATGGCATGCCACGCCTGACGTAGTGTGATCGTGTGTGCTCTCCAAGGGTGATGATGCCATGCCACGCTCGATGTTGTCCGACCGTGTGTGCTGTCCAAATGAGAGATAGCATGCCACGCCAGACGTCGCCTGACCATGTATGCTTCAGAAGTGCGATGATTGCATGTAATGCTCGACATCATCCGACATTGTTTGCTGCGGGCCATTTTCCATGCCCGATGTCGTCTTACTAAATGTGCAGTACAAGGGCGATGAGGGCATGCCACGCTCGATGTCGTCCGACCGTGTGTGCTGCCAACGACCATGCTTGCATGCCACGCCTAATGTCGTACTATCGTGTGTGTTGTCCAAGGGCGATGATGACACCTAAATCTCAACATCGTCCGACCATTTGTGCTGTACAAGGGCGATGATGGCATTCCACTCACAACATTGTGTGTCCGTGTGTGCAACACAAATGCGATGTTGTCATGCCACGTCGATCTCGTCTGACCGTGTCTATTTTCCAAAAGGCAATAATGGCATTTAACTCCCTACTTCGTCAAACTGTGTGTGCTTCCCAAGGGATATAATAGCATTGCCACACCCATTGTTGTCCGAACATATGTGCAGTCCAAGGGAAATAATAACAAGCCACGCCCGACATCATCCGTCTATGTGTATTCTATCCATGTGCTTGATGGCCTACCACGCCCGACGTTGTCTGATCATGTCTGCTGGCTATGGGACAGGATGGAATATTACGCCCGATGTAGTCCGACCATGTATGTTGTCCAAGGACGATGATGACTTGCCATCCCCGACGTCGTCCTATCGTGTGTGATGTCCAGGGGCGAAGATTGCATGTCACGCTCAACGTCATTAAACCACGTGTACTGCGCAATTTCAAATGATGGTATGCCATGCACGATATCATCCAACCGTGTATACTACCCAAGGACAATGCGGTCTTGCCACGTCTGATGATGTCAAATCGTGTGTGCTATCAAAGGGCAATGATAACATGCCACGCTCGACGTAGTCCAATTGTATGAGCTGTCCAAGGGCGATGATGGCCGTCCACGCTCGACGTCGTCCTACCGTGTGTGAAAAATTAGGAGAAATGTAAAATTGACCGGGATAAAAGCTTTTTATCATAAAATTTATTATCTAACGTTGAAATTGACATTCTCAGATGTGTTACCAAAGTATTTAAAAATCAAAAATCTATGTTCTTTTATCATATTTGTAGCAATATAGAGTTACAACTTTCTTTAAAATTTAATAGGTAAAAGGACGTTTTTCAAAAAATTAGCTCATCAAAACAGCAGTTGCAGGTTTGTTCACATAAATCTCAAAAATAAAACCATATTCAGAAAAACAATTTCCTCAATCGGATATCCAATTCAAAATATATGGCTGTTTGAAATTACACAAATTTACAATTACTTTTTTGGAGTATCAATCTTTTACTTGGTGAAACATCAAATGATTGAAACTTTGGGATCAAACATCCTTTTGACGTGTTTTTTTTATCGTTCATATTTTTTTGAGATCTATGTGGTCATATCGTTAATTTGGTATTGCTGTTTCTTAAAAAAAATTATTTTTATTTCTATAGATAAATATAAATTTAAAACTAGAAAGGTAATATGCTTCATGCTGTATTATGTTAAAATGAAAGACCAGTAAAACAGGATGGGAAAATTGAGAAGATATATTATATTTGTTGGAATGTAACAATCATGATCGATGATGTCATGCGACGCCCGATGTTTTCCAACCATGTATGTTGCTCAAGGGTGGTGGTGGCATGTGACACACGACGTAGTCCGACCGTTTGTGTTGCCCAAGGGCCATGGGGGCATGCCACACTCTACGTGATCCGATCATGTGTGTTGTCCAAGGCTGATGATAACATGCCATGCCCAACGCCATCCGATCGTGTATGCTTTCTAAGGGCGATGATCGAATTCCACGCCTGACGTCGTCTGATTATGTATGCTTTGCTAGGGCGATGATGGCATCTGAAACCCTATGTCATCCGACCGTGTGTGCATTCAAAGGGCGATGATGGCATTGCAACAGACGATGTCGTGCAACCGTGTGTGCTTTCCAAAGGCCATGATGTCATGCCAAGACCAACGTAATCCGATTGTGTATGTTGTCCAAAGGCGACAATGGCATTACAGCGGCTGACATTGTCAGACCGTGTGAGCTGACCATGGGCGATTATAACATGCTATAGCTAAGGTCGTACGACCGTCTGTGTTGTCCAAGGGCAATGATGGCATGTCATGAAAGACATCATCTGACGGTATGTGCTTACCATGGACAATGATGGCATGGCATGCCCAACCTCGTTCAACCATGTGTGTGTTGTCCAATTGCGATGATGGTATACCATGGCTCACATCATCCGATCATGTGTTCATTCCAAGGGCGATGATGTCATGCCACGGCTGACGTAGCTCTACCGTATATATGCTATCCAAGGGTGATGATTGCATGCCACGCCAGACGTAGTACGATCATGTGTGCTTTTAAAGCACCATGATTGCATGCTACGCTAGTTTTCATCAAACTGTGTATGCTTCACAAGGGCTATGATTGCATGCCACACCCAACGTCGTCCGTCTGTGTGTGAAATCCAAAGGCTATGATGGCATGCCATATGGATGTCATAGGACTGTGTGTACTGTCGAAAGAGCAATGATGGCATTTAACGCCTTACGATGTCCTACTGTGTGTGGTGCCCAAGGGCAATGATAGCATTACCATGCCCAACATCGTCCGACTGTGTGTGAAGTCCAAGGGCGATGATAACATGCAAAGCCCAATATTGTTGGACTGGGTATGTTGTCCAAGGGCGAAGATGGTATGCCACGCCCGACGTTATTCTAGCCTATCTATCTTGTTTAAGGGCGATGATGGCCTGCCATGCCCGACGTCGTTCGACCGTGTGTTCTGGACAAGGGCCATGATGGAATGCCTTGCCTGACATTTTCCAACCATATATGCTGTCCAAGTGCGATTATGGCATACCACGCCAAAGTCCTCCCAGCGTGTGTGCTTTCCAAGGGCAAAGATGGCATGTCACGCCTAACATCATCCGACCGCTTGTGCTTCCCAATGGCGATGACGGCATAGCACGCACAATATCATCCACCATGTATGCTGTCAAAAGGAGTTGATAGTATCCCACGCCTGACGTAATCCAACCATGTGTGCTTCCTAAGGGCCATGCGGGCATGCGACGCCCGAAATCGTACGATCGTGTGTGATGTCCAAGGGCGATGATAACCTATATCGCCTGACATTGTCCAATTGTGTATACTTTCCAAGGGTAATGATAAGATGTCATACCCGATGTATTCCGACAATGTATATTGTCCAAGTGCAATGATCACATTTAACGCTCGTCCTCGTCCAATTGTATGCGCTGCCCAAGGGCGTTTATAGCATTGCCAAGGCTGACCTTGTCCGACCGTGTGTGTTGTCCAAGGGATATGATAACATGTCATTCCTGATGATTTCATGCAATGCCCGACATTGTCTGACCCTTCGTATGCCATGCAATTGCGATGATTTTATGCCACGCTCGATATACTCCAACTGGGTGTTTGTTCCAAGGGAGATAATCACATACCACGCTCAACGTAGTCCGACAATGTATGTTGTTCAAGGGCGATTATGGCATGCCAAGCCCAACATCGTCCGGCTGGGTATTCTGTCCAAGGGTAATGATGGCATTCCACGCCCGACGTCATCTAACCGTGTGTGCCGCCCAAGGTCCATATGGGCATGCCACGCCTGACTTTTTCTGATTTTGTGTGCATTCCCAGGGAGCTGATAACATGTTACGCCGGACGTCGTTCGATCGTGTATGGTTCCATGGTAGATGATAACATGAAACACCCGACGTAGTCTAACCGTTTAGGCTGTCATAGGGCAATGATGGTATTTAACACTCGATGTCGTCCGACCTTTTGTGCTGCCCAAGGGTGATTATAGCATTGTTACACCAGACGTAGTTCGATTGTGTGTGCTTTCCAAGGGCAAGGATAACATGACATGACCGACATCTTCCAATCGTGTATGCTGTCCAAAGGCGAAGATGGCATTCCACGCCCGACACCGTTCGACCCTGTGTGTACTTCCTAAGGGCGACGATGGCCTACCACGCCCGACGTAGTCTAACCGTGTGTGATGTCAAGGGACATGATGGCATGCCACGCTAGACTTCATATGACTCTGTGTGTAGTCCAAGGGCGATGATGGCATGCCACACCCGACGTTGTCCCATCGTGTTTGCTATGCAAGGGCAAAGATGGCATGTGACGCCTGACGTGTCCGACTGCGTGTGTTGCCCAATTACCATGATTGTATGCCATGTTCGACATCGTCTGACCATGTGTGCACAATTAAGGGAAATGTTAAATTGAATGGGATAACAGATTTTAATCATAAAATATATTATCTAAATTAAATTCGACATTCTCAGTTGTGTTACCAAGGTAATTCAATCTCAAAAATCTAATTTCTTTTATCAGATTCATAGCAATAAAGAATAACAATTTTCATCAAAATTGGGGAAATTCAAACTTGAATGGGTTAAAAGATGTTTTTCGAAAAATTGACTCTTCTAAACCGCCTATGGCGATTTGTTCCATAGATCTCAAAAAAATAGCCATATTAAGATAAAAATTTACCTCAATCGGACATCCAAGTAAAAAATTATGGCCGCTTGAAATTTCACAAATTTACAATTACTTTTTTTGAGCTTCAATCATTGATTTAGTGAAACTTCAAATGATTGAAACTTTCGGCTCGAATATCCGTTTGACGCAATTTTTTTCTATTCTGCATATTTTTGAGATGTACTTCTTCATATCCATAATTTTTTTATGTTTTTTTAATTAGTGTATCTTTATTTATATAGAATAATATAAATGTAAAACAAGAAATGTAATATGCTTCGTGCCATATTAAGTTAAAAATGAAGGACTAGTACAACACGATGGGAAAATCTAGAAGATATATTAGATTTGTTCGAATGCCATAACCATGATCGATAATGGCATGCCACGCGCGGCATATTCTAATCGTCTGTGCTGCTCCAAGAAAATAGGAATCCAACGCCCGATGTCATCCGACCTTGTGTGCTGCCCAAGTGCGATTATAGCAAGCCACACCCGATGTCGTCTGACCGTGTGTGCTGCCCAAGGGCCATGATATCATGCAAAAACTAACGTAGTATGATCGTGTCTATTGTACAAGGGCGTGATGGCATTGCCACGGTAGACATAATCTGACCGTGCGTGCTGACCATGGGCGATGATTGTATGGTACGTCCAACGTCGTCTGACCGTCCATGCTATTTAAGGGCGATGATTTACGCCACGCCCGTCGTCGTTCGACCTTGTGTATGTTGTACAATAGCGAGGATGGCATACCATGGCTGAATTCATCCGACCATGTGTTTATTCCAAGGGCGATGATGGCATGCCATGCCCGATGTTGTTCTACCATATATGTTATCCAAGGGCGATGATGTCATGCCATGCCCGACGTAGTACAATCGTTTGTTCTGTTCAAGCGCCATAATGGCATGCTATGTTAGACTTCATCCGACAGTGTATGCTGCACAAGGGCGATGATTTCATGCCACGCCCGACGTCGTCCGTCTGGGTGTTCAATCCAAAGGCAATGATATTATGCCCTGTTGACTTCGTTCGACCGTGTGTACTGTCTAAAGGGCAATAACGACATTTAACGCCTAACGACGTCCGACTGTGTGTGGTGCCCAAGGGCGATGATTGCATTACCATGCCCAAAGTTGTCCGACCGTGTGTGCAGTCCAAGGGCGATGATAACATGCCAAGCCCAACTTCATTCGACTGTGTATGTTTTCCAAGGGTGATGATGGTATGCCACGCCCGACGTTATTCAACCCTGTCTATGTAGTTCAAGGGCGATGATGGACTGCCACGCCCGACGTCGTTTGATCGTTTGTTCTGGCCAATGGACATGATGGAATGCCTCTCCTGACATTCTCCTACCGTATATGCTGTCCAAGTGTGATAATGCCATACCACGCCGAAGTTGTCCCACCGTGAGTGTTGTCCAAGGGAAAGATGGCATTTAACGCCCGACGTCATCTGACCGCTTGTGCTTCCGTATGGCGATGATGGCATAGCACGCATGATCTCGTCCAACCATGTATGTTGTACAAAGGTGATGATGTCATCCAATGCCTGACATCATCCAACCATGTTTGCCGCCCAAGGGCCATGCGGGCATGCCACGCCCGACATCATACGACCATTTGTGATTCAAAGGGCGATGATATCCTGTAACGTCCAACATCGTCCGATCGTGTATACTTTCCAAGGGTGATGATAACATGTCACACCCGATGTAGTCTGACCATGTATATTGTCCAAGTGCAATGATCACAAAGGCTGACGTAGTCTGATCGTGTGTGCGGTCCAAGGGAGTTGATAACATGTAATTCCGGACGTCGTCCAATTGTGTATTCTATCAAAGCGCAATACTTACATTATATACCCTACATCGTGCGACATTACGTATGCTTCAGAAGGGCGATGAATGCTTTCCACGCCTGACGTAGTTTGACCGTGTGTATGTTGAACAATTGCGATGACGGCATGACATGCCTGACATCATCCGACCGTGTGTTCATAACAAGGGCGATGATGACATGCCACACACGACGTAGTTCTATCGTATATGCTATCCAAGGGTGATGAAAGCATGCCACGCCCGACGTAGTATGACCGTGTGTGCTGTTCAAGAGCCATGATGGCATGCCACGCTACACTTCATCCGATTGCGTATGCAGCACAAGTGCGATGATAGCATACCACCCCCGACGTCGTTTGTCGATGTGTGCAATCCAAAGGTGATAAGGGCATGCCATGTCGACGTCATCTGACCATGTGAACTGTCCAAAAGGCAAAGATGGCATTTAATGCCCGACGACGTCCGAATGTGTTTGGTGCCCAAAGGATATGATACCATTGCCATTCCCAACGTCGTCTGACGGCGCGTGCATTCCATGGTCGATGATAACATGCGACGCTCAACATCGTCCGACTGTATGTTCTCCAAGGGCGATGATGGTATTCCACGCCCAATGTTATTCGACCGTGTCTATATTGTTCAATGGCGATGATGGCTTGCCACGCCAGACGTAGTTCGACCGTGTGTTCTGGACAAGGGACATGATGACATGCCTCGCGTGACGTTCTCCACCCGTATATGCTGTCCAAGTGTGATGATGGCATACCAAGCCGAAGTCGTCCCACCATGTGTGTTGTCCAAGGGCAATTATGGCATGTCACGCCCGACATCATCCGACCGCGTGCCCTTCCTAATGGCGATGATAGGATAGCACGCAATCTCGTCCCACCATGTATGTTGTCCAAAGGTGATAATGGCATCTCACGCCTGACGTCATCCAACCATGTGTGCTGTCCAAGAGACATGCGGGCATGCCACGCCCGACATCCTCCGACCGTGTGTGATGTCCAAGGGCGATGATCTTCAAATCGTGTATTCTTTCCAAGGGAGATGATAACATCTCACACCCGATATAGTCCGACGATGTATATTGTCCAAGGGCAATGATCAGATTCAATGTCCGTCGTAGTCCGACTGTGTGTGTTGTCCAAGGGCGATTATAGAATTGCCAAGGCTGACGTCGTCTGACTTTGTATTCTATCCAAGGGCGATAATAACATTCCATGACCATGTATGATTCCCAAGGGCGATGAATGCCCATGCCTGACATAGTCAAACCGTGTGTGTTGTGCAAGAGCCATGATGGCATGCCATGCTCGGCGTCGTCTTACCATGTAAGCTATCCAAAGGTAATGATGATATGCCATGCTTAATGTTTTACAACCGTGTGTGCTATTAAAAGTCAATGATGGCATGTCACACATGACGTTCTTCGACCGCGTGTACTGCCCAATGTTGATTATAGAATGCCATGCCTTACATCGTCCCACATTATGTTCTGCATAATCGTGATAATGGTAAGCCACTCGTTACTTCATCTTATCGTGTATGATGCCTAGGGGCCTGAAGAGCATGTCACACCCGACTTCATCCGATTGTGTTTGTTGTCAAAAGGAGATGATAACATGCCACAATCGACGTCATCTAATTGTGAATGCTTACCTAGGGCGATGATGACATGGCATGCCTAACGTCATTCGACCGTATGTGAATTAAATGAGCAATGATGGCATTATAATGGCTTATATTGTACGACCGTGTTTTCTAGCCAAGAGCAATGATGGCATGCAACGCATGAAGTAGTTCGACCGTGTATGTTGTCAAAGGGCGATATTTGCATGCCATGCCCAATGTCGTTCACCATACGTGTTGTCCAAGATCGAAAATGACATGTCACGTCCGACATTGTCTAACAATGAGTGCTGCCCAATGAAAATGATGGTATGCTATGTCCGACATCATCCGATCATATGATCTGACAAAAGGCCATGCAACCATGCCACGCGTGACATCATCCGATCTTGTGTGGTGTCCTAGGGCAATGACATAATTCCACGCACAATGTCATTCGATCGTGTATGATTTCCAAGGGAGATGATAACATACCACACCCGATGTAGTCAGACCGCGTATGTTGTCCAAAGGCAATGATGACATTTAGCGGCCAATGTCGGGTGACAGTGTGTGCTGCCCCAAGGCCAATATAGCGTTGCCACGCCAGCGTAGTCCGATCGTGTGTGCTTTCCAATGATGGTGATAATATTACATGCATAACATTGTCCGACCATATAGGCTTTCCAAGGGCGATGATGGCATGCAAAGCCCAACATTGTCCGACCCTGTGTATGCTGCCCAAGGGCGACGACAACCTGCCATGCCCGATGCAGTCCGACCATGTGTGCTGTCCAAGAACCATGATAGCATGCCACACTCGACGTTATCCAACCGTGTCTGCTTTCTTAGAGTGATGATTACATGCCACGCCCGATGTCGTCTCACAATGTGTGCAGTATAAGGGCAAAGATGGTATACCACACCTGATGTCGTTCGACCGTGTTTCTTGCCTAATGGGGATGATGGCATGCCACGCCAAACATCTTTCGACCATGTGTTTTTCCCAAGGGCCATGCAGGCATGCCATGACCGACGTCATTCGATCATGTGTGGTGTTAATGAACGAAAATAACATGCCATTCCTGACGTCGTTCAATAATGTGTGCTGTCAATGTGCGATGATAACATGCCATGACCGATGTCGTCGATCGTGTATGCTTTTCAAGGGCGATTATAGCATGCTACACCCGACGTAGTCTGACCATGTGTGGATTCCAAGAGAGATAATAGCATTGCCACAACCGACATCATCTAACAGTCTGTTTTGCCCAAGGTCCATGATTGCATGCCACTCCTAACGTAGTCCAATTGTGTGAGCTGTCCAAGGGCGATGATGGCCTTCCACGCTCGACGTCGTCCTACTTTGTGTGAAAAATTAGGGGAAATGTAAAATTGACCGACATAAAAGCTTTTTATTATAAAATTTATTATCTAACGTTGAAATTGACATTCTCAGATGTGTTACCAAGGTATTTAAAAATCAAAAATCTATTTTCTTTTATCATATTTGTAGCAATATAGAGTTACAATTTTCTTAAAAATTTAATAGATAAAAGGACGTTTTTCAAAAAATCAGCTCATCAAAACCGCACTTGAAGGTTTGTTCGCATAAATCTCAAAAATATAACCATATTCTGAAAAACAATTTCCTCAATCAGACATCCAATTCAAAATATATGGCCGTTTGAAATTACACAAATTTACGATTACTTTTTTGGAGTATTAAGCCTTGACTTGGTGAAACATCAAATGATTGAAACTTTGGGATCAAACATCCTTTTGACGTGTTTTTTTTATAGTTCATATTTTTTAAGATCTATGTGGTAATATCCTTAATTTGGTATAGCTTTTTCATAAAAAAATATTATTTTATTTTTATTTCTATAGATAAATATAAATTTTAATCTAGAAAGGTAATATGATTCATTCCGTATTATGTTAAAATGAAAGACTAGTAAAACAGGATGGGAAAATTGAGAAGATATATTATATTTGTAGGAATGTAACAATCATGATTGATGATGGCATGCCATGCTCGATGTCTTCCAACCATGTGTACTACTAAAGGGTGGTGGTGGCATGTCACACACGACGTAGTCCGACCGTGTATAGATAAATATAAATTTTAATCTAGAAAGGTAATATGATTCATTCCGTATTATGTTAAAATGAAAGACTAGTAAAACAGGATGGGAAAATTGAGAAGATATATTATATTTGTAGGAATGTAACAATCATGATTGATGATGGCATGCCATGCTCGATGTCTTCCAACCATGTGTACTACTAAAGGGTGGTGGTGGCATGTCACACACGACGTAGTCCGACCGTGTATGCTGCCCAAGAGCCATTGAGGCATGCCACACTCTACGTGATCCGATCATGTGTGTTGTCCAAGGCTGATGATAACACGCCATGCCCAACACCGTCCGATCGTGTATGCTTTTTTAAGGGCGATGATCGAATGCAACGCCCGACGTCGTCTGATGATGTATGCATTGCTAGGGCGATGATGGCATCTGAAACCCGACATCATCCGATCGTGTGTGCATTCAAAGGGCGATGATGGCATTGCCACAGACGATGGCATGCCATGAAAGACATCATCTAACGGTATGTGCTTACCATGGACATTGATGACATGGCATTCCCAACCTCGTTCAACCTTGTGTATGTTGTCCAATTACGATGATGGTATACCATGGCTCACATCATCCGACCGTGTGTTCATTCCAAGGGAGATGATGTCATGCCACGGCTGACGTAGTTCTACCGTATATATGCTATCCAAGGGTGATGATGGCATGCCACGCCCGATGTAGTACGATCATGTGTGCTTTTCAAGCGCCATGATTGCATGCTACGCTAGTCATCATCCAACTGTGTATGCTTCACAAGGGCGATGATTGCATGCCACACCCGACGTCGTCCGTCTGTGTGTGAAATCCAAAGGCTATGATGGTATGCCATGTCGACATCATAGGAGTGTGTGTACTGTCTAAAGGGCAATGATGGCATTTAACTCCTTACGAGGTCCGACTGTGTGTGGTGCCCAAGGGCAATGATAGCATTACCATGCCCAACATTGTCCGACCGTGTGTGAAGTCCAAGGGCAATGATAACATGCAAATCCCAACATTGTTCGACTGGGTATGTTGTCCAAGGGCGATGATGATATGCCATGCTCGATGTTATTCTAGCCTATCTATGTTGTTCAAGGGAGATGATGGCCTGCCACACCTGATGTCGTTTGACCGTGTATTCGGGACAAGTTCCATGATGGAATGCCTCGCCTGATGTTTTCCAATCGTATATGCTGTCCAAGTGCGATTATGGCATACCACGCCGAAGTCCTCCCCGCGGGTATGCTTTCCAAGGGCAAAGATTGCATGTCACTCCTAACATCATCCGATCGCTTGTGCTTCTCAATGGCGATGATGGCATAGCACGCACGATATCATCCACCATGTATGCTGTCAAAAGGAGTTGATGATATCCCATGCCTGACGTAATCCAACCATGTGTGCTGCCTAAGGGCCATGCGGCTATGCCACACCCGAAATCGTACGATCGTGTGTGATGTCCAAGGAGGATGATAACCTATATCGCCTGACATTGTCCAATTGTGTATACGTTCCAAGGGTGATGATAACATGTCATACCCGACGTACTCCGACAATATATATTGTCCAAGTGCAATGATCACATTTAACGCTCGTCGTCTTCCGATTGTATGTGCTGCCCAAGGGCGATTATAGCATTTCCAAGGCTGACGTGGTCTGATCATGTGTGTTGTCCATGGGATATGATAACATGTCAGTCCTGACGTCATCGAACTGTGTGTTCAATCCAAGAGAGATGAATACATTACATGCCCGATAGCGTGCGACCCTGTGTATGCATCCTAAGGGCGATGAATACCTGCAACGCCTGATGTAGTCCAAGTGTGTGTATGTTGTCCAATTGCAATGATGGCATGCCACGCCTAACATCATCCAACCCGGTGTTCATTGCAAGGGCGATTATGGCAAGCCACGCCCGACGTAGTTATACCGTATATGCTATCCAAGGGCGATGATACCATGTCACGCGTAACGTAGTATGACCGTGTGTGTTGTTAAAGCGCCATGATGGCATTCCACGCTAGACTTCATTAGACTATATATAAAGAACAAGGGCAATGAGTGCATGTCACGTTCGACGTCGTCTGTCCGTGTGTGCAATCCTAAGGCAAAGATATCATGCCACGTTGATGTCATCCGACAGTCTGTACTGTCCAAAGGCAATGATGTCATTTAATGCCCGACTGTGTGTGGTGACAAAGGGAGATAATAGCATTGTCATGTCCAATGTCGTCCGACCGTGTGTGCAGTCACGCCCAACATCGTCCTACTGTGTATATTCTCCAAGGGCAATAATGGAATGCCACGCCCGACGTTATTCGACCTAGTCTATGTTGTTCAAGGGTGATGATTGGCTTCCACGCCCGATATCATTCGATAGTGTTTTGTAGAAAAGGGCCATGATGGTTTGCCTCATCTGACGTTCTCCAACCGTATATGCTGTCCAACTACGATGATGGCATACCACGCCGAAGTCGTCCCATAGTGTGTGCTATACAAGGGCAAAGATGGCATTTCACGCCCGACCTCATCCGATTGCTTGTGCTTCCCAATGGTGATGATGGCATAGCACACACGATCTCGTGCAACCATGTATGTTGTCCAAAGGAGATGATGGCATCCCACGCCTGACGTCATCAACCATGTGAGCTACCCAAGGGAAATGCAGGCATGCCACGCCCGACATCCTCCGATCGTGTGTGATGTCCAAGGGCGATGATAACATGTAATGCCCGACATCATCCAATCGTGTATTCTTTCAAAGGGAGATGATAACATGTCACACCCGATGTATTCCGACCATTTATATTGCCCAAGGGAAATGATGGCATTTAACGCCTGACAACATTCAACAGTGTGAGGTGCCCAAGGGCGATGATAGCATTACCCTGCCCAACGTCGTCCGACTATGTGTTTAGTCCAAGGGCGATGATAACATGCCAAGCCCAACATAGTTCGGCTTGGTATGTTGTCAAAGGGTGATGATTGTATGCAACGCCCGACGTTATTCAATCCTGTCTATGTTGTTCAAGGGTGATGATGGCATGCAACGGTCGACGTCGTTCCACCGTGTGTTCTGGACAAGGGCCATGATTGCATGCCTCGCATGACATTTTCCAACCGTATATGCTGTCCAAGTGCGATGATGGCATACAACGCCGAAGTCCTCCCAGCGTGGGTGCTTTCCAAGGGCAAAAATGGCATGTCACACCTGACATCATCCGACCGCTTGTGCTTCCAATGGCGATGATGGCATAGCACGCACGATATCATCCACCATGTATGCTGTCAAAAGAAGTTGATGGCATCCAACGCCTGATGTGATCCAACCATGTGTGCTGCCTAAGGGCCATGCGGGCATGCCACGCCCGAAATCGTACTATCGTGTGTGATGTACACGGGTGATGATAACCTATAATGCCTGGCATTGTCCAATTGTGTATAGTTTCCAAGGGTGATGATAACATGTCATACCCGATGTAGTCTGACCATGTATATTTTCCAAGTGCAATGATCACATTTAACGCCTGTCATTGTCCGATTGTATGTGCTGCCCAAGGGCGATTATAGCATTGCCAAGGCTGAGGTAGTCCGATCGTGTGTGCTGTCCAAGAGAGATGATAACATGTCATTCCTTGCGTCATCCAAGTGTGTATTTTATCCAAGAGCGATGATTACATTACATGCCCGATAGCGTGTGACCTAGTGTATGCTTCTTAAGGGCGATGAATACCTGCAATGCCTGACGTAGTCCAAACGTGTGTATGTTGTCCAATTGCAATGATGGCATGCCATGCGTGACATCATCCAACCGTGTATTCATTCAAAGGGCGATGATGGCATGCCACGCCTGACGTAGTTATACCTATATGCTATCCAAGGGCGATGATACCATACCACGCGTGACGTAGTACGACCATGTGTGCTGTTAAAGTGCCATGATGGTATGCCACGCTAGACATCATTCGACTGTATATACAGTACAAGGGCAATGAGCACATGCCACGCCCGACGTCGTCCGTCTGTGTGTGTAATCTAAAGGCGAAGATGGCATGCTATGACGATGTCATCCGACCGTCTATACTCTCCACGAGGCAATGATGGAATATTACGCCCGATGGAATATTACGCCCGATGTAATCCGACCATGTATGTTGTCCAAGGACGATGATGACATGCCACGCCCGACGACGTCCTATCGTTTGTGATGTTCAAGGGCGAAGATGGCATGTCACGCTCGACGTCATTAAACAACGTGTACTGCCCAATTTCGATGATGGTATGCCATGTGCGATGTAATCCAACAATGTGTGCTACCCAAGGGCAATGCAGTCTTGCCACGCCTGATGATGTGAAATCGTGTGTGCTGTCAAAGGGCAATGATATCATTCCACGCCTGACGTCATCTGATTATGTATGCTTTGCTAGGGCGATGATGGCATGTAAAACCTGATGTTATCCGACCGTGTATGCATTCAAAGGGCGATGATGGCATTACCACAGACGATGTCGTCCAACCGTGTGTACTTCCCAAAGGCCATGATGTCATCCCAAGACCAACGTAATATGATTGTGTGTGTTGTCCAAAGGCGACAATTGCATTTCCACGGCTGACATCGTCAGACCATGTGTGCTGACCATGGGTGATGATAACACGCTACACCTAAGGTCGTATCACCGTCTGTGATGTCCAAGGGCAATGACAGCATGCCATGCCTAACATAATACGACAGTGTATGCTAACTAAGGGCAATGATGACATGCCACGCCCGATGTCATCCAACTATGTGTGCTTCCCTAGGGTGAAGATGTCATGGCACCGCGATGTTGTCTGATTGTGTGTGTTGTCCAAGGGTGATGATGGAATGCGACGCCCGACATTGTCTGACCCTACGTATGCCATGAAATTGCAATGATTTCATGCCACGCCCGATATCCTCCGACTGTGTGTTCATTCCAAGAGAGATAATCACATGCCACGCTTGAAGTAGTCCGACCATGTATGTTGTTCAACGGCGATTATGTCTTGAGAAGCCCAACATCGTCCTACTGGGTATTCTTTCCAGGGGTAATGATGGCATTCCACGCCCGACGTCATCTAACCGTGTGTGCCGCAAAAGGTCCATATGGGCATGCCACGCCCGACGTTGTATGATTGTTTGTGCATTCCCAGGGAGATGATAACATGTTACTCCTGACGTCGTTCGATCGTGTACTCTTCCATGGTAGATGATAACATGACACACCCAACGAAGTCCAACTGTTTATACTGTCATAGGGCAATGATGGCATTTAACACTCGACGTCGTCCGACCTTGTGTGCTGCCCAAGGGTGATTATAGCATTGTAACGCAAGACGTAGTGCGATCGTGTGTGCTTTCCAAGGGCAAGGATAACATGACATGACCGACATCTTCCAATCGTGTATGCTGTCCAATGGCGAAGATGGCATTCCACGCCCGACACCGTTCGAACCTGTGTGTACTTCCTAAGGGAGACGATGGCCTACCACGCCCGACGTAGTCTTACCGTGTGTGCTGTCCAAGGGACATGATGGCATGCCACGCTAGACTTCATATGACTCTGTGTGTAGTCCAAGGGCGATGATGGCATATGCCACACCCGACGTTGTCCCATCGTGTTTGCTATGCAAGGGCAAAGATGGCATGTGACGCCTGACGTGTCCAACGGCGTGTGCTGCCCAATTACCATGATGGTATGCCATGCTCGACATCGTCCGACCATGTGTGCATAATTAAAGGAAATGTTAAATTGAACGGGATAACAGATTTTAATCATAAAATATATTAACTAACATTAAATTTGACATTCTCAATTGTGTTACCAAGGTAATTCAAACTCAAAAATCTAATTTCTTTTATCACATTCATAGCAATAAAGAATAACAATTTTCTTCAAAATTGGGGAAATTCAAAATTGAATGGGTTAAAAGATGTTTTTTGGAAAATTGACTCTTCCAAACCGCCTATGGCGATTTGTTCCATAGATCTATAAAAAATAACTATATTGAGATAAAAATTTACCTCAATCGGACATCCAAGTCAAAAATTATGGCCGCTTGAAATTTCACAAATTTAACACTACTTTTTTTGAGCTTCACTCATTGATATAGTGAAACTTCAAATGATTGAAACTTTAGGCTCGAATATCCGTTTGATGCAATTTCTTATCTATTCAGCATATTTTTGAGATGTTCTTTGTCATATCCATAATTTTTTAAAAAAATATTAGTATATCTTTATTTATATAGAATAATATAAATGTAAAACTAGAAAAGTAATATGCTTCGTGCCGTATTAAGGTAAAAATGAAAGACTAGTACAACACGATGGGATAATCTAGAAGATATATTAGATTAGTTCAAATATGA